>NC_079502.1:97307246-97646201 GCF_030052815.1 Hevea brasiliensis
TAACCAATTAACTAAAGTTTATTTTTATTTTTTATTTTTATGTTGTAATTAAAACCCTAGCTATAAAAAGGAATCCTCTATTATTAAATCTAGCAGGCAAGTAGAGAAGGAAGCGACGGCGGAGGCGGCGATGGACACAGAGGGTTGAAGAAGGTAAAGAGAAGAGTATTCAGAAGCGGCCAAAAGGAGGAGCGTGTGGATATTGAAAAACTGAGGGGATCATGATGTTTTTTCTTCTATTAAGTAGTTTTCAATCTGAATCTAAACTCCATTGCTGCTCCTCTTCTTTCTTCCTTCCCTCTCTCCCTGTACGCTCGCTACCAATCGCAATCGCTTCCCTTTGGGACCTCTTGATGATGATGATCAGCTTACAAATCTGAAGGTTCCCAATCCCAATCTCGAATCGAATGTACTGATTAAATTGATTAATCAGCTAGCTTATTTCTAAAATTAATTTTTTTAAACTACTTTCTAAAATTAATTATTTTTAAAATTATTAAAATTTCTGTTCATCAATTTGACATTGAGATTAAAAAAAAAAAAAAAAAAACGCTTTTCCAAAAGCAATTTAATTTTATTTTGTTTACATGTTAAAAAAAATTTGAAAATTTATTTTTTTTATTTAAAATTTTAGTCTTTAAATATATTAAATTTATCTTTAAATTAATTTTAATATTTTTTAATTAATATATTTAAAATTTTTTTTTAATAATAATTTCAATAATACTAAAGGAAATATTAAAACTAAATTTAATAATCATAAAAGTATTAAAATAATATAAATTTTTAAATTTTTTTAGCAAAATTTGAAATAATAATACACTTTTTTTAAAATTTTAAATTTCAGTGTGAAACGACTTTAGACTTGTATAATATGGTGAAATGGTAATTATGTAACATTTTTAATTTTTAAATTTAATATTTTGTGAATAAATATTAATATTTTATTTTGTTTAAATTTTAGAAAATTATTTGAAATTTTTGATTTTAGAAATTGGGTTCGATTTTCTAAAAATATAAAATTTTAATGATTTTTAAAAATTAATTTAAAGAATAACGTAGCCAAAAATATATTTGGACTTTCTGAATTTTTACGAGTTTTCTAGAATTTTTGAAATTTTTGAGCCTTATTTTTAGGTCCCAAGCGAGAATAAAATTTTAAAATTTTGTATCTGAATCGGACACTGCGAATCGAACCGGATCGGATCGGACCGGCTATTTCTTTTTCTTCTTTCCTCCGCGAGCTTGCCCGACAAACTCTCTTTCTCTCTCTCTCATTTTCTCTCTCCTCTCTCCTCCTCTCGCCGCGCTACTGCCACCCTAGTCTTCTCATTTCATGGCGCCACCCGACCTCCCGCCGCCGACTCTCCAAGCTGCCGGAAAAGTCGCGCGAAACCTCTCCTTCGCGCAGCACGCCGTTTCGCCTTTCTGGCCAAAATCCGGTCGATCCAGCCACCAGTCGGATCGGGTCTTGTGTCAAACCTCTTCTACACCTCGAGAGCTTTCCATAGACACTAAGAACACCAAAATCCATTGAGTGATTTACCCAATTTTTGTCCGAGAAGTTTTAGCTCATTTCGACTTTTGGGCTAAATTTCTATAAACCATAAACCCCACGAGAAAAGCGAAAGTCTGGAGTGCTCCACTCGTCGAGCTTGCAATACCAATTTCAAAATTTTTACACAGTTTTTGATAGGTACCGCTAAACTTCATAGTATTTTTCCGAGCACTAAATGAGCTTAGAAAATTTCGTAAAAATTATATACTAATCCCTGTGTTGTGGGCTTCGTATAGGTACCTTCAATTCACAGAAATTCAACAGTTGCTTGGGTCTGTAAATTTCGGACTGGACAGACAGGCTATAAAAAAAGTCTTGGAATTGGGTCGAGATTTTGGCTACCCCACTGTTGTCGGCGTCGGCGCGTTCAGGTCGGAATCGGCATAAATAAACCCGAATCTTACTTTTTCTTAATTATTTAGTGCTTGAATTGGATTAAAATCCATAAAATATTACGTGGTAGCTTAGAAAATTATAATTCCTTTTGCATTAGCTTGGTAATAATGCTAAGGACATGAGGCAAGTTTTAGAATTTTTAGAGCTCATTTGGGTAGTTTTTGCAAAAGGATTAATTATAAGGACTAAACTATAATTTTATATATTATGATTGTTGACTGTTTGGATGGTCCTAGGAGGGGCTATGTGATATGATTGAGTTGTAGGTGTGTGGTTTGTGGATATAGAAGTGCGTTTTAAGCCTTTTTGCAGATTGGTAAGTCCTAGGTATAGGGGAGACTCTGTCAAATTTTCGGCATGACTTAGGATATCTTTGGTCTTTTCTTAGTTTGTATTGAGTCAAATGTATTAAATAATTGTAATAAAATTGTTAGGTGGTAGGAACGACCTTCCTCCTGCTTGACCACCACGGTGACTTGAGTTAAAGTCTGTGAGTAAAATATTAATTTTAATTGTAATATCGATATTATTATATGTTCAAGCATGCCCATGCATCACTTATAAATATGTATTTATGTAGTTAAACACTAGACATATTTTATATTGCATTCATAATTATTGAAGTGTTATGGATGTTGTTTGTGATAATTTAGAGCAGTGAGCGTACGTTGGCGTGCGTATGGTATGGTGTTGGATATGGACAGGACGGGTAGACACGGCTTGAGAGATACTCATTTGGGACACAGTCCTTGGGGTAGACACGGCAGAAACACTCACTGGGACCCGCATTTGGTTTATTAAGCGAAAGTCAGGCAGAGACACTCATTGTGAGGTTTGATTAAGAGGGTTGTATAGGATTAGCTCCCATATATGTATTGTTTAGCGATTGGGTGTGTGAGTGCTCCAAATTACCTTTTCTTTGATTGTGTTATGAATTATATGAAAATATTGTGACGTTGCATTTCACTCCACATGGTGCATTAACTTTAGATAGCTATAGAGATTATGGTTAAAATTGATATTTTACTCTCTGAGTCGAACGCTCACTCATGTTCATCTATTTTTCCAGGCTCCAGGAGGATTATTATTATAGCTAACTTTGCTCTTCTTCTCAAGTCCATTGATAGTAATTAATGTATTTTGTATAATTGAGTTAAATTTTTAGACTTCGCATGTGTTATAAGCACTTATTTTTATTTTGGACCTGTAAAATTATTAACTGTGTGCATGATGGGATTGGATGAGGGAGCTGAACTCTCATTTGAGTAATGACATTTTGATTATGTGGAGGGTGAGCTGAGCTCCCCAATTTATTGTATATTGTGTTTACAAGTCGGGCGAGTTAAAAACTCCTCGTTAAATGGTCCATTTTATAGTCGGACTTTGTCCGGTTGAATTCTTGAAATTGGGCCCAGGAATAGTTTGGCTTACTACGGGCCTCGGGGGCTTTAGGTTGGCCCAGGTCCTAGTGCAGGTCTGACCCATAGGTTGGGTCATGAAAAATGTGGTATCAGAGCTTAGGCTCCAGATTCATAGGGAATATTTGTCTAAAGTATTGGGAAGAGTCTAATAGGAGTCACATGCGGATAATAGGGTCCACATTCGTCTTGCATTGTCATCTTTGCTTCTAGTTTCTGTTTTATATAATTGTGTGTAAATATAAGTCAATAGAGCTGTGTAATATGCCGTTTTGAAAATTTGTGGGCTAATGCTGCTAAATTTTAGGAAAATGCGTAGAAGCAGAAGAGCTGCCACTGCACCATAACCAGATGTGCCTGACGAGGTGTCAGCACAAGGTGAGGCGCCTGCCCCGAGGAGGCGGGGTAGGAGGCCTAGAGCTGCTCAAGTAGAAGAGCAGCTGCCACCAGTTCAGGATCAGTCTTTTATGGCTCAGGGTCCCGTGGACCCAATGGCTGCTACCTTAGCCGGAATCACGAGAGAACCATCGATATGATGGCACATTATATAGTCCACCCTCCCCAACGAGTAGCCCACCGCATCAAGAGGAACCTTACAAACAAATAATTAATTTCAAGAAGTTGATGCACGGTACTTATGATGTGTTAGGCGATGCCTATTGGTTTTAGATTCCTGCAAGCGGCGAGAATGAATTGCGATGACTGATAGGAAGCTTATAGAGTGTGTGCAGCATGTATTGGAGCCAGAGCCAAGACAGTGGATGATAGACTACGTGCTACCTCGTATTGAGGGATTAGCTTGGACCCAATTTGTGGAACTGTTTATCAATAGGTTTATACCAGAAAGTTTCAGAGATCAAAAGCAGTGGGCCTTTGAGGCCTTAAGGCGGAATGGCAGATCTGTAGATGAATATGCTCTGAAATTTACAGGCGAAGTATGCCCCTACAGTGGCTACAAAAGTATGAAGGTAAAAAGGTTCCTAAAGAAGTGGGCGGGAGATATGCAAACCTAGCCATGATGTCTAATTAGTCTTTTGATATGGTAATTGATCGAGCCCGACAGATTGAGATTAGCTATACAGGAGATGACAGTGGAAGAGCAAAGAAAAATAGAGCAGAAGGTTCTTCAGGTGTTCCCTACACGGGTACCACGGATAGTGGCGGCCAAAGTCACTACAGAGGAAGAGGTATAACCAACAAAAAGGGTGATTTTAAACACAAATCTCAAGGATTCATACCAGGGTATGGATCCAGCAGTGGTCACAGTTCGGGTTATAGCAGTTCTGGGTCTGATTCAGGATCCTCCTTTGCACCTTGCACACAATGTGGAAGAGGACATTCAGGACCTTGTATGATGAGTTCAGGAGTATATTTCCGGTGTGGCCAGCAGGGTCACCTTGCTAGAGAATGTCCAGTGTTCAGTGAGCCACAGATGGGGTCACAGGGTTCTATCGCAAGTGTTCCTAGTCAGTTGTATCCTGGTGCTTCCAGCATGGCGGCGATCGATTCGATGTGCCATGGCCGAGGACAAGGAGGACATAGATTTGGAGGCAGGTCAGGAGATAGAAGTCAATATCAAGGTTCTGCAACGCAGGGTAGGGGTCAAGCTTGGGTTTTCACCTTGACGCACCAGGATGCTCAGGCTTCCAATGTAGTTGTGGCAGGTATTCTTTTAGTATGTTCCTATGAGGCTCGTGTTTTGATAGATCCAGGTGCTACGCACTCATTTGTCTTCCCAGTTTTTGCCATGAGATTGGGTAGGAACCCTTCAACTTTAGAATGCCATTTATCTGTAGCTACCCCACTTAGTGACAACATAGATGTGGATATGGTTTTTTCGGGTAGCCCAGTAGTAATCAATAGAAGAATCCTCCCAGCAGACTTGGTTCCTCTACCAGTAATGGATTTTGATGTAATTTTGGGAATGGATTGGTTGGCAACTCATTATGCCACTTTAGACTGCAAGAACAAAAAGGTATTCCACATACCTGGTGTGGAAGAGTTTAGCTTTGATGGTGACAGGAGCATGGCTCCATATAATTTGGTGTCAGCAATTAGTGCTAGAAAAATGTTGAGGCGTGGATGGCAAGGGTATTTGGCATTGGTGAGAGATACATCTGTAGAAGGTGTCAACATGGAAAATATTCCTGTTGTCAGAGAATTCATGGATGTCTTCCCTGAGAAGCTTCCAGGGTTGCCACCAGGAAAGGAAATAGAGTTCTGCATTGATGTTGTGCCAGGTACAAACCCCATTTCAATGCCTCCTTATAGGATGGCACCAGCAGAATTAAAAGAGTTAAAGGAGCAACTATAGGAGCTTTTGGATAAAGGGTTTCATACGTCCGAGCACTTCACCCTGGGGCGCTCTTGTTCTATTTGTGAGAAAGAAAGATGGGTCATTGAGGTTGTATATTGACTATAGACAGCTAAACAAGGTGACTATGAAGAACAAGTATCCACTTCCTCGGATCGATGATCTATTTGATCAGCTCCAATGGGCTAGATTCTTTTCTAAGATAGACCTACGATCAGGCTACCATCAGTTGAGAATCAGGAATGAGGATGTGTCCAAGACAGCATTCAAGACAAGATATGGTCATTATGAGTTCTTGTTGATGTCTTTTGGACTCACTAATGCACCAGCTGCCTTCATGGACTTGATGAACAGGGTGTTCAGGCCATTCCTAGACCGTTTTGTCATCATATTCATAGGTGACATTTTGGTATACTCTCGGACAGAGGAAGAACACGTGTGGCATTTGAGGATGGTGTTGCAGATTTTGAGGGAGCACCAGCTATATGCCAAATTTTCAAAATGTGAATTTTAGCTAGAAAGCATCTCATTCTTGGGACACGTGGTTTCTAGTGAAGACATTCAAGTGGATCCCAAGAAAATTGAGGCTGTAACTAATTGGCTTAGACCTATAACAGTTACTGAGGTGCGAAGTTTTCTGGGCCTAGCTGGCTACTATAGGCATTTTGTGTAGGATTTTTCCAGGATAGCAGCTCTCCTAACTAAGTTAACTCGAAAGAATACTCCATTCATTTGGACAAATGATTGTTGTGAGAGTTTCCAGAAGCTTAAGGAGTGTCTGACCACCGCCCCTGTGTTGACATTACCGATGAGTGATGAAGGATATACCGTGTATTGTGATGCCTCCAGAGTTGGCTTATGGTGTGTTTTGATGCAGAATGGAAAAGTAGTGGCTTATGCTTCAAGGCAGCTAAAGAGGCATGAGCAGAACTACCCCACATATAATTTAGAAATGGTGGCTGTAGTCTTTGCACTAAAGATCTGGAGACACTACCTGTATGTGGAAGTGTGCGCGATATATACCGACCACAAGAGTTTGAAGTACATCTTCCAACAGAGGAATTTAAATTTGAGACAGAGGAGATGGATGGAACTTCTGAAGGACTATGATTGTACCATTCAGTACATCCCTAGGAAGGCCAATGTAGTAGCAGATGCTTTGGCGAGAAAATCTTCTAGCAACTTGGCGCACATATCAACGGAGAAGAGACCGTTGATTCAGGAAGTACATGAGTTGATGGATCAAGGTCTGATCTTAGATCTTTCAGATGAGGGGGTATTATTGGCCCATTTTTCAGTGAGACCAGACCTACGAGATAGAGTCAGAGTTTCCCAGCACAGAGACTAACAATTGATGAAGATCATAGAAAGAGTATAGCAGGGTGAAGGTGGTGAGTTTGGATTTGCCAATGATGACGCCCTTATGCAAGGTTCCAGGATATGTGTGCTCGACGTGGACAATCTCAGAAATGAAATCATGCGAGAGGCACACTATACACTGTACAACGTCCACCCAAGCTCCACCAAGATGTACCATGATGTAAAAGATAGTTATTGGTGGAATGACATGAAGAGAGACATAGCAGACTTTATGTCGAAGTGCTTGACTTGTCAGAAGGTAAAGTTTGAACACCAGAGGCCATCAGGGAAGCTGCAAGAGCTCCCTATCCCAGAATGGAAGTGGGAAATGATCACTATGGATTTTGTGACTGGGTTCCCTCATACCACGCAGGGATATGATTCGATATGGGTAATTGTAGACCGTCTAACTAAATCAGCTCATTTCTTGCCTGTGAAGACCACATATTCTGTTGCACAGTACGCCCGGCTCTATATTCGAGAAATAGCAAGATTGCATGGAGTTCCTACTTCCATAATATCTGACAGAGGGCCCCAGTTTACTTCTCGATTTTGGAGGAAATTACAGGAGGCACTTGGCACACAGTTGAATTTTAGTACCGCTTTCCACCCTGAGACAGATGGGCAGTCTGAAAGGACAATCCAAACACTGGAAGACATGCTTCGCATGTGTGTTTTAGATTTTGGAGGTCAATGGGATGATCAGCTACCCTTGGTGGAGTTTGCCTACAACAACAGTTATCATTCCAGCATAGGGATGGCACCCTATGAGGCACTATATGGCAGAAAGTGTAGGTCTCCTCTATGTTGGACGAAAATGGGAGAAGCGAAGGTGCATGATATAGACCTAGTGTAGTACACTTCAGAGATAGTTCCTTTAATCAGGGAGCGATTGAAAACTTTTCGGTGGCGGAAGAGTTATGCTCCCTAACGGAGGGATGTAGAGTTTGCAGTAGGTGATTACGTATTCCTGAAGGTTTCTCCGATGAAGGGAGTCATGAGATTTGGAAAGAAGGGCAAGTTGGCAGCTCGATATATTAGACCTTTTGAGGTTACTAATAGAGTTGGAGCAGTTGCCTATCGGTTGGAGTTATCACCCAACCTTTCTCATGTTCATCTTGTATTGCACATCTCCATGCTCAGGAAATACATACCTGATCCTTCTCATGTGCTACAGCCGGATGTAGTAGAGCTGAAAAAAGACCTGACGTTTGAGGAGCAACCTGTAGCCATAGTGGACTACCAAGTGAGGTAGCTAAGATCAAAACAGATCCCTATAGTTAAGGTTTTGTGGAGGAGTCAGTCAGTGGAAGAGTGCATCTGGGAGTCAGAGCGGGACATGCGTAGCAAGTACCCCTATCTATTCAATGTGTAATTATATTATTATGCCTTGTGTAAAAGTTAGGGCGAATTTTCGTAAGGGGGAAGAATGTAACACCCCAAATTTTTAAATTTATTATTTTGTGGGTAAATATTAATATTTTATTTTATTTAAATTTTAGAAAATTATTTGAATTTTTTTCAATTTTAGAAATCGAGTTCGATTTTTTGAAAATATAAAACTTTGATGATTTTTAAAAATTAATTTAAAGACCACATGGTAAAACTAAAAATATATTTGGACTCTACAAATTTTTCTGAGTTTTCTAGAATTTTTTTGAAATTTTTAGGCCTCGTTTTCCGTCCCAAAGCAGAGTAAAAATTTAAAATTTTGTATCATGAATCGGACCAGCCGAATCGAATCAGACCGGATCGGATCGGTTGAATCGGACAGGCCATTTCTTTTTCTTCTTCCTCCGCGTGCGCGCCTGACAGTCCCTCTTTCTCTCCCATTTTCTCTCTCCTCCCTCCTCCTCTCGCCGTGCCGCCGCCATCTCAGCCTTCCCATCTCGTCGGCGCGCCACCCCAGCCCCTCCCCACCGCCGACCGACGCTCCTGGTCGCCGGAAAAGTCACGTAAAACCTCCCTTTCGCGCAGCGTGCCGTTTTACCTTCCTGGCCAAAATTCGGCCGATTCGGCCACCGATCGGACCGAGTCTTGTGTCAAACCCCTTCTACACCTCGAGAGCTTTCCATAGATACCAAGAACACCAAAATCCATCAAGCGGTTTGTCTAATTTTTGTCCGAAAAGTTTTAGCCCATTTTGAAATTTGGGCTAAATTTCTCGCAAACAATGAACCCCACAAGAAAACCGAGAGTACCGGAGTGCTCCACTCGTCGAGAGCTTCGCGGCAATACCAATTTCAAAATTTTTCGACACCGTTTTTTTGTGGGTCCCCCGAAACTTCGTAGTGTTTTTTCAAGCACTAAATGAGCTTAGAAAATTCTGTAAAAATTATATACTAACCCCCGTGTTGTGGGCTTCGTGTAGGTACCTTCAATTCGGGAAAATTCAGCGGTTGTCCGGGTCTGTAAATTTCGAGTCGGGAAGACAGGCTATCAAAAAATTCTTGGAATTGGGTCAAGATTTTGGCTACCTCACCATTGTCAGATGTGCAAGCGCGTTCCCGTGGCTAGAATCGGCATAGGTAAACCTGAACCTTACTTTTTCTTAATTATCTAGTGCTTGAATTGGATTAAAAATCCATAAAATATTCGTGGTAGCTTAGAAAATTATAATTCCTTTTGCATTAGCTTAGTAATAATGCTAAGGACCGCGGGGCAAAGTTTTAGAATTTTTAGAGCTCATTTGGGTAGTTTTGCAAAAGGATTAATTATAAGGACTAAATCGTAATTTTTCATATTATGATTGTTGACTGTTTGGATGGGCCCAGGAGGGGCTATGTGATGTGATTGAGTTGTGGGTGTGTGGTTTGTGGATATAGAAGTGTGTTTTAAGCCCTTTTGCAGGTTGGGTAGGTCCTAGGTATAGGGGAGACTCTACCAGATTTTCGGCATGACTTAGGACATCTTTGATCTTTTCTTAGTTTGTATTGAGTCAAATGTATTAAATAATTATAATAAAATTGTCAAGTGAGCTGAGACAACCTTCCTCCTCCGCCCAGCCGCCGCAGTGACTTCGGTTAAGTCTGTGAGTAAAATATTAATTTTAATTGTAATTTCGATATTATTATATGTTCAAGCATGTCCATGCATCACTTATAAATATGTATCTATGTAGTTAAACACTAGCCATGTTTTATATTGCATTCATAATTATTGAAGTGCCATGGATGTTGCTTGTGATAATTTGGAGCAGTGTGTGTGCGTGGCGTGCGTGTGGTATGGTATTGGATATGGACAGGACGGATAGACACGGCTTGAGAGACACTCGCTAGGACCCAGTCCTTCGGGGTAGATACGGCTTGAGAGACACTCGCTGGGACCCCGCATTTGATTTATTAAGCGAATGTCCGGCTTGAGAGACACTCGCTGGCAGAGGTTTGATTAAGAGGGCTGTATAGGGGATCAGCTCCCATATATGTATTGTTTGGCAGTGTTAGGCGTGTGAGTGCTCCAAATTGCCTTTTTGCTGATTGTGGTATGAATTATATGAAAATATTGATGACGTTGCATTTCACTCCATAGGGTGCATTAGCTTTAGATAGCTATAGAGATTATGGTTAAAATTGATATTTTACTTTCTGAGTCGAACGCTCACTCCTGTTCATCTATTTTTTCAGGCTACAGGAGGATTATTGTTGTGGCTAACTTGCTCTTCTTCTTCGCAGGTCCATTGATAGTAATTAATATATTTTGTATAATTGAGTTAAATTTTTAGACTTTGCATATGTTAGAAGCACTTATTTTTATTTTTGACCTGTAAAATTATTAACTGTATGTATGATGGGATTGGATGAGGGAGCTGAGCTCCCATTTGAGTAATGACATTTTGATTATGTGGAGGGTGAGTTGAGCTCCCCAATTTATTATATATTGTGTTTACAGATCGAGCGAGTAAAAAACTTCCCGTTAAATGGTTCATTTTATGGCCGAACTCTGTCCGGTTGAATTCTTGAAAATTGGGCCCAAATGGGCCTTAGAGTTGGGTTGAGGAATAGTTAGGCTTACTACGGGTTTCGGGGGCTTTAGGCTGACCCAGGTCCTAGTGTCGGTCCGGCCTATAGGTTGAGTCGTGACAAATTATATATAAACACATTATATAGACCAATTTGATTTAATTGTAGCTGCTAGCGGTTATTGATAATTGATTTATATTATGTGTTTAAGAAAAATATATATAATTATTATTGTTAATATATAAAATATTAATAATAGTATATATTATATAATTAATTTTATTATTAATTAAATATATAATTATTAATTTAGTATATTATATTATTTATTTTATTATTAATATATATATTAATTTAGTATATTATATAATTTATTTTGTTATTAAAAGAAAATAGAATCATTGATTTAAATAAAATAAATAAAAATTAAATAATTTTTTAAAATATAATCATAAAATAATACAGTAATTATATATTTTTTTAAACAATACAGTCTTATAATTTGAAATTTTGCATGTAAACAAATATTTTTCATAATAAATAAATATTTTATATTTTATATCACTAATAAAAATACAAAATATTTTAATAAATTTAGAATATACTAATCATGATGAATGATGATATTGTAAAATGAAAAAAAGAAAAAAATCGGTGCCAATATTAAAGATACAAGAGTTAGTTGAATTAAGATTAGAACTAAGGACATTTTTATTAAGAAATGAAAAATTAAACAACATTTCATAAACAACGCGTATTATAGAACTAATAAGTAATAGTTATTAGCTATTTTTTTAACGAGTTTGTCACGACCCAACCTATGGGCGGATGGCGATGAGGACAGGCGACCTAAAGACTCCAAGACCCGTAGTAAGTCTAATTATTCCTCAACCCAACTCTAAGGCCCATTTGGGCCCAATTTCAAGAATCCAACCAGACAGAGTCTGGCCATAAAATAGACCATTTAACGGGAAGTTTTTGACTCGCCAGACCTGTAAACACAATATATATATAATAAACTGGGGAGCTCAGCTCACCCTCCACATAATCAAATGTCATAAAAATAAATGGGAGCTCGGCTCCCTCATCCAATCCAACCATACATGCATTTAATAAGTTTACAGGTCCAACATGACAATTATATTACAGACCTAATTAAATAAATATTTCTAACACATGCGGAATTCTAGGAGTAAATAAAAATTATATAATATCACAACATAAACAGGCAACCTGCAAGGGATGGGAACAGGTTAAAACTCAAAAATAAACCTCCTGTATCCTGAAAAAAAATAGGTGAACATGAGTGAGCATTCGACTCAGAGAGTAAAATATTAATTTTAACCATAATCTCTATAGCTATCTAAAGCTAATGTATCCTATGGTGTGAAATGCAACATCGTCAACATTTTCACATCATAACAGCAAAAAGGCAATTTGGAGCACTCACACGCCCGATAACGTCAAACAATACATATACGGGAGCTGATCCCCTATACAGCCCTCTTAATCCAACCTCTGCCAGTGAAGATCTCAAGCCGAACTTTCACTTAATAAACTAAATACGGGGTCCCAGCGAATCTCTCAAGCCGTGTCTACCCCGAAGAACCGGGTCCCAGCGAGTATCCCTCAAGCTGTGTTTACCCGTCCTGTCCATATCCAACACCATACCACACGCACCCCAACGCACGCACACTGCTCTAAATTACCACAAACAACACCCATGGAAATTCATCAATTAAGAATGCAATATAAAACGTGCCTAGTGTTTAACTACATAGATATATACATATAAATGATGCATGAACACGCCTGAACATATAATAATATTTAAATTATAATTAAAATTAATATTTTATTCACAGACTTAACCGAAGTTTGTGTGGCAGCTGGGCGGAGCAGGAAGGCTGTCCCGGCTCACCTGACAATTTTATTATAATTATTTAATATATTTGACTCAATACAAACTAAGAAAAGACCAAAGATGTCCTAAGTCGTGCCGAAAATCCAGCAGAGTCTTCCCTATACCTAGGACCTACCCTGTTAGAATATCAGACTGAACAAAAGAGAAACAGCAGAAATCGAGACCAGCACAACAGAATAGAGGAAAAAGTTTCTAACTTCTTATTATTTTCTTAACCTCTAAAATACACAGCAATATATAGAAAAAAACTTAGCAGTAATCTGTTGCAACAGATTTGCTCCATATCTGCACAAACAGCAATTACTCCTACGAAATAGGCACTAATTATTGACCAAGCAATAATAAAAAAAAATAAATAAAATAAATTTAAAACAAGTTTAACTACTACAATCACCCCCTTAAACTTGTTTAACACCAATTCTATCTCTCAGCTCATTGAACCTCTGCCGTGCTAACGGCTTTGTTAACAAATCAGCAACTTGTACTTCAGTATTTACATATTCAAGCTGTATATCTCCACGTTGAACACAATCACGAATAAAATGAATTCTTGTGTCAATATGCTTACTTCTATCATGAAAAACCGGATTATAGGCTAGTGATATGGCTGATTTGTTGTCAACCTTCAACACTGATTTGACTTTATCATCACCTCTCAATTCTGCAATTATCTTTTTGAGCCATATCCCTTGACAAGCTCCACCTGTTGCTGCTATGTACTCAGCTTCACAAGAAGATAACGCAACAATTCTTTGCTTGTGTGAGACCCATGTGATCGGGCTTTCTCCAAAGAAAAATATAATCCCTGAAGTACTCTTCCTATCATCCGTATCTCCTGCAAGGTCACTATCACTAAAGCCTACAAGTTCTTCTTTTTCTTGATTCTTTTTGTAGATAATTCCCATTCCAATAGTGCCTCTCACATACCTCAGTATCTGTTTCACAGCACTCATATGTGTCACCGTTGGTGTGTCCATGTATCGGCTGACAACACCAACGGAGTACGCAAGATCAGGACGTGTGTTTACCAAGTACCTCAAGCTGCCGATAATTCTTCTATACTCAGTGGCATCAACAAATGGTTCACCATCTTGTTTTTTTAGCTTACATTTCGGCTCCATTGGAACACGGCTGCTGTTGCAATTAAGCATCCCTGTTTTTTCAAGAATCTTGCTCGCATAACCTGCTTGACAAAGGGATATACAATCTGGAGTTTGTTTTACCTCAATCCCAAGATAATAACTCAGCAGCCCCAAGTCACTCATCTCGAACATCCTCATCATCTCTTGTTTGAAACTTTCAATATGTTTTCCATTTGAGCCGGTGAGAATTAAGTCGTCGACATAAACTCCCACAACAGTAAAGTCATCCTCTTCCTTCTTCATATAAAGAGCATGCTCAAAAGGACACCTATGAAAACCAAATGACTTTAAGCTATGATCTAACTTGGTGTTCCAGGCCCTAGGTGCTTGTTTTAAGCCGTATAATGCCTTGTGTAACCGCAGCACTTTCTGTGGATTTTTTTTGTCGACAAAACCATCTGGTTGACTCACATACACCTCCTCTTCTAACTCTCCGTTTAAGAACGCAGTCTTCACATCCAGATGGTGAACTCTCCACTGTTTTTGAGCTGCATAAGCAAGAATAGTTCTAACAGTTTCTATTCTTGCTACAGGAGCAAAAACTTCCTTATAATCAACACCATATTTCTGCACATAGCCCTTCGCCACCAAACGGGCTTTGTGTTTAATAATCTTGCCGTTTGGATCCTTCTTCAATTTGAAGACCCATTTGAGTCCCACTGCTCTTTGGTTCTTCGGCAAATCAGAGAGTTCCCAGGTTCCATTCTTTTGAATTGAATCAATTTCAGACTCTATCGCACGTCTCCAGTTTTCGTCACCAACTGCTTCTTCGTATCGTGTTGGTTCCTCCATTGATAAGAAACACAACCCGACTTCTTCATCTACTTCTCTGGTCTCATTGTAAATTTCTTGCAATGATCGAAATTTTCGTGGTGGAGTTGAACTCGAATCAACTTTGCACTGTAGTGTTCGAAGAAGATGACTAAATTAGAGGGTAATTAATTTCTGAATTTGGTATACCTGAAGAAGAGGATGGCGTAGATGGAGTGCGAAACGCATCCACTGCTTCAGGTATACCAGCACCCCCCAATTCTTTTACTTGTACTATAAATGTTTCAATACAATCAGACTCCTTTTTTTGTTTGCTGTTCTGCCATGGCCAGCTTGCTCCTTCTTCGAAAACTACATCTTTGCTTATGAGAACTTTCCCCTTTCTAGGATCAAACACCCTGTACGCCTTTGAACCTTCTTCGTAACCTAGCAAAACTCCCTTTAAGCTCCTGTCTTCAAGCTTCGTTTGATGAGATGACATGACCTTGATATGAACAAGACATCCAAATACACGCAGATGTTGTATATTTGGTATCTTATCATACCAAGCTTGGTAGGGTGTCATTCCTTCAACACTCTTGGTTGGGCACCTGTTCAATAAAAACACAGAGGTTCTTACCGCCTCACCCCACAAATTTGTTGGCACATTTTTGCTTTTCATAATGCTTCGTGTCATCTCCATAACGGTTTGATTTCTCCTTTCTACGACTCCGTTCTGCTGTGGGGAATATGGCGCTGTCAATTGCCTTTTGATTCCTTCTTCATCACAAAATTTTTTGAATTCGGTTGAGAGAAACTCTCCCCCTCGATCTGTTCTGAAACACTTCAGTTTCTTTTCTGTTTAAATTTCAGCTGTCTTCTTAAATTTCTTGAACGCTTCGAAAGCCTCATGTTTGCCTTTCAACAAGAAAACCCACATGCATCGTGAATAATCGTCAACTAGAAGCAAAAAGAATTTGTTACCTCCTGGAGTTGTTGGTGTAATTGGGCCGCAGAGATCTCCATACACCAATTCAAGTTTTTCTTTTGCTCTATACATCGCAGCATGTGGAAAGGCTTTCCGATGTTGTTTCCCCACAGTACAACCATCACAGATTTGATTTGGGAGCGAGATGTCTGGTAAACCTTGTACCATTTTTTCTTTGGACAGCTTCTTCAACGCCTAGAAATTTAAGTGACCATATCTCGCGTGCCATAGCCAACTCGACTCTGTTATGCTTGTCATCAAGCATACTTTTTCGGCAATCTGTAGATCTGCAATAAATAATCTATTTTGTTGTCTTCTCACCTTGATTATGAGTCTATTTGAGTTATCATAGACCCTCAAGGCTCCACATTCGATGAGTATTCAACCTCCACTTTCATCAATTTGGCCAAGGCTAATAATATTACTCTTTAATTTTGGTACATAATATACATTGGTTAGGGTCAGATGTTCACCATTTTTGCATTGAAACATAACTGACCCAAACCCTTGTATATCAATTACAGAACCATCACCAAACTTAACCTTGCCACAAATAGAATCATCAATTTCAACAAAACAGTGTTTATCACCTGTCATATGATTGGTAGCTCCTGTGTCAAGGTACCAACCTGCCCCTTTCATGAGACACCCACTCGTGGCAGCAACATATGCTTCTCCTTGAACCCCATTCAATTCGACAGCATCAATCATCATCAAGGAGGGTTCTTCAAAATAAATCTGACCATAACTCTGACCATTCAGCTCACAAGTTTCAATCATCAACAGGGACTGTTCTTCATCATCTCTCTCGGTCAGATTTGCTTGCTCCTCTTTCTCCTTCGATGAGCATTCTGATGCGAAGTGTCCCATTTTTCCACATCCATAGCATTTGATCTTTGATTTATCAAATTTCTTCCTTTGTTGTTGTGGTTCTTCCTCCTTTCTTTGATGACTGCCACTGTTCCTGCCTCGACCACATCCTCTTCCTCGTCCGCCTCTCGAGCTGGTGGTTTCTTTTGATTTTCCTGAAGGAACGGAAGCGTGAAAAACACAAGATTATACCATTGAATTCAAAAATTTTCACCTAGGGTCACAAGCACCATGCAAGATTTATTTTTATCTATTTGATTTCAATGATAAACAACATATTAAAACTCTTTTAATATGTTTTTGGATCTGTATTTGCCATTTAAGATTTTAAAATTAATCAGATTAATTTTAGAACCCTAGATTAAATCAAGAACGATTACACTAACCTCTTGATGTGCTGCAGCGTGTCTGCGCCTTTGAGATTCGTCTTCAGGACACCAGATGTTGTCCCTCTAGCTTGTCCACACCAAGAACACCTATGGCAGCCCTTGAACAGCTTCTAAAGCCTTTTCTATTAATTAGAAATTCAAGTTCTGCCTTTTAAGAGATTAGAGATGCAAACAGGACACTAGAAACAATTTCTAGTGTTCTTAATTCAAGAGATTGATGGCTAATTTCTTTGAATTGATGAGAGATGAAGAGAAATAGCTGGAGAGGCTCAAAGTGGCGTGACATATGAGAGGAGAGGCTGCTGGTTATGTTTTCTTTTCATAACCCCACTTAAATAGCTAGGTTAACACATTAAACCCTAGCCACATGTCACCATTTGATTAGCTCTAGGTTTAAGTGACCCAATCACATTGTGCCAAGTGTCAAACCTATATTTAATCTTGATTTTAATCATCTTACATGATTAAAAATATTTGGCAAGCTTATGTGTTATGCCATGTGTCACCATCTCATGGTGCCACGTGTCACACTGCAAAATGACCAAAATGCCTCGTGTCTTAATTTTGAGTTCTTAACCCAAAATAATTATTTTCTTCTTCTAATTAATTTATATCAAATATAAATTAATTAATTAATCTCTATTAATTAATTTCTCATCAATTAAATTCATATTTAAACACTTTAAATATAAATTTAATTTATACTACACATCCAATAATCTAGATTTGGTTTCAAGTCATGCTAGGGACTTTGCAATTTTATTGCAAACCAAATCTATTTAATTAATCAATTAAACTCTTTAATTAATTAATTAAATCATATTTAAATAGGTGATAACTTGTGTATGTGTGTGACTTACTAGGCTCATCACTAATTGGCAATGAGACATGATATCAACTCTTAATATCATCGAACTCTTTCTTACCATAAATGATTTCTCTAAATCATTTTATGAACCTCATAGACCATGGTTAACACCTAGCATAGCATGCCATGGCCACCCAATTAGTAATAAGATTTACCTTAAATGAACCTATAATCATATGTTACCATGCACTAGAATCTCTCTATTACAAAATCCCAACTCAAATTGGAGTCATGGTTTATGTCAAACTCCATTTGCTATGAATATTATGTTCTCTTTTAATTCCAGTTCTTGATTAAAAGATTTTTCTCATCGAAACTCTTTTACAATAAATCTATCTGTCCTGGCCAGGAACTTGAAACATCAAGAACAATTAAATGAACATAGGATTTTATCTCTTTTTACTTAGAGGAACAGATTCCATCTTGATCAACACCTACCTCCATATATAACTAGTAGGAGCCAACACATGCCCATATACCCAAACACAGTACAAGTATGAAAGCGATATCAAACTCAAACTACCTATATACAAGATAACTGCTATCTCAGTCTAAAGATTATATGCATTGATATGATTTATGACAAAACATTGACAAGAGTAAACTCCATGTGCTTGTCATAAGTGTCACCTAGTTCGCCTACTTATCATTTATAAGTGCCTATCATGTTTGTTATATGGCATGAGACTCACCATTCCATCTTATTTATATCTCATATAAATAACTTGGGAACAAACATGAATACAATCTTTCTGGATAAGTCATGTCCTTATTATGAAGTATCCTCGATTGTGAACCTATTTATGATACTTTGTGCTAGAAATATTGTCACTCATATTCTTAACAACTTAAGAATAATATTTCTAACAAAATATCAATGGACCTTTTCTATTACACATAAATATATTATGTAAACGGAAAAGTGGAAATGCCTTTTATTAATAAAATATGTACAAGATACATACTAAATGATATGCTCTAGGGCATACTACTAACATTTCCTTTGTTCTTCTTAGCTTCTTCCCTCGCCTTCCACTCTGCTCTTGTAAGAAGAACTGTTTCGTCAGATCTCCCACCACAGCTAAGCAGTCTTTCTTCATGAGCTTTGAGTGAACCTATCACCTCCTCAATCGATTTGGTGGTTAGGTCACTAAACTCTTCAATGGTGGACGCGATCTGAAGAAACTTTGACGAAACTGATCTCAACAATTTCTTCACCACCTTCTCGTCCTCTACAGTATTCCCAAGGCTCCTCAATTTGTTAACGATAATTGTAAGCTTTCCTGAGAAATCATCAACATTCTCGGAATCGCTCATTCTCAAGGGTTCGAACTCCCTCCACAACGTCTGAGTTCGCACCTCTTTAACCTTATCAGCCCCTTGGTTCATGGTTTTCAGCATGTTCCATGCCTCCTTTGCAGTCTTCTTCGCTCCCAATTGAAGCAAGGTATCTTCTCCTATACCTTGGTAAATGGCCGCCAACGCCATCTTATCTCTGCGTTTATCAACTGGGCCTGGTGACTCAACTGCATCCCACACACCTTGAGCCATCATAAAGACCTCCATCTTTATAGCCCACGCCGCATAATTACTCTTCGTCAGCATGGGATATTTCAAGGTAACAGAACCTTCTTTTTCGGGAAACAAGCCTCCTTCAACTGTAGAGGAATTTCCTTCATTAGAGGCTTCTTCGCTGTCTTTTTGCTCTTGTTCTTTCTGCTCTCTCTCTCTTAATATTCTAGCTCTCTCTATCTCCAGATGAGACATTGTGTAGGCCTTGATCTTAAGGCTCTGATACCAATTGTTAGAATATTAGACTGAACAAAAGAGAAACAGCAGAAATCGAGACCAGCACAACAGAATAGAGGAAAAAGTTTCTAACTTCTTATTATTTTCTTAACCTCTAAAATACACAGCAATATATAGAAAAAAAACTTAGCAGTAATCTGTTGCAACAGATTTGCTCCATATCTGCACAAACAGCAATTACTCCTACGAAATAGGCACTAACTATTGACCAAGCAATAATAAAAAAAAATAAATAAAACAAATTTAAAACAAGTTTAACTACTACATACCCAACCTGCAAAAGGGCTTAAAACGCACTTCTATATCTACAAACCATACACCCACAACTCAATCACATCACACAGCCCCTCCTGGGCCCATCCAAACAGTCATCAATCACAATATGTAAAATTACAGCTTGGTCCTTATAATTGACCCTTTTGCAAAAACTACTCAAATGAGCTCTAAAAATTCTAAAACTTTGCCCCGCTGTCCTTAGTAATATTACTAAACTAATGCAAAAGGAATTATAATTTTCTAAACTACCACGAATATTTTATGGATTTTTAAGCACTAGATAATTAAGAAAAAGTAAGGTTCGGGTTTACCTATGCCGATTTCGACCCTGGGGACGCGTTCGGGACTTTTGACAACGATGGGGTAGCCAAAATCTCGACCCAATTCCAAGACTTTTTTTTTTGTAGCTTGTCTGTGTGGTCGGAAATTTACATGCCTAGGCAACCGTTGAATTTCCAAGAATTGAAGGTACCTACACAAAGCCCACAACACGGGGGTTAGTACATAATTTTTACGGAATTTTCTAAACTCATTTAGTACTCGAAAAAATACTACGAAGTTTCATGGGACCCATCAAAAAACGATATTATAAAATTTTGAAATTTATATTGCCGCGAAGCTCTCAACGAGTGGAGCACTCTGTTACCCTCGATTTTCTCATGGGCTTCAAGGTTTGCGAGAAATCTAGCTCAAAAATCGAAATGGGCTAAAACTTCCCGGACAAAAATTGGATAAACCGCTTGATGGATTTTGGTATTCTTGGTATCTATGGAAAGCTCTCGAGGTGTAGATGTGTTTTGGTACAAGACTCGGCCCAAATGGTGGCCGGATCGGTCAGATTTTGGCCGGGAAGCCGAAATGGTGCGCTACGCGCTGGGTGGCTTTCGCGCGCCTTTTTCGGCATTTTAGGTGGCGGCCGGCGAGGGGGAGGAGCTGAGGTGGTGCCCCGGCGAAGGGAGGAGGGCTGGGTGGCGGCTGATCGGCGTGGGGAGGAGGGAGGAGAGAGAAAACGGGAGAGAGAGAAAGAGGGACGGGAATGCGCGGGGAGAAAGGAAAAAAAAAAGAAGAAGGCTGATCCGATTCGACCGGTCTGATCCGGTCCGGTTCGATTCGGTCTGTCCGATTCAGGATACAAAATTTTAAATTTTTACTTTGCCTTGGGATCGAAAATGAGGCTCAAAAATTTCGAAAAAATTCTAGAAAACTCAGAAAAATTCGTAGAGTCCAAATATATTTTTAGTTTTGCCACGTGGTCTTTAAATTAATTTTTACTCACAAAATAATAAATTTAAAATTAGAGGTGTTACAGGGTTTATCAAACACATTAGTTTAACTTGTTAGATGCCCATCAATTATCAGCTGTATCCAATAATTAAATAAAATACCTCTCATAAAATGTTAAGCTATTACAAAATTAATACATAAGTTATTAAAATTAATTAAAAAACTGCATAACAATTAAATTTTTATGAGACCTATTTATATATGAGTACAACTTTTATTTATAGACTATAGGACCATGTAGTAAATCTGTCACAATCTTCTGTTTTAAATGATGTCTCACTGATGCTAGCAGATACTGAGACAACACCAATAATAGTCCAGATACCTAAGCTCAAATATCTTTGTATTATTATTATATTATATAATTTGTCCTATAACATGGGTGATATTGATAATGTAGCGGAAGAGTAGAACTATGGATATGCCTCCAGAAACTTTTTCTCCTCTATCATTTTCTGTGGGTTTTTTTTTTTTTTTTTTATATTCTCTTTGAGTAGCTATCGACAAGGGTTTTTATTGGTGGCAATTACTTTTTTTTTTTTTAATAAAAAATTTAAAAAAAAATTTTGAAAAAATTACATTAAGCATATTATTATTGATAGATTTTTGGACTCCATTTATTTCACAAAAAATATTTTTTAAAAAAATATTTTTTATATTTTCTAACATTTTGAATATTTTAAAAAATTAGTTAATAGAAAATATTTTTCTTGATCAAAAAGAAAATTAAATAATTTTTATAGAAAATGAATTTATTTCTCTAAAAGAACAAGTCATTTTATATTTTATAAATTTTAATAATTTTATTAAAATTTAAAATTATTTATATGTATACAAAATAAATATATACCATTATTTTAACATTATAACTAAATAATAAAAAATATTTTTATTAAAAATATTTTTTTAAAAAAATATTTTATATGCATAAATTATTTTTCACAAAATAAATAAAATTTTAATGAATAAATTTTCAGATTTGTATTGTTGATAGATCTTAAATTTTTATAATATTTCTCTCATTTAATTGATTTTTTATTATTAATAATTTAAAAAATAGTACTCTATAATATGTACTTTTTTTAAATAAAATATATAAATTTAAAAATTACCCGAAGAAATTCAGTAAATAAATTATGAAATTAAAAATTGGAAAGCGTAACCCATTTATTGGATAATCTTTATACTTCGTAATACTGTCAAATTTTTATGGTTTTTATTCATATTTCTCTCTCTTGTTCTATATTTTTAATTAATGAAATGTTTTTTATTTATTAAAAAAAAAAAACAATGGATATGCAAATTGCGCATAGAGAGACAACGGTCAACAATTCCTATTCCCAAAGACAATAGATCGATAGAACCTCCGAGAACGGAGATGGTTACCCAATCCAACCAATCATCATTCATCATGCTCATGGGTTTGCGTTCCAAGCCCATCTTCACTTTCAGCCAAACCATTTATTTATTTATTTATTTTTTAAACCATTTGATTCTATTATTTTTTACTTAAAAAAATAAAATAATCAATTTCACTAAATATTTTTATATAAAATATATATTTCTTAATAAAAAAAATAATACACATCAATTTGATTAAAAATATATGTTTCTTGTAAATCGTGTGATAATGATTTTTAGGCTTTTTAAATTATTTACTTACATAATTATAAATTTATTATTTTTTATCAAATTTTTTAAATAAAATAATATTTTATTATTTGTTACTAAGCATCAGTTTGGAGAATCTTCTTTTTATGCTTAAAATTTTCAGATGAGGGAGTTTCATGCTAACTTCTCTCGATCAGCACCTCTATAAAAAAATAAAAAATTTTTTATTAAGCTCCCTTTTAAGTTTAATGAGGTTGTCAACTCTATAAAGACAACTCATCGAGAAGTGATTTCAATAGAACTCCTACTGGCTTAATAAGAATGCCAACAACTACTTCACTGAAAAATTTTAGCTTTTAATTCAAGTCTTAATAAGTTCAAATTGATTTTTTATTTAATTTTTATTTTAATTTTCAAAATATTTTAATTATTTAATTTTAAATTCAATTAAAAACTAAAATTTTTAAATATATCAATAATTCTATGTAAAATTTATAAAATGATAAATAATTCTACGTTAAAAGCCTAGAATATTTGGCCCCAAATCAAAGCGACTTTCGCGTTACCGTTAATATACTTTTTAGAAAACAGAATATTTTGAATTAAATAAAGTTTAAATAAAATAAACTCTATATGATATTTATTGAAAAAAATAATAATTTCTATTTATCCATGGCGCACATTGATCATTCAAATTGCATATATCGATGCCATATCAATATAAATAATTTAAAATTAATTATTAAAAATTAAAAAAAAATTATATTACTTAAATTAAAAATAAAAATTTTATATTATAAATCAAATTTTAGGCATTATATTATTATATACTCTATTTATCCATCTACTTTACCCTTATTCATCAGCCACAACCTCCCAATTAGGGGTGTGTAAACTGTTGGTTCGGCTTGAAACTGAATCAAATCAAACTGATAACACCAAAAATCAAAAATTAAAAATTTTAAAAACAAACCAAATTGATTATTAAGATAAAATCGAATCGAACCAAACCGATAAATATCAGTTCAGTTTTAAACCGATCAAACTGAATATTGTAAAATTTCATATTTTTAACATTAATCTCAATAACAAAAACATAAAAAAAAATTTAGAAATCAAAACTAAAAATTCTTAGGGTTTTCTTTATATATATAATTTCGGTTCGATTTGATTTTTTTTTTATTTTTTATGAAAATAATCGAATCGAATCGATTAATCGAAATTATTAAAATTTTTAAATCGATTCAAACCGATTAAATTTAAAATCAAACCGATTAAACCAAATTAACTAAATTCAATTTGATTTTTTAATTAAAATTGAAATCTACTCACCCCTACTCTCAGCTAGCACCACACACTGCTAATTATTTTTGCAAAGTATATATATATAGGGCACAAAATTGTGGGGCCAGGTGGCCATGATAGAGGTCTCGTGCAAGTGCAATTTTACCAGAGGAAGTTGCTTCTACACCTTAAATTCTACAGAGTCGCTCTTATTTTCAACACAAGGAAACTTAGGTATGAATGTGATGTCTCATCTCTGACCTTTTCGCACATTTGATTCACACCATGAAAGAGACCAACACATCGTTCTGGTAAATGTCATTATCAAAATAAAAACATGGGTCCTAAGCGGTAAGCAAGTACCATGTATCTTGTCTACCAAAATCAAAACTTAGGCAAGAAACACACCTTCAAAGGAGAGGGGGCCTACTCTAACTCTACAGACATATGAAACAATGGCTGCTTATTAATGCTATCCAGCAAATACCAACATGACGAGGTATAAATCATTTAATATATTCGGTGCACTTGTTTTCTCATTCGTATAAAAGTAAAGTTCATCTTCTTTATTTTATGAAGGATTTATTTTTATGTGAGTGAGAGAATATTTTCAAATTAAATTTAATCAAATCTATCTGCAAGATGAGTCTCTTATAAATCTTAAATAGCATGTGAGACATCATAGATAACAACTTAAGAAGTATTAAGTACACTTATTATATTCTAAATTTTAATTAATATAAATTTGATCACGTTTACGACCAGGGCTTTTACTATTAAAGAAATCTGATATAAGGTTGATGAATGATATAACAAAATGAAAATGTTTAATTAATTATGTAATTCAACAATTCAAAATAAATTCACTGGATAAATATCAATACTTCTTTCCGAATTTTTTTTTTAATAACGAAATTGAGATAGTGAAGACTCGAATTTAAGTTTATTAAGTGAGTAATATTTCTAAATCTTAAATTATTCGACTAATCAGTACTTCATGATATAATTTTTTATCTAATTCAATTGACTTAAAACTCAATTATACTCCTATACTTATTGGGGAAGTTCAATTTAATCCATTTTCAATTTTTTGTCCAATTTAACTAAAAGTTTCAATTTAAGTTTAATTTATCTCAAAAATTAAAAAAATCAAGAAATTAAGTTTCTTAATGTTTAGGATTAAATCAAGAAATTAAAAAATTTAGTCCTAAAATTAAGAAATAAAACTTCTTGCTTTTTTATTTAAATAAAAAAATAAAAAAAATTTAGTCCATAAATTTTAATTTTTAGGATAAATTGAGTTTAAATTAAAATTTCAAAACTAATTTAAATAAAAAAATAAAAATAAATTAAATTAAATTTCTCTAATAAATACAATAATTAATTTCAACATTTTATCAATTCAATTCCAAACTAAACTTTTAGACTATGTTTGGAATATGATTGAAAGTTTTAAAAATTAATTTATCATTTAAAAGAAATTAATTTATTATTTTAAAATTTATATAGTTAAATATTTTAAATTTAAAAAATTTTAATAACGTCAAACATAACCTTACTCTAAAATAATGTTTTAGGAAGCAAACAAGCAAACCGCTAAACCAAGGGAAAAAAAAAGAAAACAAGCTCTAGCTGTTGCTAACCAATCTCTCTTGTTTCTTCAAATTAATTTTTCTTATATTAAGAAAAGAAAATTTATTATTTAATCTTTTTATTTTAATAAATTTAATTATTTAATTTTATTATTTTACAAACATATTAATTAATTTATATATTTTTCCTTCAATGACTTTTTAGTATATCTATTCAGTTTAAATTAATTTTTTGTTAATTAATATATTTTAACAAAAATTAATATTACAGGACTTATTAATTTAAATTTAAAAATAAAGAGATTATAATTATTTTTAAATTATAAAAATTAAATAAAAATTAAATTAATATTTAAAAAAGTGAAAGTATTTAATTAATGTATTTTTTAAAGTAGGTAATAGTATTTTTTTTTTTATTAAGAAATTACCATAAAAAACAAATAATAATGATAAAAGCAACTGGAACTGTGCAAGGTTATTTATTTCCTTCCTGTTGTCCTGTCCTAGTTAGGAACCAATTATGACTCAACCTCCATCAGCCTGACTACAGTAACTCTAGGCTTATCCCCAAGCAGAAGGGGGAAAACAAAGGAAAGTGCTATAGCCATTGCCCATAGGCACTCAAAGCTAGGAAATGCATAGTAATGCAACTAAAAGCTGGCAATTTTAGAGAGAAATTCAATGACATTTAGGCCTTGTTTGTTGGGTAACTTAATTAGGAGATTTCAAATACTTAAAAAGTCTTTAGTTGGTATTTTATCTCAATCTTAACTTATTTAATCTTATGAAGTTAAATTACTTTTTTAAAAAGAGAGTTTGAAGCAAACAAACAAATCCTTAATTAAAATTCATTCTTCTTAACATTATCTTTATGTAATTTTAAAGTGATATTTTAGTACAAAGAAAGCACTCATTTTTAATATAAATAAATAAAAAAAATATATATATATATATATATATATCTTATATAAAAAATTAAAATTTATATAAAATTAATTAAAAAATATATAATAAATACATAAATTTAAATATAAATATTTAATTTAGTAATTATTAATTTTTTTATGTAAAATTAAAATTATAATAATTGCACCTTATTGATAATATACAAGTTGGAATGTTAATTATGTTAATTGAAAACAGATAACAAGAGACAATAATTTTTAATAATCTTGTTAGAATGTGAAAATATTTATATATGTATGATATAAATATAAATAATTAATTTAATATTATAATTAAATAATAAAAAAATATTTTTAAATATAAATTATTTTCAAAAAATAAGCAAAGATTTAAGGAAAATGATTTTCTAAATTTTAAAAATCCTACTAAGATATAAAAACACTTGATAAAAATTATTTTTATAAAAATATTAAATAATTTTTATAAAAAATATTTTTTATATATAAATTATTTTTTAGCTGATAGCTAATGATAAATAATTTATGTTAAGTGTTTAATAAAATTACGTTTAACTATTATTGTTAATATATAAATTGACTAATAAGGACATATATCATATAATTTATTTTATTATTGAAATAAATATTAAATTATAAATTTATTATATTATATTATATTATTTTATTATTAAAATAAATATATAATTGTTAATTTATTATATTATATCATTTAATTTATTATTAACATAAATATATAATTATTGATTTATTATATTATATTGTTTATTTTATTATTAAAATAAAAAATAATTAAATTTTTTAAAAAATAATTAAATAGCTTATAGTCATAAAATAATAAAGTAATTATTATTATTATTGATAAAGAAAAAAAATTATAGCTAATTTTAAGTTGTTAGATGTAAAAAATATATTATTTTATAATAAATAAATATTTTATATTATTAATAAAAAATATTTTTAATAAAATCATAATACACTAATTAAGATATTAATATTATAAATAAAATTAATATAATCTATAATTAAAATATCATATTAATTATTTATTGATTATTAAATTTATTTTTTTAAATTTATTAAATATTTTAATTCACCTGTTAAGTTACGAGCTAACTGCATGCAAGAGAAAAATACGGATTCATCAGCCACAACAACCCAATTAACACCACGCCTAACGCGGGCGCTGACACCTACCGCGTGCGTAAGACAATAACAGAACTAAGACATCCAAACTTTCAGCGACTTCCTCCTTTTCTTTTCTTGAGTGATAAATGATGGTCCTCTTTTCGTTCCCAATTCTAATCATTCTGTGAAAATTCTTAAATTCCAAACACCCTAATCATAAAATTTCTTCCCCAAAAATGGCATCTCAATACTCTAGTGAACGCACCTGGTTTCGAACCCGAATCCTAACCAATCACTTCCTCAGTTCTCCTTCTCAATCCGTTTCTCCTCTGGAATCGAATGCTTGCCTAAGCTATTCTCCTCCTGAGCTACATGAAAGTTACGATTTTTATACCAACGAGATGCGGAAATTGCTGGACATGCACAATATCGAGGATAGGGATTGGTTGTTTGGGTTGATGAGGCAGAGCAAAGTGTTTAATCCTCAAGAGAAGGGAGGGAGAGTGTATGTTGCGCCGGATTATAATCAGTCGATGGAGCAGCAGAGGGAGATGACGATGAGACGGATAGCTTATCTGTTGGAAAGAGGAATTTTTAATGGATGGTTGACAGGGAAAGGATTAGAATTGGAAATGAAAAAGTTTGCTTTTTTGGAAGTTGTTGGGATTTTTGATCACTCCCTCTCTGTTAAGCTTGGTGTTCACTTCTTTTTGTGGTATGTGTTTTAGTATTTTATTGTTGTTCGCCATTGCTTTCTGATTTTCTGTCTATTATTTACTGGATCAAATGTATGCTTAGTTTGTCTAATTTTGTTTGCTATTAATGAAAATGGTGGCGTTTTTTTCTTTTTTTCTTTTCCCATTTGTTAATGGATTTCAGGGGTGGTGCTATCAAGTTTTTTGGCACAGAGCGCCATCATGACAAGTGGCTGAGGGACACTGAAACTTATGCAATCAAGGGTTGCTTTGCTATGTCAGAATTGGGGCATGGAAGTAATGTACGTGAAGGTCATCAATCTTTATGGTCTGAGGCATGGGGCATCAGGCTGGCCTCTTCTTGGTTGTTATTGCTCTCTTTGGTTTATTTATAGTAACTTTTTCCACGGTTAATGTCTTTAGGTCAGAGGAATTGAAACTGTGACTGTTTATGATTCGAAAACTGGGGAGTTTGTCATCAACACTCCTTGTGAATCAGCTCAGAAGTATTGGATCGGCGGGGCTGCGAATGTAAGAATTTTTATGAAATAATTTATTACCACCTTTCCACTTATTCTTTGTCCCCTGTACACTTTTTTTTTTCCTACAGTGTTTCCTGCCTCAGTTTCGAGTACAATGACATGGTTTTGTTCTGTTGCTATTTAGCATGCGACACACACAATAGTCTTTTCTCAGCTCAATATAAATGGATCAAATGAAGGAGTGCATGCGTTTATAGCTCAGATCAGGGATGCAGATGGAAACATATGCCCTAACATCCGTATAGCTGACTGTGGTCATAAAATTGGTTTAAATGGTGTTGATAATGGTCGAATCTGGTATTTTTCACGCATTTTCTTGTTAGTTGTTATTTTACCCTTAAATGAAAACGGGGACAATTTAAAAGATCTATTTTCCCCCAGGTTTAACAATCTGAGAATACCCAGAGAGAATCTGTTGAATTCAGTTGCTGATGTTTCATCAGATGGAAAATATCTGAGTGCAATAAAAGACCCGGATCAGGTATTTATTCTCAAGATAGACTACATTCGTCATCATCCTTATCATCTTCTTCTTCTATTAATTTGTGGTCTCTGTTTAATTGTTGGGCAAATAAACAAGTTAATGTTCTTTTTTCCCCAGAGATTTGCAGCTTTCTTGGCTCCTTTGACATCTGGTCGTGTAACTATTGCTGTTAGTGCGATTTACTCATCAAAGGTATTAAATTGAGACAATGGTGCCCATCTCTGCTTTAGATATTAATGTTTCATTTGTGTGCGCACATGTTTTGGGGGTCAGAAATTTAAAACAAAGGGGGTAAAAACCATCTTGCAGTGCAAGAGGAAGGCTCTGTACAGTCCTCAAAGCCTGCAATGTAGGAAGCCTCATGCATCTGCACACTGTATTCTTTGTGTGCACTAATTCGGGCCAGTTAGTTTTATCATGGATATATTAAGAAAGGAGTCATCCATATATTACTGCTTTTGAGATGCCCTTTGGTTTAAATAAGATAATTAGAAATTTTTACAAATTGAAACAATGGATATATAAGTATGACTATGGAGTATGGATTTATTTAATAATTTTTCGATTCTCTAATACATGCATAGACACAACTTGAACATTTGAGAACGCCTTTGTGTGCTGTGTTAATAGTGCATCATATTATATCCATGCTTCATAACCCAATGTTAACACCAGACTTTGTTTTTGATTAATTTAGTATTCATTTCTTTTCCTATTAGATAAGTTTAGCAACTGCGATAAGGTACTCATTAACTAGGCGGGCTTTTTCTATCACACCTAATGGACCTGAAGTTCTATTGCTTGATTACCCAAGTCATCAGCGACGACTCTTGCCTCTTCTTGCAAAGACGTGAGTCTGTAATTAATTGCCAATCTTTTAAATTTATAATGTATTGAATTTTGAAACCCTTATAGAATATCAATTTCTTGGTTACACTTTCAATTACACTGTCATAAACTTATCTGTTATTCTTAAGTTCTATTATTCAAATGTTTTGAAATTTGACTCAAAGTCTTATTCCAAAGGAGTGTTCTCATATGCTGTCAGTGTGATATGCAATACTATTGTTTGTTTTGTAAGCTTCCTTTTTGTTCTGTGGCTTGTATCATTTTATGCTGAGTCTGGCTTTAGTGGTGTGGAAGTTCAGGTCTAACATCATTGTGCTTCTTACAAGTTCATATCATTAGTTTCTGCTGTGTGGTTTCAAGTAATCAATCATTATCTTTGAAAGGAATGGATGGGTACTGCAACTGTTAGATTCTGGACACTGACCTATGGCGGTTTCTAATATCCACTGAGCCATTTTAGCGATGGTTATATTGTTGCCATGGTGCATTAAAAATTTTTTTTTTTTTTTTTTTTTTTTTTTTTTTTTTTTTTTTTCTACAGCAAAGCAAGATGTTGGATAGGGTTATGAAACTCACATTGTAACCTGTTGTAGAATCTGAATAATAGCTTCCCTACTTGTAAATATAATATATTGTCTTGAGACCTGGTAATGTTTGGCATATGAACTAGGCAAATGAACTTGGTTTCTGATTACTTGTCTGATGCAGATGTTTGCAGTTTAAATACATAGGCTGTAATTGGGACTCATTGCTCCTCTTTTCCTTCCTCTGTCTTTTTTTCCCTGGGATTCTTGTAATGCAGATATGCTATGAGTTTTGCTGGAAATTATTTGAAAATGATATACTGGAAGAGGACACCAGAGTCAAATAAAACCCTTCATGTTGTTTCAAGTGCATTCAAGGCCACCTTGACCTGGCATAATATGAGAACACTTCAAGTGAGGGGCTGAAATCCTAAATGCAAATTTAGGTTTATGATAGCTTCCTAATTAAAGTTATTAATTTGTTTATAGGAATGTCGTGAAGCTTGTGGAGGACAAGGCTTGAAGACTGAAAATCGAGTTGGCCATTTAAAAAGTGAATATGATGTTCAGACTACCTTTGAGGGGGACAATAATGTTCTTATGCAGCAGGTAATGTGTGTGGTCTTCCTTTTAATGAAAGTTGTTTAATGATGAATGTTCAAAATACCATCTGATAGGATACCTGCCACAAAAAAAAAAAAAAAAAAAAAAAAAAAAGTAAAGTATAAAAGATGAATCATGTCCATGCAATTCAATGCATCTCTCTTTACCAAAGTGACGTGGAATAAAAGAGGCTCAAAAGAGCCAAATTCAAAGATCATATTGTTTTTGGGTTGTGCTCTTTTGGATGTCTTGCTTACTGTTTGGGAATGCATTTTGCTTCTTACTGCCGTGATTATAGTGTCCCACTACTGGAAGATGCCTTCTAAATCTTAAGATAGCTTGTTCAACTCTTTCTTGAAGGCTTATAGTTGTACTTTAGAGAGTTGCTTTTGAATTTTTACTCTTAGGCTTGTCTTGAATAAAGCAACAGTAAGCATTTTTATATTCAATTACTGCAATTTATGGTTAGCTACTCAACTTACAAAGCTTTCTTGCACAACCACTTACTGACAGATTATCTTGTTCTAAGGTATACAATTCCTTTCACCAAGTGAAACTAGATTTGTAGGATTTATCTCCCAAAATCTAATAGAAGTGGTGTAGAATGGCAGCTAAAGGAGGTCCTAATAGAAGTTTCTGAAGATCTTTAAAGGAGTAAATTAATGTGAGAAGGGTATGATTTGTCTCATTAGGTTTATAATTATAGATGGAATGAATCTAGTAGTAACAAACTGAAGAGCACGAATGAGTTGTATCCATGAACTTATATTGTCCTCTGGGCTTTAATGTTGAAAATTTCCACTGAGCAGAATCAAATTAAAATTGCACCATTTATATGTGAAGAAATTTTTACTTATTACATTGAATACTATTAATTTTTAGTATTTAAAAATTAATCATCCCACATTAACTTTTTGGAGTTCCATCTAAAGCAGTGGGATTTGTTGAACTCAGGTCAGCAAGGCACTCCTTGCAGAATATGTAGCCACTCAGAAGAAAAAGAAACCTTTTAAGGGATTGGGATTAGAACACATGAATGAACCTTGCCCTATAATTCCATCTCAGCTGACAAGTACTGTTCTCAGAAGTACCCAATTCCAGGTGACTTATTATCAACTTTGTTAGCATGTTAACCTTTGTAAACACATAGCTCACTGGTTCTCTGCGTCAGATTGGTGCTTTCTGCTTAAGAGAGCGAGATCTTTTGAATCGTTTTGCTGCTGAAATATCACAGCATCAAGCAAAGGGTGAAAGTAAAGAGTATGCATTTATTTTGGTAAGTTTGCTTTCCTGATACTAAAATTTCTGTGCTCTTGGTCTCTATCTGCTTTAGTTGTTGTCATTGTTGCTGTGTCCCTCCCTCTCTCTAGGGTTATCAACTTGCGGAAGACTTGGGCAGGGCTTTCTCAGACCGAGCAATATTGCAAACCTTCATGGAGGCTGAGGCAACTGTATCTGTGGGTCCATTGAAGGTAAATATTGGAAACTCATCCTCCATCTGCATATCTACTTGATGATTTTGTTTGTGGAGCTTTGCAGCCAGTTTCTTATAGTCCAGTTGTGTATTGAATTTTGATATGAAAAATTACTGCCTTTAATTGTATCTGTATGACATTTAAAGTGCTAGAAAATTGTAGTCCTGGAAGCTTCACATGATGGAAGCAAGACGCATCACTACAAAACATCTGCAGGTTGATGAGTGGTGAGAAGATTTTGGGGAAGTGGTGGATGGAATTTTGAGCATATCATAGCATGAATGGCAACCATAAAAGTGAACTTTTGACTTTGTTATTCATATTTTACAGATATGAACATATTGAGTAATAGGAATTAAAGCTGCAATCTTCATTGCCTTTTCGTAATTTTCCAGAGTGGGGATTTATGGATCTAGCCTGCCATGTTTAATGTGAAAGCAAGTATACAAATACTACAGAAGTTGAAATGAATTTAGTTGCTGAATATACAAGTTTTTTTCCTGCAGAATGTTTTGAGTCTGTTGAGATCAATGTATGCCTTAACTTGTATGGAAGAAGATGCTGCATTCCTTCGGTATGGGTACTTATCAACAAAAAATGCTGCTGCTGTAAGAAAAGAAGTAACAAAGCTTTGCAGCGAAGTGCGACCGCATGCACTTGCTTTGGTCAGTTCCTTTGGCATTCCTGATGCTTTTCTGGGCCCTATAGCATATAACTGGATAGATGCAAACTCTTGGTCTTCAGTTAAACACTAGTAACAGGCGTTTTGATCTCTTCTTTTTGAGCTTCAAGTAAAAGGTCCACTCATCAAGTTTTAATAAGAAGCCCTGGGGTAACACTTTACCCAAATTGATGTAATGCCTGCTTATCTGTAAAACTGCTTATTAATAAAGCTGCACTATTACTTACTAAACCATCCACTGGATCACATTTATAGATACCGTTTATTAAAACCCATACAAATGCGTACATTGGAATTCAGGAGCTATATCCACAGCATATGGATGATTGCATTTGCATCCATTCCCCAGTCCAACACCTAATGGTTGAGTAAGCCCGTAAGTAGCCATTTCTCTGTTGCAAAAATTGCAGTACCGCATTCTGGTTTTCCGGTATGTTGCTTTGCATCTTGCAATTACCAAAGTAATGTAACAAGACATGTTCTCAGGTTTTGTGCCTGTCTGGCCTTTTCCACTTAGTATTCGGATTTAAGTACGATCTTGTGTAAGGACGAATCTAAACCCTAAATTAATTTAAAAATTATTAAATTTATTTTTATATAAAATTAAACTTTGAGAAGTTGCATGGTAGATTTCCCATAATTCCTGCAAGTAATAATGTTGAAAATCTCCCTTCAAAATCACTTTCTATTAATTTGGTGTCGTTATCTCTAAATCTTCCGTTTTAATAAAATTTAGTTTATAGTATAACCAAAATATGAAATTAAGATGTACACAATGATTTAAATAAAATTTTTAAAGTTTCATATTTTACAAAACTACAGAGAATTTCTTATATATAATTATATTTTTACGTAAAATGAAATAATTTTTATAAAATAGAGGTACGTATATCCGTCGTGATGTCGAAAGTTATCTTATTGTCATTGGTACCTTCCACTATACACTTTCAGCAGCCATCTCTAGTGTTTACCTTCATCCTCAGAATTATTGGAAGTGAAGCTATGTTGTACATGAATGATCTACCAGCAGCTCTTCTAGGGAACCTCTGGATTACAATGTAGACCTTGACGTCAGTCTCCTCATGAAAACAAATGAGCAAGTTCCTACCATTAATGACCATAATGGAGAATATCATGGACATGTCAGTAGATATAAAATGCTATTAGTTCCGCATTCAAGAATGCTCCATGGTAATCGATTAAATCTACTAGGAAGATGATTGTATGGAATCATGGCCAAGAATCCAGTAACAGAAGTCTTATGATGTTGATAAGATTCGACATCTGCAGCATAAGCAATTTTATCAGCCTTTTGTCCTGCCCTTGGTAAAGGGACTGCTATCTGCTGTGGTATCTATCAGCAGTGAGCTTTCCCATCTTCTTTTGCAGATATGCAGTAGATAAAAATTTGTGGTTTGAGATCCATTAGACAACTTAAAGCAACTGTTTACACAATCACGACACAGAAGTATGGTGTACTGGCCACCTGAATGGTCTTAACTCTTAATCCAAACAAATCCACAGAAACTGCATAAGTTTGTATTATATGTAAAATCTGCAAATGACCTCCTGGCACAAATCTGAAATAAATTCACCAGTAAATGGGAAAAAAAAGAAAAAAAAAAGTGAATAATCTTTCTCAAGTTTATAGGCTTTTTGTTGAAATCTCAACTATAGTTCGTATGAGCTGTTGATGTATTGTCACATGAATTAATTGAATCATTTGCACAAAGTTCTGAAGTTCACACTTGATTCTCCATAGTTTAGTATCATATTTTATTTGCAAATCCAAGTGATGAAGGAAAAGTGATTCAGAGCACGAGAAAGCAAACATGGTAAGTACAAATATAATATCGGCAGGGACTGGCAGCATTGCAAAGTAAGCTAAATTAGTTCTTACTCTGTAACTTCTAATAAAGTTAAGTTAGTTCTTACCCTGTAACTTCTAATTGCAGCTGATTCTTGCAATCATGTTGGATTTACTTCTCATCTTTTAACACATGGCCATGCCTGAAGTTGAAAAAGCCAGCAAGCCCTCGTTCTTTGACAAGTTGTTCCAGCTCTTCCAGTTTCTGTTTAAGAAGTTCAACTTCCCTTGCTATTTCTTCATCTTTTTGCTTCATCTCCTAAAACAGTTGAAAATGATTTTCTTTAGCATAAACAAGAACAATGACGCATATTCCCAAAGTTGATGGCAAAATGCATTGGCCCGTCTATATAAATGTTTATGGTTTTACCATAACCTACTATTGTAACCAAAGAAACTGAGATCCTATACAGGACAAGTTTAGATGTATTTTAATTTTACAAAACCACAAAAATATCTGAATGTATGGCCAACAAGTGAAGATATTCGCATTTAACTGCAAAGAATAATCACAATATAAAAAGTAAAATATGTATAGAAAGGAAAAGTGCAGTAGTAGGTTGCAAATTGCTTTTTCAACCCTATTCCTTCACCAAAATTATACACCAAAAAGATAAAGATTTGCCAAAAGCACTTGTATTTCGTAGTTAATGGTACTAATCACCCCTTATTTCACATTTGAGCAGCAAACTTTGTTACAGATAATTTAGACATGCACAAGTGGTATGCACTGCACCAACTTTCTGATGGTTCCATTGAATGTGAGGACATGGCATATTCTATAATATGAACTATATAATGTATATGCAAATATGCATCAACAACTTGATTTCCATGATTAGAATTTTTACACGCTTCTTCATCTTGGAAATCTAGGTAACCCAATGCGTACAACCTAACAAGAAACACATTCCCTACTGAAGTAATGCCCCAGTAAAAAAACATCTCATTATCTTTGCCATATTCCACCCACCCATCAACTCATTCACTGCTCCCTTGCATGGCAATGAACAAAAAATAGATAGAAAAATGGATAAAATCAAAGCTGCTCCATTAGAAAGATGCTTAAAAATGTTAATAGAAGTATAATGTCAGGGGATCCACTGTTTCAAAACAATAGTACGGGGATGATAAAAACACATACCTGTAATTCCCGTATTCGCATCTCCTCCTTTCTTGCCTCTGATCTAGAACTTCTTTGTACTTCAAAAGTAACAGCAGCTGCAGCAACCTGAAGAGAAATACATACTATACAGTTTCACATGATTTATGAACGTTGGAACTATGTACTCATATTGAAATGAAATCTCTCTCATTTGATGCACTAAAAAACCATGCACCTCAAATCAATAATACCGGCAAAAACAAATATTTATCTCTTGATGTGCATTCAATTCAAGTATGAGAAGGTAGGTGCATGCATGATAATTGATATTTAAGACAATTCTAGACCAGTGAAAGGAAATGTAAAATAGCATTACAGTGAACACAAATAGTTCCCCAATAAGATCAGCAGCAGCTTGGACAGCCTTCTCCTCATCCAAAGGACGTATTGCAACATTAGTTGCATGACCATAAATGTGTCTTTGCACCGTTGTTGTGAATCGATGATTTGCCTAGAAATAAAATGAACATATTGCAGAACTCAAAAATTCGTTCTTTCAGATATGAGAAAAGATGCGTAAGTTACAATATATTGCATGTTTATAGGAAAAAAAAAAGTGCAAATAATTATGACGGGAGTTTCATTAGCTTAATGTGTCTCTTTTTTCCCTTCTTTTGTTTTTACCCCTTATTTTCATCTTCACGTGGGCAGTTGGGAAAATTGATAGTCAACCAAATAGAAATTAGAAAGTATGAACAAGGAAACATCTTTCACTTTCTAGTTTCTACCTTCTGTCAAATTCTGACATAGAGGAAGAATGGAAGATACAGATAAAATAGGTTCCCCTAGACTTCCAACAAATGAATTACCAAATACGAACCCACTATCAAGTAATAGAAGAATCATCCCACAATTATCAGACAGACTTTTCAAGACTACAGGAGGAGAATAAAAAACATATCATAGGCCATGGGATGTAAGAAATTAAACTGATCTCAATAAAGGTAAGGACTGAATACAATCTCAACACAGTAATTATTTACTGAGTAAAGGCCACAATTGCAAATGATCTGGTACTGCTTAATAGCAAATAAAATCACGACAGAGTAACAGAGCTCCAATACCAGCTTAAAAATATATTTGGTGAAGTTACAGGACTGAATGTATATCAGATGGCAAATGTTAACTTGTAATAATGTAGGAGAAAAAGAGAGTTTCACAGAACTAGTAAGCAACCACATGTTATCTGCAGGCAGTTAGGCACGAGGTTGAAGATCAAACCATTACAGGAAAACACACATTTAACAGTGATCATCCTACTAATCCAACAGCATTGATTCAAAAAAAGCAAACACATAAACCAGCAAACTTAATAGCACCCAATTTCAAGGATCAAGTTAAAGATAACACCCACAAAGAAGGGAATAGAACCTGTGCAATGTTGATTATGAACTGGCGGAACCTTGGGTGCAGCCCTGCTTCCTTCTTGAGGCGATTGGCTATCGGCTTGCAGATGGTTCTGAGAGCAAGGGTTCCTAGCTTTACCACTGGCAAAATCATAATATCTCTGTCTACAAGCTTCCACAGGCAGTGTGCTCAAGTTGTGTATATAGATTTAAATTTTTATAATTTAGATTATTTTTAAATTATAAAATTTAATTTTAATTAGAGGTTTTATTATTTTTTATATTTATATTTTCTATAATTAATTTTTATTTTACAATTTTAAATACGATTCCAATACGAACGAATCAAAATAGTAATTTTATTATTTATATTTTTAAAATTATATTATTTATTAATTATATTAAATATAATTTAAATTTATATTAAAATTCTAAATAATTATATATTATTAAAATGAAATTAAATTTATAATTTTTAAATAAATATTAATTATTTTTTACTAAATATTATTTCATAAGAATGTAATAATATTTATACTGTAGTCATCATATTAAATACTACATAATTAGCCATTCAAAATAGGAATAATTTTGTATTTTATTATTTTTAATAATTGATTTGTAAGAAATTATATCAAGAAATTTTTAAACTTAAATGTTAGATATATAATTAAAAAATTTAAAAATAAATATCATTTAATTTAAATGTTAAAAATAATTTGATTATTAATTTTTATATACATATATATCTTAAAATTGATATTCTAATATAACATATTTAAAAAAAAAAAAAAAGAAACTCTTGCCAAGCAATGTGTGTATATAGATTTAAATTTTTATAATTTAGATTGATTTTAGATTTCTGCATATAAATAGGATTCCACCTGACTTAATATTATTTTTTAAAAAAATATAGTATGATTTAATTTATTTTTATTTGTAATATTTATAAATATTTGAATGAAGAAAGAAATATTTAAATGAACTAATTAAATATAAATTATATATGGTAAATGTAATTTTGCTAATAAAACAAGCTCCAAGCCCATAAAGACAGACCCAACACTAGTTCCATGAAAGGAAGCCCATCACAACAAATCAAAAGCACTTGTGTTGTGTGTGGCCAAAAGGGAAAGAATAAAATATAAAAAGAAAATGAGACATTTTTTTTTGGAAAATAAAGGAAGAAAATGCATAAAAAACACAATATTTAAACATTGGGGCGGTAGGTGACAACTAGCGTAAAAATTTCATCACACCTTATGATATGGATTTAAATGATATAAACGTTGGGGCGTCCTCAACTAACGACGCGCTACATCGGAGCCTAGGTGTAGTGAGAAATATGCAAGGGTGTAGGGCGTTCACCAAAAGCGAAGCGCCATGCCAGCGCCCGGGTGTGGTGTTAAGTGAGCAAGAGTTTCCACATCATGGACGGGTGTGGGTAAAGAAGTTAGTCCATAGGATAGATAGTAGAATAAATAGTGGAACAGAACACAAGATAGACATAGAAAACAATAGAAGATATCATAAAAGGAGACCAATTAGGAAGGAACATGATAGGAGGAGGATCAGGGTTGGTACTTGGAATGTTGGATCACTTACAGGAAAATTAATGGTGTCACATTTTACCTCTTTGTAAGGTATAACATGATCCCGTAAAATACCTAATGAACTACCGAACTTCACCTACCGATAACTCATTAAGTACCCTATAAAGGATTTTATAACAATTTTCTTACTTTTATAAGTGGTGAGCATTTTTTAATAGGTATTAAAAATCATTTAATTAAAGTTGAAAACCGGTTAAAATTTTTGACCCATTTTATTTTTCCGCAAATTTTATAAAAATTTCGACAGAGTGCCGTCTGTATTTTGAGAAAACGGTTCTTCAAATACCTAAAAAAAACACTTCCAATAATTTTTCTCAACAAAAATTCACAATCATCTCAATCAATTTCAACACATTTATCAACTTCCAAAATTCAAATTCACCATTTCCAATATCCAACAATCATCAAAATACCATTAATGAATTTCATTCAATTTAAAATAAAATACTACCATTCATATTTCATTAATGACAAAATAATTTATATACATCATTGCAAAAATTTACATTAAGAGAAATTCAAACTAAAATTTATTACAAACTTTGTACAAGCTGCTCAAGACTAATTTTACATATCCATACATTCATGTGCAATACATACATCAAAATGAATATTTACAGTCAGTGTATAAATTATACCCGATATAACTTTAAGGTAAGTCGCTCCACAATCCCCAGCAGCTCACTCTGCTGCTCCTCTAGTCTCTAAATCTGCAACAGCAATAACAGCTATCGCTGAGTACTAGGACTCAGTGGTGCATAACATACTAAAATAATCTTTATGCAGAATTTAAATCACATTTATTCAAAAATTGGACTGAACATGAGAATTAAATATAAAACATGAATTATGAGATTTTAATCCAAACAAGTTCATTTCGAAGAATCAAAACACATTTCATAAAACCTACAGTTATATCATGCCATTCGAAACAAATATAATCTCAATAGCCAGAGACTAAGAATAAGTCACATCACAAGGCTAGCTAGCTCAAATATATGGATATCCATTCAATTTCTTCTTCTACTAGCACACACCTCAACACTTCAGCCAGAGAAGGAATCAAAATTCGAAACTGATTACCCCCACTAGTCATGCTAGTGAGGTGTTCAAATATATGGTCATGACACTGCAGTTTCAAAACTTATCTTAACAATTTACCAATCATTGTCATTTCAAACATACACAATAACTTTCAACAATTTAAATCAAAGCATCATAAATAATGTCACAATTCACTATATCAAATTATTCAAAACCATATGCAGAAAATAATTTACAGAATTTATACTTTGTGCACAAACCTTAAGCGAGTTGTCTCTTGGCCTTGACTCGATTTCTCGGGTTCTTTCCCGGTGTTCTTTTCCACTGAAACACACAGTTTTACAGTGTTTCAGTACCATAACTTAGCATAAATCCAAAAATAAATTTAACTTCACTTTTACCTAGCTCTAATGTGCTAAACTTGACGTTCTTTAAATTTTGTGTTTCGGGGTTACTATTCACTACACTATTCAAGTCAAATTGTTGACTTTCTAAGGCTTAATAGGTATGGGAATTCCAACTTCACCCACATACCACATTTTGGTCACTAAATTTGTTGGTTTGGGTTGTTTACTCAAATTCTAAGTCTTTTAGGCAATTTGGCAAATTTTCAGTTTTGGTGTCTTAAGTTACACTGTTCCATTGATCATTTTTCTGTTAGAATTTGGTAAAACTTTCTTCATAGAAAATGTTTCCTATTGTCTTAAGTTTATTCTCCTTTTTGAATCACTCCAATTGGAGTTTTGTAGCTCAAGTTATAGCCATTTGAACCATGGCTGCCGGATTGGACTCAACCCAGATTTCTGGGCAATTTTTGGTTCTGGCAGTTTTAGGTCACCAACTTTGGGTGGCCAAATGACTTGGTTAATGACATAATTTGGATTTGTGTTCTTCATGAAAGTTTTAGGTCTATATCTCATCTATCCACTGGTAAAATTTCAGGTCATTTAGACCTGCCTAGCTCAAGTTATGGTCAAATGAACAAACACTATTTATTTGGTCAGTTTGTACAAGGCAGACTGAGATTTTCTGGATTTGGTCAATTTATTCACTAGTTTTGGTCACTTTTTGGGCATGATTCCTAAATGAAAATTGTGTCATTTAGTGTCTATTTTCATTTTCAATTGGTCTCATACCAATTGGACTTGTAAATTTTCAATTTTGGTCCCTTAAAAGGGACCTTGGTCCTACTGCCAGCAGCATGACTACATTGAATCCGAATTTAACCTTAACTCCAATACTTCCAACACACTTCATTTGGTCACAAATGACCATTTCTCACTTCAAACTAGATCAAATACATCATTTCACCATTTCTCCAAATTTTTGCCTCTAAACCCTAGGTGTCAAACCCTAACCACACTAGTTCATTGCATTTAACTAATTCATGTCATTTAATCATAATCATTCAACACCAATAAGCTCACATACACCTTTGAATTCACCTAGTTCATGCATACATATCTCAAACCCTAGTTGACCGAAATTTAGGTTTGGTCCTCCACAAATGTTTTCTTTTGATTTCTTTAGTTTCTAAGTTACTTTAAGCATACTTGCATGAAATTTAAAGAAATAATTTAGAGTTTATTACTAACCTTAGTGTAGCAATTTCTAACTCCCCTTTCCTCCAATTTGCTTTCTATTTCTTGCTCCTCTACACTATTCAAGATGCAAGGATGAGGTTTAAGTTGATAATTTAGGTAAATTAGGGTTTAATTAGTGGATTCAAAAGCTTGAGTGCAAGCTTCCATGGAGGTTTAGAAATGGAGAGGGAGAGAGAGAGAGTGAGGGCGGCACTTAGGGAAGAAGAAGACTTTTATGTTTTTTTTTTCTTTTCTTTTTTTTATGTCTTAGGAAGACCATAAATCAATTTAATTAAATTTATTAATTATAACATTTATGGCATCATGCATGATGTCATCTTCCTTCACTTTTTCATTTTTTTTTTCATTTATTTTTCTATTAGTTCTTTAATTTAATTCCTGACTTTGAAATTTTCTTTTCTCCGATTTCATTTGACAGTTAGGTCAGGAGTCAGCTCTCTGGGTCAATTGACCAAATTGCCCCTCGCCGGTTCAACCCGGTTTACAAATAATTCAATATTTCTTCCGACTCCCTGACCTAATTATTTGACTGGCTTAACAATTCTTTTTCATGATTTTCTCTTTTCCACTGTGTTTATAAGGGTCCTAAGGACCGCAGCGTCACATTTTACGGTTCGAAATTTGAGTTTAAATTGACTTCGCAGTCGTTCCCGAGAAGGTCTCCCATCGCTGTGACTCTCGGCTCGTTTAACTTCTTATGTTCTGTTTTTCTTATTTATACTTAACTAATTGACAATTACTAATTATTTGTATTTATGGCTTTTCTAGTTGTCTTAAGTGTGGTTCTAATCCCCTTAATTGTCCGAACCGACACCGGTCATCATAACAGTGAAATATACCAGGCTATACAAATGGGGGTGTTACAATTCCCCCCCCCCTCCTCTTAAATAAATTTCGTCTCGAAATTTTACCTGGTATCAATCTCTGAATAGCTGTGGGTGCTGTCTCCTCATGTCTTCCTCTCGTTCCCAAGTAGCTTCTTGGCCCGAATGATGGTTCCACAGCACTTTTACCAACGGGATCTGCTTGTTCCATAGCTGCTTCACCTCATAAGCCAGAATCTCTATGGGTTCTTCTTCATATGTGAGGTCTGGATTCACTTCAATTTCTTCTATTAGTAGTACATGAGATGGGTCTGATCGATACCTCCTCAACATTGACACATGGAAGACATTATGTATCTTCTCCAACTCTAGAGGTAGTGCCAAACGATATGCTAAAGGACCCACTCTTTCCAGAACCTCATATGGCTCAATGAAACGAGGACTCAGTTTTCCCTTTTTGCCGAATCTCATAATTCTCTTCCATGGAGAAACCTTGAGGAATACTTTCTTACCCACTGCATACTCAATATCTCTTCTCTTTAAATCAATGTAGGACTTCTGACGGTCTGATGCAGTCTTAAGTCGATCTCTGATCACCCTGATCTTCTCCTCAGTTTGTTGAATAATTTCGGGTCCAATCATCTTTCTTTCACCCACGTCATCCCAACACAATGGGGTTCTACATTTTCTGCCATACAAAGCTTCATATGGAGGCATTCCAATGCTTGATTAGTAGCTATTGTTGTAAGCAAACTCAATCAAAGGCAAGTGTGTGTCCCAACTGCTCTCAAACTCAATCACACAAGCCCGTAGCATGTCCTCCAAGATCTGAATTACCCTCTTAGACTGGCCATCTGTCTGTGGGTGGAATGCAGTACTAAAGTTCAATCTAGTTCCTAGGGCTCTCTGAAGACTACCCCATAATCTAGAAGTGAACCTAGGATCTCTGTCTGATATAATGGATACTGGCACTCCATGCAGTCTCACAATCTCATCAATGTACAAGTTGGCCAATCTTTCTAGACTGTAATCCATTCGAACTGGCAGAAAATGAGCAGACTTGGTCAGTCTGTCAACAATGACCCATACTGCATCATGACTCTTCTCTGTCCTCGGAAGTCCCATCACAAAATCTATCGTTATTCTCTCCCATTTCCATTCTAGTACTGGTAGTGGATGCAACAACCCAGCGGGTACGCCTTCACTTACTGACAAGTTAGGCATTTAGAAACAAACTCTGCCACATCTCTTTTCATACCCATCCACCAGTAATGCTCCTTTAGCCCTCTATACATTTTTGTGCCACCAGGGTGCATGACAAAAGGAGACTCATGTGCTTCCTTCAAAATGATCTGCCTCAAATCAACATCATTAGGAACATATATTCTACTCTGGTGTAGCAATAGACCATCATCTCTGATTGAGAATTCTGGTTTCTTGCCCTGCCGGACTTCTTCTAAAAATTTCTGATACTTCTGGTCATTCTGACTGATCAATCAACACTGGCTGTACATGCCATGCAACTGCTGTCTGCCCGTCATTATTAATCTCTAAGCTGGCATGTAATGATCTCAACTCATGTACCATAGACAAAGGAGTAACCCGTAGACTTGCCATAGTCTTGCGACTTAAGGCGTCAGCCACAACATTAGCTTTCCCTGGCTGATAGTCTATCAGACAATCATAGTCTTTTATCTACTCTAACCATCTCTTCTGTCTCAAATTCAACTCTTTCTAGGTGCCCAAATACTTTAAACTCTTATGATCTGTGTAGATGTAGCATTTCTCCCCATATAAATAGTGCCTCCAAATCTTAAGAGCAAACACAATAGCTGCAAGCTCCAAATCATGTGTCGGATAATTCCTCTCATGCGGTTTCAACTGGCGTGATGCATAGGCAATGACATTTTGATCTTGCATCAGCACACAACCTAACCCATTGTGAGAAGCATCACTATAAACTGTATATTCTTTACCCGGAGTAGGTAAAGTAAGGACTGGAGCTTCAGTCAAACATTTCTTCAATTCATCAAAACTCTGTTGGCATTTATCCGTCCATTGAAATTTCACATCATTTCGAAGTAATTTGGTCAATGGAGATGCCAACATGGAAAATCCCTTCACAAATCGACGGTAGTATCCAGCTAAACCCAGAAAACTGCGAATCTCCGTGATATTTCTGGGTGGCCTCCAATTAAGGACAGCTTCTATCTTACTTGGATCTACCTTGATGCCCTCTTCTGATACTACATGCCCCAAGAAAGATATTTCCTTCAGCCAAAATTCACATTTCGACAATTTGGCGTATAGTTGTTTCTCCCTCAAAGTCTGTAGTACAATCCGCAGATGTCTATCATGCTCTTCTGCCCTCCTCGAATAGACCAATATATCATCTATGAATACCACAACAAACTGGTCGAGGTATGGTCTGAAGATAGTGTTCATTAGATCCATAAAAGCAGCCGGAGCATTAGTTAACCCGAATGGCATAACTAAGAACTCATAATGGCCATAGCGAGTTCTGAAGGCAGTTTTAGAAATACTCTGCTCTTGTACTTTCAGCTGATAATAACCTGATCTCAGGTCAATTTTGGAGAACACAGCTGCACCCCTCAACTGATCAAATAAGTCATCAATGCGGGGTAAAGGATATCTACTCTTTATTGTCACCTTATTCAACTGCCGATAATCAATACATAAGCAGAAAGTGTCATCCTTCTTCTTAACAAACAACACTGGCGCTCTCCAAGGTGACACACTAGGGCGGATAAAGCCCTTGTCAAGCAATTCTTGCAACTTCACTTTCAACTCTTTCAATTCTGCAGGTGCCATTCTATATGGTGTTATGGAGATTGGGTCCACACCAGGCATAACATCAATTTCAAATTGCACCTCTCTTTCTGAAGGTAATCCTGGCAATTCATCAGGAAACACATCTGGAAAGTCACATACCATAGGGATGTCCCTTAGTGCTGGACTACCCACTTGGGTGTCTATCACATGTGCCAAGTATGCTTCACACCCTTTTCTGATCATTCTTCTGGCTAGTGCAGCCACATCACCATACAGAGGGAGACCAAAAGTGACTGTTTTCAGTCTATAGTCAATCATGGCGTGATGCTTGGCTAACCAATCCATGCCCAAGATAATATCATACTCTCTGAAGGGCATTTCAATCAAATCTGACAGAAAAATATGTCCTTGGATCACCAAAGGACAGTCTCTATAGATTCTATTCACCCGAATCTCTTGTCCTAATGGACTAGTTACTAGCACTTCAAAACCCATTTGGACACATGGAACAGCAAGTGAACTGACTATGCTAGCACTAACATATGAGTGGGTTGAACCCGGATCAAACAATACAAATACTTCTTGATCAGAGATAGAGAATGTACCGGCTACCACATCAGAAGTCTCAGCCTCTTCTCGCTGTCTCATCGTGTAAACTTTGGCTGAAGCACTTCCTTATCTTTGCCGATCGACCAACGATGCCGGGTGAAGCAGTGCCTCTACCTCTGCCTCTTCCTCTGCCAACAGGTTGTGAACTTCTGGAAGCAGGACTCTGAATAGATCCTTCTGCCATCGTAGGAGCTGGACCATATTTAGGGGCACTAGTGCAGTGTTTTGCAAGATGGCCCTTGCCTCCACAGTTAAAACAGGCTCCAGTGGCCCAATAGCATTCTCCCCCATGAATCTTGCCACAAGTCTCACAGGGGCAGGCAGGATATGAACACCTGCTCGACTGCTGACGAAACCTAGGGGATCTCTGTCCAGAGAATCGGCCCCTTCCAAATCTTCCACCTCGACCCCTGCTGGGTCTACTAAATTTCTTCTTCTTTCCAGAGGTACCACCAGAACTTGGCTCTACTGACTTTTCCCCCTTATCTTTTTCTGATTTCTCAGCTTTCTCTGATTTTTCTTTTGCTGGGGTTGCTTCTGATTCAATTCTCTCCAACTCAAGTGCTTGAGACATGAGTTCTGAAAAATTGTTGTGCATGAATCCCACAACTTGCATTCTCAAACTAGGCTTCAAACCAGTCTCAAATCTCTTGCACCTTGCCTTAGTGGTGGAAAGGAGACTCCCAACATAGTGACTTAAGTGGGAGAACTCCCTCTCATACTCTACCACTGATCGGTTCCCTTGTTTCAAACTCAAAAGTTCTTGCAATTTCTGATCAACATATGCATCTGGGATGTATTTCCGTCTGAATTCTCTGATGAAGTCATCCCAGGTTAGTACTGGTGGTTCAGCTAAGCTGTGGGGGATGGTGTTCCACCAATTATACGCATCCCCTTACAGTAGCGACACAGAATATTCAAACTTCAGTTCATCTTGGCAGTGCAGCTTCTTAAATACTCTATCCATCTTTTCAAGCCATTGCTCTGCCTTAAGCGGGTCTACTGTGCCCTTAAATTCTGTAGCCCCATACTTCAATAACTTATCATGCTATCTGGCTGGAGGCAGTGGTTGTGCCACAGGTGATTGGGGTGGAGTTTGAGCAGGCATACCCCCAGCCATTTGTTGAAACATTGCCGCCATCTGCTGTGTAAACTGTGTAGGAAACTACGGCATTTGCGGGGTTGGTGCTACAGATCCACTGACATTCTGTAGAGTTAAGGCTTCTCCTTGTGTCTCAGCTTCAACAGATTGCTAGACTGAGCGATCCCCTTCTTTCATTTCAGTCTGAACTTAGGGTATCTCCTGAACAAGTAACACAAGGAGATTTCCCTCCGTTAGTTCATATTTATGATATAATGCACTGTATGTAACAAATAAGGACATTGAGCAGTTGTACTTAACAAAGAAAAGACACAAATTCTTAAGTTAAAACATACTTCAAAAATTTTGTTCTGATACCACTAAAACATGTCACACCTTACCCCTTTATAAGGCATAACATGATCCCATAGAATACCTAATGAACTACCAAACTTTACCTATCGATAACTCATTAAGTACCCTACAAAGGATTTTATAACAATTTTCTTACTTTTATAAGTGGTGAACATTTTCTAATAGGTACTAAAAATCATTTAATTAAAGTTGAAAACCAGTTAAAATTTTTGGCCCATTTTATTTTTTCGTAAATTTTATAAAAATTTCGGCAGAGTGCCGTCTGTATTTTGAGAAAATAGTTCTTCAAATACCTGGAAAAAAACACTTTCAATAATTTTTCTCAACAACTTCTTCAAATTCACAATCATCTCAATCAATTTCAACACGTTTATCAACTTCCAAAATTCAAATCCACCATTTCCAATATCCAACAATCATCAAAATACCATTAATGAATTTCATTCAATTTAAAATAAAATACTACCATTCATATTTCATTAATGACAAAATAATTTATATACATCATTGCAAAAATTTACATTAAGAGAAATTCAAACTAAAATTTATTACAAACTTATACAAACTTTGTACAAGCTGCTCAAGACCAATTTTACATGTCCATACATTCATGTGCAATACATATATCAAAATGAATATTTATAGTCAGGGTATAAATTATACCTGATATAACTTCAAGGTAAGTCGCTCCACAATCCTCAGCAGCTCACTGCTGCTCCTCTAGTCTCTAAATCTGCTACAGCAATAACAGCTATCGCTGAGTACTAGAACTCAGTTGTGCACAACATACTAAAATAATCTTTATGCAGAATTTAAATCACATTTATTCAAAAATTGGACTGAACATGAGAATTAAATATAAAACATGAATTACAAGATTTTAATCCAAGCAAGTTCATTTCAAAGTATCAAAACACATTTCATAAAACCCACAGTTATATCATGCCATTCGAAACAAATATAATCTCAATAGCCAGAGACTAAGAATAAGTCACATCACAAGGCTAGCTAGCTCAAATATATGGATATCCATTCAATTTCTTCTTCTACTAGCACACACCTCAACACTTCAGCCAGAGAAGGAATCAAAATTCGAAACTGATTACCCCCACTAGTCATGCTAGTGAGGTGTTCAAATATATGGTCATGACACTGCAGTTTCAAAACTTATCTTAACAATTTACCAATCATTGTCATTTCAAACATACACAATAACTTTCAACAATTTAAATCAAAGCATCATAAATAATGTCACAATTCACTATATCAAATTATTCAAAACCATATGCAGAAAATAATTTACAGAATTTATACTTTGTGCACAAACCTTAAGCGAGTTGTCTCTTGGCCTTGACTCGATTTCTCTGGATCTATCCCTGAGATATTTTCCACTGAAACACACAGTTTCACAGTGTTTCAGTACCATAACTTAGCATAAATCCAAAAATAAATTTAACTTCACTTTTACCTAGCTCTAATGTGCTAAACTCCACGTTTTTTAAATTTTGTGTTTCGGGGTTACTATTTACTATACTATCCAAGTCAAATTGTTGACTTTCTAAGGCTTAATAGGTATGGGAATTCCAACTTCACCCACATACCACATTTTGGTCACTAAATTTGTTGGTTTGGGTTGTTTACTCAAATTCTAAGTCTTTTAGGCAATTTGGCAAATTTTCAGTTTTGGTGTCTTAAGTTACACTGTTCCATTGATCATTTTTCTGTTAGAATTTGGTAAAACTTTCTTCATAGAAAATGTTTCCTATTGTCTTAAGTTTATTCTCCTTTTTGAATCACTCCAATTGGAGTTTTGTAGCTCAAGTTATAGCCATTTGAACCATGGCTGCCGGATTGGACTCAACCCAGATTTCTGGGCAATTTTTGGTTCTGGCAGTTTTAGGTCACCAACTTTGGGTGGCCAAATGACTTGGTTAATGACATAATTTGGATTTGTGTTCTTCATGAAAGTTTTAGGTCTATATCTCATCTATCCACTGGTAAAATTTCAGGTCATTTAGACCTGCCTAGCTCAAGTTATGGTCAAATGAACAAACACTATTTATTTGGTCAGTTTGTACAAGGCAGACTGAGATTTTCCTAATTTGGTCAATTTATTCACTAGGTTTTGGTCACTTTTTGGGCATGATTCCTAAATGAAAATTGTGTCATTTAGTGTCTATTTTCATCCTCAATTGGTCTCATACCAATTGGACTTGTAAATTTTCAATTTTGATCCCTCAAAAGGGACCTTGGTCCTGTTGCCTGCAGCATGACCACATTGAATCCGAATTTAACCTTAACTCCAACACTTCCAACACACTTCATTTGGTCGCAAATGACAATTTCTCACTTCAAACTAGATCAAATACATCATTTCATCATTTTTCCAAATTTTTGCCTATAAACCCTAGGTGTCAAACCCTAACCACACTAGTTCATTGCATTTAACTAATTCAATACATTTAATCATAATCATTCAACACCAATAAGCTCACATGCACCTTTAAATTCACCAAGTTCATGCATACATATCTCAAATCCTAGTTGATCAAAATTTAGGTTTGGTCCTCCACAAATATTTTCTTTTGATTTCTTTAGTTTCTAAGTTACTTTAAGCATACTTGCATGAAATTTAAAAAAATAATTTAAAGTTTATTACTAACCTTAGTGTAGCAATTTCTAAATCCCCTTTCTTCCAATTTGCTTTCTATTTCTTCTTCCTCTACACTCTTCAAGATGCAAGGATGAGGTTTAAGTTGATAATTTAGGGAAATTAGGGTTTAATTAGTGGATTCAAAAGCTTGAGTGCAAGCTTTCATGGAGGTTTAGAAATGGAGAGGGAGAGAGAGAGAGAGTGAGGGTGGCACTTAGGGAAGAAGAAGAATTTTATGTTTTTTTTTTCTTTTTTTATGTCTTAGGAAGACCATAAATCAATTTAATTAAATTTATTAATTATAACATTTATGGAATCATGCATGATGTCATACATGATGTCATCTTCCTTCACTTTTTCATTTTTTTTTTCATTTATTTTTCTATTAGTTCTTTAATTTAATTTCCGACTCCGAAATTTTCTTTTCTCTGATTTTATTTGACAGTTAGGTTAGGAGTCAGATCTCGGGGTCAATTGATCAAATTGCCCCTCGCTGGTTCAACCCGGTTTACAAATAATTCAATATTTCTTCTGGCTCCGTGACCTAATTATTTGACTGGCTTAACAATTCTTTTTCATGATTTTCTCTTTTCCACTGTGTTTATAAGGGTCTTAAGGACCGCGGCGTCACATTTTACAGTTCGAAATTTGAGTTTAAATCGACTTCGCAGTTGTTCCCGAGAAAGTCATCCATCGCTGTGACTCTCGACTCGTTTAACTTCTTATGTTCTGTTTCTCTTATTTATACTTAACTAATCGGCAATTACTAATTATTTGTATTTATGGCTTCTCCAGTTGTCTTAAGTGTGGTTCTAATCCCCTTAATTGTCTGGATCGACACCGGTCATCGGAATAGTGAAATATACCAGGCTATACAAATAGGGGTGTTACAAATGGAGCTTGTGGATACCTTGAAAAGGAGAAGGGTGAATATTGCTTGCATTCAGGAGACTAAATGGGTAGGAGAGAAAAGCAAAGAAGTGGGTAATTCAGGGTACAAACTGTGATTTACCAGAAAAGAGAGAAATAAGAACGGAGTGGACATAATCATAGACAGGACATTGAAAGACGCTGTAATAGCTGTGAAAAGAGTAGGAGATAGAATTATACTAGTAAAGCTAGTACTAGAAGGAAAAACAATAAATATAGTTAGTGCTTATGCCCCACAAATAGAATTAGATAGTGAGAGTAAACAAAGGTTTGGTGAAGATATCGATGATTTAATGCAAAGCATACCAAATAAAGAGAATATTTTCATTAGTGGAGATTTGAATGGACATATAGTAAGTGATAGGCAAGGCTATGAGAATGTTCATGGAGGTTTTGGTTTTGGCAGTTGAAATGAGGAGGGAAAAAGTATTCTGGATTTTGCTATGGCATACAACCTAATACTAGCAAATACCTACTTTATAAAAAGAAATTCACATTTAGTGACTTTTAAAAGTGGGCAACATAGAAGCCAAATCGACTTGCTCTTAACTAGGAAGACAAATAGAGCTCTATGCAAGGATTGCAAGGTCATTCCAGGAGAGGCTTTAACAAGTCAATATAGGTTAGTGGTATTAGATGTCAAGTTTAGGAACAATTCAAGTAAGGTCAGAAGAAATAGTGTAGCTCGAACAAAGTGGTGGGAGTTCAAAGGAGTAAAGCAAGTGAAGTTCAAAAATGAGCTTCTCGAGTCCTAAGCATGGAAGCTGAATATGGAGGCCAATGATATGTGGATACAGATGGCATCAAAAATTAGAGAAGTAGCTAGAAAAGTACTTGGAGAGTCTAAAGGACATGGACCACCCTCAAAAGAGACATAGTGGTGGAATGATGAAGTACAAAAGGCAGTGAAGAGAAAAAGAGAATGATATAAGAAATTACCTAAATGTGATAATAATGAGGCATATGAACAGTACAAGATAGCAAAGAAAGAGGCAAAAAAGGCAGTTAGTCAAGTAAGAGCACAGGTCTTTGAAAAGTTATATGAGAAACTTGAAACTAAAGAAGGGGAGAAAGATATTTATAGATTAGCAAGGAGGAGAGAAAGGAAATGTCAAGATCTCAATCAAGTTAGGTGCATTAAGGATAAAGAAGGAAAAGTATTGGTGAAAGATGAGAACATTAAAGAAATATGGAGAAATTATTTTAATGATCTCTTTAATAATAGTCAAAATGGTAATAGCGTGAATATAGACTATAGAACAATAGAAAAGAATGTGAATTATACTAAAAGGATTAAATCTTTAGAAGTAAAGGAAGCACTTAAGAGAATGAAAGTGGGTAAAGCCTGTGGACCTGATGGAATACCAATTGAAGTGTGGAAGTGTTTGGGAGATATGGGAGTGGCATGGTTAACTAAATTATTTAATAAGATTCTAAACTCAAAGAAAATGCCTGATGAATGGAGGAGGAGTATTTTAGTACCTATTTTTAAAAATAAGGGAGACATACAGAGTTGCTCGAACTATAGAGGAATTAAACTCATAAGCCATACTATAAAGTTGTGGGAGAGAGTTGTGGAGCATCGACTACGTCATGATACTTCTATCTCTCTCAATCAATTTGGCTTCATGCCCGGTCGTTCAACTATGGAAGTGATCTTTCTCATTAGAAGTTTGATGGAGAAATTTAGAGATGTGAAGAAAGATCTATACATGGTTTTTATTGATTTGGAGAAGGCTTATGATAGTATTCCAAGAGATGTCCTATGGAGTGTGTTAGAACAAAAGAGGGTATCTATTAGGTACATACAAGTATTGAAAGATATGTATGAAGGAGCAACTACTATTGTGCGCACAGTGGGAGGGGACACAAGAGATTTTTCGATATAATTTGAATTACACCAAGGATCAGCTATAAGCTCTTACCTTTTTACATTAGTTTTAGATGAATTGACGAAACATATACAAGAGAGTATTTCTTGCTCCATGATGTTTGCAGATGATATTGTTCTGATAGATGAGACGCGAGAAGGAGTTAATAGAAAGCTAGAGCTTTGGAGAAGTACTCTAGAGTCAAAGGGCTTTAAGTTAAGTAGAACGAAGACAGAATACATGCATTGCAAGTTCAGTGAAGGCCAAACTGGTGATAGGGAAGGAGTTAGTTTGGATGGAGTGGTACTGTCCCAAAGTAATCACTTTAAATATCTCGGCTCAGTCCTTCAAGTAGATGGGGGATGTGAAGAGGATGTTAGTCATAGGATTAAAGCCGGATGGTAGAAGTGGAGACGTGCCACGGGAGCTTTATGTGATCACAAGATTCCCAATAAGTTGAAAGGAAAATTTTACCGTACAGCCATACGAACGGCTATGTTATATGGTAGTGAGTGTTGGGCATTGAAGGAGTCGTATGCGTCTAAGATAAGAGTTACAGAGATGAGAATGTTAAGGTGGATGAGTGGCCATACTAGACTAGATAAAGTCCGTAATGAGAGTATTAGAGAAAAAGTAGGAGTGGTACCAATTGAGGATAAGATGAGAGAAATGAGATTGAGGTGGTTTTGTCATGTGAAGTATAGACATACGGAAGCTCCAGTTAGACAAGCAGAGTACATTATGATAGAGAACAGAAAGAAAAAAAGGGGTAGACCTAAATTGACTTGGAGGAGATTAGTACAACATGACTTAGAAGCATTACATATTTCTGAGGATTTAACCCAAAATCGTTTAGAGTGGAGAAAGCGAATTCATATAGCCGACCCCAAATTTTTGGGATAAAGATTTAATTGAGTTGAGTTGAGTTATTTAAATTAATGTAACTGAAATTTTAAAAATAAATAATAAAATTATAAAAAATATTTAGTTTATTCCTAATCTAAATAAATTTAAATATAGGAATTAATATATAATATTCAAATTACGCCAAATTTGATATTATCAAATCCAAAATCTTTATGCATCTGATAAATTAATATATTTAGTAAATTGTTGTTAATATGTTAAATCATCATTAAAGGGATAATTTATATTTATATATTAATATTTTGTATTAATATAATATTTTAATAATTATTAATTTCTTCTTTAATTTCATCTATATATGAATAATTTTAGTTGATATTCTTACGGTTAACGTCACTTATATTTTAATTTTATGAATTAAATTAATATAATTATTGGTTTAAAAAATTATTCATGCAATTTTCACCGGCACCTGGCTGCTATGCCGCCTTGCAAGGCACTATGCACAAGGATATATCCCCCTAAATTATAATATTTTTAGTATTAATTAGTTGAAATTTAAAATTTTATAATTCTTAAAAGACAGAATATTTTAATATTTTCATTTTATTTTCTTATTGTTTATTAAATTATGAAAAATAAAATAAAAAATAAATTAACAAAATATGAAGTCACATGTGAATGGTTAAAAAAAATTAATTAATTAGTTTTTAGTTTAATTTTAAATCAAAATAATTATTTAAAATAAGTCATAAATCATAAATAAAATATTAATTATTTATAATTTATTTATTTTTAAATTATTATTTAATCTATATTTTATTCTTATATTAACAATCATAACACTCAATTAAATATTATTTTTTATTATTTTAATAAATTAATTCACTTTTAAAAATTTTCAATCTTAAAATTTTAAATAATTTTAATAAATAAATAATTATTTAATTTTCATAAATTAAAAAATATATTTCAAGTAAAAAATTATTCTTTAATAAGTTATTCTTTAATAATTTTATTATTTTACCACGTGAGACTAATTTATCACACAAATGAGTTTCACATTTTTGAAAGAAATAAAATTATATTCAATATATTTTTTTAATAAATCGATTGAATTTTGTCAATCACGCTTTGTGCAAAGTGTTACAAACTTGATAGAATTCTTCCATACAACATAATAATGACAGTAATTATTTCATAAAATAAACTATATTTAAGTCTCTTTCTTTAGATATATCTCAAGTCCCATCATTTAATTAACTTGTTAAATGAATGAACTTGAGCAATATTCAAAGAGCAAGTGCCATTCATTAAATCTAAATTCAGCAATATTCAAACTTCATTAAGGGGATTAGTACATTAAGGTTTGTCAAAAAAACGTGTAATTAAAATTTAGAAACGTGTAAATTGCATATCAGTGACATTTATTTTATTTTACTGTATATTTTTCAATAATTAAATCCTACCAACCCACGAACCTGCAGTTGCGTAGCACAAACACGATTCTCGATTAAAATATTATTTTATTATAACAATTCATTGTTTATTATTTAATTTTATTATTTTTCTAAAAATTTAAATAGTTTATAAAATATATTTTTAGTTATTACTAAAATTAAATAATTAAAGAAAATATCTTATTAACTCGATGATGATTATTATTATTATTATTATTATTATTATTATTATTTTACCTCGTATGAATATTTAATGGGATGAGAATAAAATGATAAAATTTAATTTTATTTATGAAGATATAAACTTAAACAAAGTATCACATCGGAGATGAATTCTGTAGACCTAGCTTTAGCCCAAGAAAAATGTAGACAGTTGTTCAAATGTTACGAGAGGGTGCTGATTCTCATATAGTCATCAGAGAATTCATATTACGAACAGTTGGAACACTTCAAGACTGGTTTGATGTGATTTATGAAAATTTATCATAAATATGGATTTGTAAAATAATAATGAATGAGTCAGAAATTCATTAGGTGTTATAGGAGTAAACTCTCCGATACTCAAGTTAGAGTTGATATGAGAGAATAATGTATCAGATTGATTAAGGAGAAAAATATATCTCCATTGATGATTTGATTTCTTTATATAAAATATAGACAATAATTGATTATAGTAAGTTAACTATATAATTATATAGATATTATTAGCTAGCATAATTATAAGATTATATTTTTATTTATAGTGCATAATCATAGGCTTTGTTATATTTGACAATCCCACTAAGAATATTTATCTCTAACTAAGATTTTTTCTTTTTATTGAATGGGTCTTATAATAATTTTATGATTAAATTATTAAATATGATTAGATTCATGAATTATCTGAAAACTCGAGTTATTAAATTAATTATATATTTTGAGGAGTTATGTCATTAACAATTAATTTTTAAATTTATTTATAATACTAATTAGTTTAATTTTCATATTATTATGATGTAATTTTTTATTTTTGTTAAATGAATTTTTTTAGTTAAAGAATAAAATTTTTTTCATCTATTAGATTTTTAAATATTAAAATTAATAAAAATGTTGTACATATTGTTTTGATATAAGGTGTTTGTGTTATTTATAAAATTTAGATAAATTTTAAGTTAACTTTTAGGGTAGAGTTAGAGCCGATTCATTTTTTTATATGATATCAAATGCTACTTTACTTTAATTTTGGGCTATTCGTAAATGTATTTGTTTGTAAATTTTATATTTCAGATATTCATATATTTGTATATGGGTGTGAGGGGTGTGTTGTTCCGAATTGGATAAAATTTTATTTCTTTAAAAAAATGTGAAACTTATTTGTGTGATAAATTAGTGTCACGTGGTAAAATAATAAATTATTAAAAAATTGCTGCTTTTATATGATTTAATATGAGCTTACAAATCCAATTTGAATTTAAAGATCCAATTTCCAACTTATAGTTGAATATATGAGTTAATAAACATATTATCTTCGTTCTTATCATTAAAGCAAATCTTCAAAGTTGAAAATGATATATATATATATATATATATATATATATATATATTTTTTTTTTATTCACAAAATTCGAACTTAATATTTTATTTAAGAGGAATCAAATCCCTTCACTCGAACCAACCTCCGTTGTTAGTTTATGGCTAATTTAATGTAAATTATAAAAATAAAAATATCTTTTTATTTATATTTAGTTGATTAGAGTTTAAACTCAAAAATCTAATTTAATATATAAGTAGAGAGCGACGTGATTTGAAAGATACCGAATTAACTTGCTAGTATGGAATAGGTACCTTTTTAGTTTTATTTTATTTTTAATTCACTGTATTTATATTTTATTACTTTTATTATTAAATAAATCAATATTAATGATAATTTATTTTAGTAAAAATAAAGTTTCCTGTAGATCACCACTGCCACCGTTCTCTTTCTATAAATAGTGTGCTCAGTTCGGTGTTGCAGGCATCTCATCAAAATATAATAAAAACCACCTTCACAGATCCTGAAGATGAGTAATTTAGCTGATGGAAGGCGTAACGCTGAGCTACTTGAAGCTCAATCACTTATATGGAACCATATTTTCAATTTCATCAACTCCATGTCCCTCAAATGTGCAATTCAATTAGGAATTCCAGATGCCATCCGCAACCATGGCAAACCCATCACCCTCTCTGAGCTCATTGCTGCTCTAACTCGTCTCCACCCAGCCAAAGCCAATTGTATCCCTCGCCTAATGCGCATTTTGGTTCACTCTGGTTTCTTTGCTCGAGCAAAAATCAGCCAAAATGATGAAGAAGAAGGGTTTGTTCTCACTAATGCATCCCAGCTCCTTCTTAAGGATCACCCTTTGAGTGTGTCTCCCTTCTTGCTTGCCATGCTTGACCCTTGTTTAACAAGACCATGGCATTATGTGAGCACTTGGTTCCTAAATGATGATCCTACTCCATTTGCTACTGCTAATGAGAGGACAATTTGGGAATATGCTGCCCATGAACCAAATTTCAATAATCTCTTTAACGAAGCTATGGCTAGTGATGCACGGCTGGTTATGAATGTTCTGATCAATGAGTGCAAGGGGGTGTTCGAGGGGTTGAAATCATTGGTTGATGTTGGTGGTGGAACAGGAACAGTGGCTAAAGCCATAGCTAAAGAATTCCCTCATTTGGAATGCATCGTATTTGATCTCCCACATGTGGCGGCTGGTCTTCAAGGCACTAACAACTTGAAATATGTTGGTGGCAGCATGTTTGAGGCAATTCCACCCGCAGATGCAATTTTATTGAAGGTAACCCCTCTCCCTTTTAGTTTCATCCCCTAACTAATTTCACCCCCTAACTAATTTCACATTTTTTTTAGTTGAAATATATTAGCGACTAGTCTGTCCTGAATACGATTCCAATGTCATACCAAAACAATCAAGAATCAATCTATAATTGGTAATATATAGTTGCTTAAGCACCTAACAACAGCTGCATCTTAATTGAAACTTTACTTGTTTAATACAGATGTATTATATATATAAAGTTTAACAACTTCTGATTTTGTGTTGCTAATGACAAACAGTGGATTATGCACGATTGGAGCCATGAAAACTGTGTTAAGATACTGAAGCGATGTAAAGAAGCAATTAAGGGCAGAGAAGGGGGAAAGTTGATTATTATAGATATGGTGATGGAGACGAAGCAGACAGAGGATCATGAGTCAAATGAAACAGAACTCTTGTTTGATATGCTCATGATGGTCTTGTATAATAGTCAAGAGAGAAACGAGAAAGAATGGGGTCAACTATTTTCTGATGCTGGCTTCGGTAATTATAAGATCATCCCCATGCTAGGTTTAAGATCTATCATTGAAGTTTATCCTTAATCTCGCAATTGTTCCATGCATTTCCATGCATGGTATCTATATTCATTTGTTGTCAAAATAATGTATCACCTCTGCAGGCATTGATAGAGAGGTGTTTAATTTATGCATAAATGTTGCGTTTAGTTTGGGAAGAATAATATTATCCCATATTATTAATTCGATTGTTTCCATATATTATTATGTTCTTTGCTTAATTTTTTAGATCAAGTTTGAAGTATGATCTCTACATTTCAATCGCTCTGTTTACGAAAAATTTTAATTTATCATTGATTCAAGATACAATATAATTTTATAAATCAGTTATCATGCATATTTTGTTTTAAATTTACTATTAACCAAGTCTTGATAAAAATTTTCCTTATTTATATCCTTTAAGTAAATACATCAAGCACATTACTATTTCTTTTATATATAATGAAAAAATCATTAAATTATTAATGACATAAAAATTAAAGGAAAAATTATGATTTAATCTCTCTACTTTAATGAAACTAACTTGGTCTATATATTTTAAAAATTATAATATTTAGTCCCTGTATTTTATTTCTGTTAAACTCTTTAGTTTCTTCGTTAATTTTTCTACCAATTAGTAGATTTTAATGTTAGTCAAATTACTGTTTAATTCTTCTATTTTTGTGAAACTCGTTATTTGGTCCCTATAGTTTGAAAAACACTATTATTTAGTTCTTCTATTTTAGTTTTGTAGTTTGAAAAAACACAACATCTTGAAAAATATATTCCTAGATGAAAATGAAAATTTTTCTTGTGAAGATTAAATTTGAATTTGTATTTTTTTTTTTAAATTATTCAAGTGTTTTTCATTCAATTCACTAAGAACACAATATTTACTCCAACCCAAGCCCAGGGAAAAGAGGATTCAAACCCTAACAATACAGAGCCTTAGTCTAAATGAGTATAATCCATTCTCCATCTTCAACAGTAGCCGCTGAAACTCCTCCATCCATAGCAGAATTTCATTGGCCTCCAAGAGAGAAACTAGGTAGAGAAACGCAACTATACATGGGGATCACACATTAACCTCAAGGGAGAGCATAAGCTTCCCATGCAAGTCAAGGTTCTCCCCTATTTCTAACACTTCCAAGCCCATAGAATCAGAGGAGATTTGCAAAAAAATACCAAATAAGAACTAGGACTTCGACCATGCCGGACGAGCCAGGAAAACCTTGGCACACATTCAGGACTTTGTATACTTGTGAAGCCCTGATGAAAATGATGACCTCATCATCACCAATACTTTCGATACTGCTAGCCAATAATCTTCTCTGAGAAGCATCACCATCAACAGCAAAGGGGAGCACCAATAATAAGCAGACCAACTCATAGAAATCCAACAAAAACTCCATCCAAAGAGGGGCACTAGAGCTTTAATACTGGACACTGAGAAAAAAATTAGACAAACAAAAAGGAAACTGAAAAAAGACCTAACAAAAGCAACGAAAGAAGAGGTGGGTGGGGGAGGAAAGTTGATGGCCAAAATGGCTAGATCTTCCCTTGGACAACACTTAAAAGAAAGCTTCTTCTTTAGAGAGAGGAAAGAGCTAACAAAAGTTGCAAGAAGTCCATAGGTATAACTTTGCAATTAAGCTCTTCTTTAAATCATATTGAAATCAAAATTATTAATTTAGAATAACATTTATATCAAACTCACTTTAACCTGAAAATTGGCCATGATGAGAACTAATTACGTTTGGATAGACATAACCTCCCTGATATATGCATTTCATATAGTCATTTGCGTTAGATTTTATAGTTATGTTATTCTTTTATTAGTTAATTTTAGTTAATTTCATTAGTTATTTTATTAGTTCTTCATATTCATTAATTTTGGTTTAATTTGTAAATTTATTCTTATTTTGTACGTAAAATGGTGTTTTTTAGGGATTACAAGTCAATTGCACATTTGAAGAATGAATTTCAAGTCCAAAGATGCCCAAAATGAAGTTTAAAAATTGATAATTTTGAAGGTTGACAAAAGTTGTATAAGGAGTTGCATAGCCTATGCAGCTTGCATTCAGAAAAAGGAAAAAATGCTAAAATCTATCAAAAGTTGCATAGCTTCATGCATAGGCTATGCATTCGTCTATGTAGTTGATCAAAATATTTCCTAGACCCACTAAAAGATGCATAGCTTCATGCATAGGCTATTGACTTGCCTATGCAGTATCACGAAGAACCTCTAAAGCTTGCCAAATTATACATAAAGACCTGCATGGCCATGCGAACCTGTCTTCATTCATTCTTTTCAGTCTTGACTCTGCATAGGATGCTGCATTGGCACAATTCTAGTTATGCATTTCCTCATTAATTGGCTGAAATGGCGAATCTTTCCACAAGTGTAGTGATCTCACCTCACACCATTTTTAGACCATTCTAGGGTTTTTGTCGAAGGGTATTTTAAGCATCCTTCCATCAATTTTTGCTACAAGAAGAACAAGAAGAAGAATTATCTGGAAAAGGAAGAAAAAGGGCAACAAAAGAGGAAGAATGCCATTTTTGGACTACAATAACTTGGATTCTTTTTCTTCTTTTTCTTCTTCTCCTTCTTCTTCTTCACTATTTCTTCATGCCAAACTGAAAGAAAAATAGCACTAAGGGTGCAAACCTAGTAATTTTAAAAATTTTAATTCCAAGTGTTTCATGCAACAAACAAATGATTTATACTATTAGAAAATACATATTTTGGTTGCAACAATTGTAACTCTATCTCTAAAAAGTCTATTTGCCATTAGAAAATAAAATCCTTAAATAACAAGATAAAAATAAGGATTTTTACCCAAACAGACGCAGAATCAAATTCAACACTAAATCTGGGAAGCAAAGATCGCTAAGAGTCGATCCTCTAGTCCGTCCACATGAACAAGATGATGAAAGCACCAATCTTAAACCAAAACTCCTTTGTGCTTCCTTTCTTGTCTTGGCCAAAACTTGCACAAAGATAGAGTTTAGGGTATTTTTGGTTTTAACCTTATGGAAGTATAGAGACAATTTCTCTACCTTTAATTTAAGAGTGACAACTTCAAATGTCTCTTGAATTAAGCACAAGGAAGAAAATGGAAGAGTTTAGTTTTTGAGAGAAAATGGAAGATGGAAAATTTAATTTTCTTGAAATTATTTTTTAATCTGTAACATTTAGATATTTTAATTTCCTAAAGTCAATTAGTGGTTGACCACTAATCATTATTAACTTTACAAGTCTACATTTAATTCACCAATGTGTTTTCTAATTTTAATTTGGCTGCTTGTCATGTTAATATTAATTAGGGAATTGAAACACCATGCTACTTTAGGGATTCTCATATCTCTAAAGTGTTATGGAAAACACTAATTAACCATAAATTAATTTTCTCTCACGACTTCTCAAGTCATTTTAACCAAATTAAAATTTCATATCTTATAGATTAATTAATCAAGTTTATATTTAAACACTTTAAATATTAACTTGAATACTTTCATCGATGAATTTAGTTTCAAGTCATGTTAGAGACTTTGTAATCTAAGTGCAAACTAAAAATATTAATTTAATTAATTAATTAAACTATTTAATTTATTCATCAAATTAATTATGCTTTGATCATGTTATTGTTATTGTGTGTGACTTTCTAAGTTCATTACTAATTAGCAATGAGAATAATATAAACTCTTTAATTTTATTGGAACTATTCCATACTTAGAGTGAAATTCTCTTATCACTCTTAGTTCTCATAAATCATGGTTGACACCTGGTATAGTATACCATGACTATCCAAACTAGCGATGAATTAATTTATATTTAACTTATGAACCTTGATCATACATACCATGCACTAAAATCTCTCCGTTACATAATCCCAATTTCAGCTAGGGTCATGGTTTATGTCAAACCCTAATTGCTTAGAATCATATGTTCTCATCTTAATTCCAATTCTTGATTAACAAGACATTTCAATCAGAAATACTTTTCTGAATAAGTCTATCTGTCCTGGCGATGAACTTTATTTATCAAGAACAATTAAGATAAACATAGAATTTTATCTCTATTTACTTATGGCAACGGATTCCATTTTGACTAAACACATATCTCCATATATAACAAGTCAGAGCTAACACACGCTCGTATACTCATAACTAGTATAAGTATGTAAATGGTATTAAACTCAAATCACCTATATACAAGATAATTGTGTTATCTTAAGTGAAGAGATTATATGTACTATTATTATCTAGATGATAATGCATTGACAAGAGTAAATTCCATGTATATATCATCTAAATGTCACTGGTTCAACCTACTTATCTTATAAGTGCCCACTATGTTTGTTATATAGCATGAGACTCACCATTCCATCTTATTAATATCTCATACTAATCCATAGAAATAAATAGATGTGACAGTCTATACAGATAAATTAACCCAATGAGGTATCCTTAATTGTAAACCAAAATTTATAACACTTGTATTAGATTATTCCGTCACTCATATTCTTAATATTTTAGAATGGAACATCTAACAAACTGTTAAAGGATAATTTTAATTAAATTTAAACAATTTAAATTAAAAGAAAAGATATATGCCATTAAAAAGAAATTAATATTTATAAGATATAAATTACAAGTTACGCTTTAGGGTATACCACTAACACAAACATTTACTTTTTAAGTTTTAGTTTATTTTTCATGTTTTATTACTTCTTCTATTTTGATTTTATTGTAATAAACATGAATTGTGAGTAGTTTCTTTAGATTATAAGGTTGGAGATGCAATATTTAAGTTTATTTTGTGGATTTGAACTGAGTTAGTCCCAATTTATGAGATTTAATCCATATCTTGTGTGCTTATTGACATGCTTAATGTAGGATCTCATTAAGTTGTATTCTTAATCCTTAGTTGAAGGATCGAAAGGAAAAAAACTAAGTGATAGATAATCAAGAAATTGAACTTAATTAACTTAGATCCAGAAATAGACTAAAGATTAAAAAGGTTTTATAGATTGATTAAAGATTTTAATGGTTCTTGGTTAACTTTAAACTCCACAAAAGTAGAATTTAATTAATCAAGGCACACTTTATTTCACTCGAAAGAGATCTCAAAAGATTTGAGAATTGATCTCCTTTAAACATATAAATTTCATAGATTAGACTAGCTAGAGAAAATCCCAAATAACTTGAATAGGAACTCTTAATTTTGAAATCGTCTTTCTACAATTGTTGCTTATTATTTTACTTTTGAGTATTTAATTTAATCTCATTTCATCAATTTTCATTAATAATTTCTCAATTTCTTTATTTAGTGAATTATTAAATTACTTATTTGTTTGAATTGAATTTTACATTTTTAAACCTTAAACTTCATATTCTCAAAATTCTTTTATCTGTTTCATTAAATTACAATTTTAGTATAGTTCGTTTTATATTAAAAATTCAATTGAAAACACAATTTTTTATAAGAATGATATCTTTTTTTATACTACTTAAATGACCCGTGCACTTGAGGTAGTCCACATCACTCCCTAGATTAAAAAAAAAAATCAAATATTTGAAAATTTTAAAATATAATAATTATATTATAATAACCGGCTATTGTTAAAAAGAATGTATCGTGAAATTCTCGAATTTATATAAAAATGAGTTTGATAACTATTAAATTAAATATTTATATTTATATTCATATATTTATGATATAAATATTTAATCCAATGGTTACCAAATGTATTCTTATATGAGAATGAGCTTATATTAGAAATATCTATTTTAAAATAAGCAATTCAAAATCTTTTTCCTTTAAAAATTTTCAACACGGGGAAGAAAAATGCCAAAATTGATCTAATTATATCTATAATAGTTCCGCTTAATTTCTAAGCAACTTGACCACTTGCAAAGGCTGGTTTAAACAAAAGTCTTTAATAAGTTGTATTATTTTACTGTATATTTTTCAATAGTTAAATCCTACCAACGTATTATAATTCATTATTTACTATTTAATTTTATTATTTTTCTAAAAATTTAATATAAATATATTTTATCTTATGATAGTTTATAAAATATATTTTTAGTTATTATAAAAATTAAATAATTAAATAAAAAATCTTGTTCAACTTCAATGATTATTATTATTATTATTTTGCCTTGTATGAATATTTAATGAGGTGAGAATAAAATGATAAAATTTAATCCTATTTCGTTGTTCATCGTATTCAAATTTACTGTTTTTTTTAATTGATACTATTCATGAAAATTTATTATAGATATGGATTTATAAAATAAATAGTAAATGGGTTAGAGATCTATTAGGTATTCTTAAAATAGACTCTCTAACGCTCAAATTAGAGTTGATATGAGAGAATAATATATCAGATTGATTATGGAGAAAAACATACTTTCAAAAATGATTTGATCACTTTATGTAAAATATAGACAATGATTGATTATGGTAAGTTAACTATGTAATTATATAGATATTATTAGTTAGCATAATTATAGGATTATATTTCTATCTATAGTGCATAATTATAGACATTATTATATTTGGCAATCTCATTAAGAATATTTATCTTTAATCAAGATTTTTTTTCTTTTATTGAATGGGACTTACAATGGTTGAACTGATTTAATAAATTTTATTATTGAACCATTAAATACGATTAGATTCACGAATTATCCAAAAACTTTTGTCACTAAATTAATTATAGATTTTGAGAAGTTATATTATTAACAATTAATTTTTAAAATTATCTATAATACCAATTTTTATTAGGCAGCGACCAATTAACGAAATCCACAATATTAAATTTAGTAAACATATATATTCACATATTTTGTTCAAAACATTAATATTATAAAATTTATAATTTCAGATTTATTCTAATGAGAGCTGATTTTAACAAACACAAAAGTTTGTTTTTTTTTTTTAGAATATATAAAAAAAATCTTACTTTATCCCTTTCATTAAATAAATAAGGGTATGGGTGACGCAGCAGTTTTAGTTCTTCTTAAGAAATAGAGTTTTAATTTTCTAAATAAAAATTGGAACTGAAATCTCACTTCTATAATACTATAAATAATATTTTAGTTTGATTTTGATTTATATTTAATTTTATTATAATTTCAATTCAAATAACTCCGCCTAAGTAGTTTGTGCTTAGCCGGTCCCAAGCCCGGATAAGGAGGAGGGTTGCGGTAGGTGACAACCAGCGTAAAAATTTCGTCACACCTTATGATATGGATTCAAATGATATAAACGTTGGGGTGTCCTCTACTTACGACGCGCTACATCGGAGTCCGGGTGTAGTGAGAAATATGTAAGAGTGTAGGACATTCACCGAAAGTGATGAGCCATGCCGATGCCTGGGTGTGGTGTTAGCAAGGTTCTCACATCATGGACGGGTGTGGGTTAAAAAGTTAGTCCATAGTAGAACAGATAGTGGAACATCACATAAGATAGACATAGAGAACAATAAAAGATATTTTTCAAGAAAATTAATTTTTCGATGAATCATGTCCATGCAATTCAATGCATCTCTCTTTACCTAAGTGATGTGGAATAAAAGAGGCTCAGAAGGGCCAAATTCAAAGATCATATTGTTTTTGGGTTGTGCTCTTTTGGATGTCTTGCTTACTGTTTGGGAATGCATTTTGCTTCTTACTGCCGTGATTATAGTGTCCCACTACTGGAAGATGTGGAAGATGCCTTCTAAATCTTAAGATAGCTTGTTCAACTCTTTCTTGAAGGCTTATAGTTGCACTTTAGAGAGCTGCTTTTGAATTTTTACTCTTAGGCTTGTCTTGAATAAAGCAACAGTAAGCATTTTTATCTTCAATCACTGCAATTTATGGTTAGCTACTTAACTTACAAAGCTTTCTTGCACAACCACTTACTGACAAATTATCTTGTTCTAAGGTGTACAATTCCTTTCACCAAGTGAAACTAGATTTGTAGGATTTATCTCCCAAAATCTAAGGACATATTGACAAAATCCACTCTGATTTGAAGTGATGTAGAATGGCAGCTAAAGGAGGTCCTAATAGAAGTTTCTGAAGATCTTTAAAGGAGTAAATTAATGTGAGAAGGGTATGATTTGTCTCATTAGGTTTATAATTATAGATGGAATGAACTAGTAGTAACAAACTGAAGAGCACGAATGAGTTGTATCCATGAACTTATATTGTCCTCTGGGCTTTAATGTTGAAAATTTCCACTGAGCAGAATCAAATTAAAATTGCACCATTTATATGTGAAGAAATTTTTACTTATTACATTGAATACTATTAATTTTTAGTATTTAAAAATTAATCATCCCACATTAACTTTGTGGAGTTCCATCTAAAGCAGTGGGATTTGTTGAACTCAGGTCAGCAAGCAGAATATGTAGCCACTCAGAGGAAAAAGAAACCTTTTAAGGGATTGGGATTAGAACACATGAATGAACCTTGCCCTATAATTCCATCTCAGCTGACAAGTACTGTTCTCAGAAGTACCCAATTCCAGGTGATATATTATCAACTTTGTTAGCATGTTAACCTTTGAAAACACAGAGCTCACTGGTTCTCTGCATCAGATTGGTGCCTTCTGCTTAAGAGAGCGAGATCTTTTGAATCGTTTTGCTGCTGAAATATCACAGCATCGAGCAAAGGGTGAAAGTAAAGAGTATGCATTTATTTTGGTAAGGTTGCTTTCCTGATACTAAAATTTCTGTGCTCTTGGTCTGTATCTGCTCTGGTTGCCGTCATTGTTGCTCTCTCCCTCCCTCTCTCCAGGGTTATCAACTTGCGGAAGACTTGGGCAGGGCTTTCTCAGACCGAGCAATATTGCAAACCATCATGGAGGCTGAGGCCACTGTATCTGTGGGTCCATTGAAGGTAAATATTGGAAACTCTTCCTCTACCTGCATATCTACTTGATGATTTTGTTTGTGGAGCTTTGCAACCAGTTTCTTATAGTCCAGTTGTGTATTGAATTTTGATATGAAAAATTACTGCCTTTAATTGTATCTATATGACATTTAAAGTGCTAGAAAATTGTAGTCATCGAAGCTTGATATAATGGAAGCAAGACGCTTCACTGCAGAACATCTGCAGGTTGATGAGTGGTGAGAAGAATTTGGGGATGTGTTGGATGGAATTTTGAGAATATCATAGCATGAATGGCAACCATAAAAGTGAACTTTTGACTTTGTTATTAATATTTTACAGATATGAACATATTAAGTAATAGGAATTAAAGCTGCATTCTTCATTGCCTTTTCGTAATTTTCCAGAGTGGGGATTTATGGATCTAGCCTGCCATGTTTAATATGAAAGCAAGCATACAAATACTACAGAAGTTGAAATGAATTTAGTTGCTGAATATACAAGTTTTTTTCCTGCAGAATGTTTTGAGTCTGTTGAGATCAATGTATGCCTTAACTTGTATGGAAGAAGATGCTGCATTCCTTCGGTGTGGGTACTTATCAACAAAAAATGCTGCTGCTGTGAGAAAAGAAGTAACAAAGCTTTGCAGCGAAGTGCGACCGCATGCACTTGCCTTGGTCAGTTCCTTTGGCATTCCTGATGCTTTTCTGGGCCCTATAGCATATAACTGGATAGATGCAAACTCTTGGTCTTCAGTTAAACACTAGTTACAGGCGTTTTGATCTCTTCTTTTTGAGCTTCAAGTAAAAGGTCCACTCATCAGGTTTTAATAAGAAGCCCTGGGGTAACACCTTACCCAAATTGATGTGATGCCTGCTTATCTGTAAAACTGCTTATTAATAAAGCTGCACTATTACTTACTAAACTATCCACTGGATCACATTTATAGATACTGGTTATTAAAACCCATACAAATGCATACATTGGAATTCAGGAGCTATATCCACAGCATATAGATGATTGCATTTGCATCCATTCCTCAGTCCAACACCTAATGGTTGAGTAAGCCTGTAAGTAACCATTTCTCTGTTGCAAAAATTGCAGCACTGCATTCTTGTATTCCTGTATGTTGCTTTGCATCTTGCAATTACCAAAGTAATGTAACAAGACTTGTTCTCGGGTTTTGTGCCTGCCTGGCCTTTTCCACTTAGTATTCGGATTTAAGTACGATCTTGTGTAAGGACGAATCTGGTAACTTTTAAATTAATTTAAAAATTATTAAATTCATTTTTATATAAAATTAAACGTTGAGAAGTTGCATGGTAGATTTCCCATAATTCCTGCAAGTAATAATGTTGAAAATCTCCCTTCAAAATCACTTTCTATTAATTTGGTGTCGTCATCTCTAAATCCTCCGTTTTAATAAATTTAGTTTATATTATAACCAAAATATGAAATTAAAATATACACAATGTTTTAAATAAAATTTTTAAAGTTTCATATTTTACAAAACTACAGAGAATTTCTTATATATAATTATATTTTTACGTAAAATGAAATAATTTTTATAAAATAGAGGCACGTTTATCCGTTGTGATGTCGAAAGGTATCTTATTGTCATTGGTACCTTCCACTATACACTTTCAGCAGCCATCTCTGGGGTTTACCTTCATCCTCAGAATTATTGGAAGTGAAGCTATGTTGTACATGAATGATCTACCGGCAGCTCTTCTAGGGAACCTCTGGATTACAATGTAGACCTTGACGTCAGTCTCCTCATGAAAACAAATGAGCAAGTTCCTACCATTAATGACCATAATGGAGAATAACATGGACATGTCAGTAGATATAAAATGCTATTAGTTCCGCATTCAAGCATGCTCCATGGTAATCGCTTAAATCTACTAGGAAGATGATTGTATGGAATCATGGCCAAGAATCCAGTAACAGAAGTCTTATGATGTACATCTGCAGCATAAGCATTTTTATCAGCCTTTTGTACTGCCCTTGGTAAAGGGACTGCTATCTGCTGTAGTATCTATCAGCAGTAAGCTTTCCGATCTTCTTTTGCAGATATGCAAAGTGGTTTGAGATCCATTAGACAACTTAAAGCAACTGTTTACACAATGACGACAGAAGTATGGTTTACAGGCCACCTGAATGGTCTTAACTCTTAATCCAAACAAATCCACAGAAACTGCATAAGTTTGTATTATATGTAAAATCTGCAAATGACCTCCTGGCACAAATCTAAAATAAATTCACCAGTAAATGGGGCAAAAAAGAAAAAAAAAAAAGTGAATAATCTTTCTCAAGTTTATAGGCTTTTTGTTGAAATCTCAACTATAGTTCGTATGAGCTGTTGATGTATTGTCACATGAGTTAATTGAATCATTTGCACAAAGTTCTGAAGTGCACACTTGCTTCTCCATAGTTTAGTATCATATTTTATTTGCAAATCCAAGTGATGAAGGAAAAGTGATTCAGAGCACGAGAAAGTAAACATGGTAAGTACAAATATAATATCGGCAGGGACTGGCAGCATTGCAAAGTAAGCTAAATTAGTTCTCACTCTGTAACTTCTAATAAAGTTAAGTTAGTTCTTACCCTGTAACTTCTAATTGCAGCTGATTCTTGCAATCATGTTGGATTTACTTCTCATCTTTTAACACATGGCCATGCCTGAAGTTGAAAAAGCCAGCAAGCCCTCGTTCTTTGACAAGTTGTTCCAGCTCTTCCAGTTTCTGTTTAAGAAGTTCAACTTCCCTTGCTATTTCTTCATCTTTTTGCTTCATCTCCTAAAACAGTTGAAAATGATTTTCTTTGGCATAAACAAGAACATTGACGCATATTCCCAAAGTTGATGCCCGTCTATATAAATGTTTATGGTCTTACCATAACCTACTATTGTAACCAAAGAAACTGAGATGCTATACAGGACATGTTTAGATGTATTTTAATTTGACAAAACCACAAAAATATCTGAATGTATGGCCAACAAGTGAAGATATTTGCATTTAACTGCAAAGAATAATCACAATATAAAAAGTAAAATATGTATAGAAAGGAAAAGTGCAGTAGTAGGTTGCAAATTGCTTTTTCAACCCTATTCCTTCACCAAAATTATACACCAAAAAGATAAAGATTTGCCAAAAGCACTTGTATTTCGTAGTTAATGGTACTAATCACCCCTTATTTCACATTTGAGCAGCAAACTTTGTTACAGATAATTTAGATATGCACAAGGGGTACGCACTGCACCAACTTTCTGATGGTTCCATTGAATGTGAGGACATGGAATATTCTATAATATGAACTATATAATGTATATGCAAATATGCATCAACAACTTGATTTCCATGATTAGAATTTTTACACGCTTCTACATCTTGGAAATCTAGGTAACCCAATGCGTACAACCTAACAAGAAACACATTCCCTACTGAAGTAATGCCCCAGCAAAAAAATATCTCATTATCTTTGCCATATTCCACCCACCCATCAACTCATTCACTGCTCCCTTGCATGGCAATGAACAAAAAATAGATAGAAAAATGGATAAAATCAAAGCTGCTCCATTAGAAAGATGCTTAAAAATGTTAATAGAAGTATAATGTCAGGGGATCCACTGTTTCAAAACAATAGTATGGGAATGATAAAAACACATACCTGTAATTCCCGTATTCGCATCTCCTCCTTTCTTGCCTCTGATCTAGAACTTCTTTGTACTTCAAAAGTAACAGCAGCTGCAGCAACCTGAAGAGAAATACATACTATACAGTTTTACATGATTTATGAAGGTTGGAACTATGTACCCATATTGAAATGAAATCTCTCTCATTTGATGCACTAAAAAACCATGCACCTCAAATCAATAATACCTGCAAAGACAAATATTTATCTCTTGATGTGCATTCAATTCAAGTATGAGAAGGTAGGTGCATGCATGATAATTGATATTTAAGACAATTCTAGACCAGTGAAAGGAAATGTAAAATAGCATTACAGTGAACACAAATAGTTCCCCAATAAGATCAGCAGCAGCTTGGACAGCCTTCTCCTCATCCAAAGGACGTATTGCAACATTAGTTGCATGACCATAAATGTGTCTTTGCACCGTTGTTGTGAATCGATGATTTGCCTAGAAATAAAATGAACATATTGCAGAACTCAAAAATTCGTTCTTGTTAGAATAAAAATGAATGCAGAAAATTAAAGAACATTTTTATTGAATAGGAAGAAATAATCTGTACAACTCTCTTAATTCAAAGACTATTAAATGTGCTATTTATATAGCAAAAGTCTAACTAAATAAAATAAAATCCCACATAAATCTCAACACTTAGTCAAGATTAGATCATTATTTTAAAAATTGAAATGCAACAACCTTAAAACCTATTATCCCTAAAATCTTGAAGAATATTATGAAGACTAAATCAATCCTGTTTGAATTAGGTTCTAACATTCTCTCCCTTAATTCAAAGGTGGACTTAAAATAATTTATTTATTTTTTTTGAATGGAGCACTTCTCTCTATCTGGCAATTTGAGTCTTGGAGCACTTCTCTCCGGTCACAAATTTGTGTGTTAGAGCACTTTTCTCCAACTGACAATTTTGATGCACTTCTCACCATTTGTTGATGCACTTCTCACCAACCTTTGCTTTTGATCTTCTTGGAGCACTTCTCTCCAATCTCTCCATTATTGATGCACTTCAAATTCTCTTGGAGCACTTCTCTCTAATAACCCATGATAAATTTGTGTTTAAAGATTTCTCTTATTTGCCCATAAGATCATTGAGGCTTTGATACCACTGTTAGAACAAAAATGAATGCAGAAAATTAAAGAATATTTTTATTGAATAGGAAGAAATAATCTGTACAACTCTCTTAATTCAAAGACTATTAAATGTGCTATTTATATAGCAAAAGTCTAACTAAATAAAATAAAATCCCACATAAATCTCAACACTTAGTCAAGATTAGATCATTATTTTAAAAATTGAAATACAATAACCTTAAAACCTATTATCCCTAAAATCTTGAAGGATATTATGAAGACTAAATCAATCCTGTTTGAATTAGGTTCTAACAGTTCTTTCAGATATGAGAAAAGATGCGTAAGTTACAATATATTCCATGTTTATAGGAAAAAAAAAAGTGCAAATAATTATGATGGGAGTTTCATTAGCTTAATGTGTCTCTTTTTCCCCTTCTTTTGTTTTTACCGCTTATTTTCATCTTCACGTGGGCAGTTGGGAAAATTGATAGTCAACCAAATAGAAATTAGAAAGTATGAACAAGGAAACATCTTTCACTTTCTAGTTTCTACCTTCTGTCAAATTCTGACATAGAGGAAGAATGGAAGATACAGATAAAATAGGTTCCCCTAGACTTCCAACAAATGAATTACCAAATACCAACCCACTATCAGGTAATAGAAGAATCATCCCACAATTATCAGACAGACTTTTCAAGACTACAGTAGGAGAATAAAAAACATATCATAGGCCATGGGACGTAAGAAATTAAACTGATCTCAATAAAGGTAAGGACTGAATACAATCTCAACACAGTAATCATTTACTGAGTAAAGGCAACAATTGCAAATGATCTGGTACTGCTTAATAGCAAATTAAATCATGACAGAGTAACAGAGCTCCAATACCAGCTTAAAAATATATTTGGTGAAGTTACAGGACTGAATGTATAGCAGATGGCAAATGTTAACTTGTAATAATGTAGGAGAAAAAGAGAGTTTCACAGAAGCAACCACATGTTATCTGCAGGCAGTTAGGCACGAGGTTGAAGATCAAACCATTACAGGAAAACACACATTTAACAGTGATCATCCTACTAATCCAACAGCATTGATTCAAAAAAAGCAAACACATAAACCAGTAAACTTAATAGCACCCAATTTCAAGGATCAAGTTAAAGATAACACCCACAAAGAAGGGAATAGAACCTATGCAATGTTGATTATGAAGTGGCGGAACCTTGGGTGCAGCCCTGCTTCATTCTTGAGGCGATTGGCTATGGGCTTGCAGATGGTTCTGAGAGCAAGGGTTCCTAGCTTTACCACTTGCAAAATCATAATATCTCTGTCTACAAGCTTCCACAGGCAGTGTGCTCAAGTTGTGTATATAGATTTAAATTTTTATAATTTAGATTATTTTTAAATTATAAAATTTAATTTTAATTAGTGGTTTTATTATTTTTTATATTTATATTTTCTATAATTAATTTTTATTTTACCATTTTAAATACGATTCCAATACGAACGAATCAAAATAGTAATTTTATTATTTTATATTTTTAAAATTATATTATTTATTAATTATATTAAATATAATTTAAATTTATATTAAAATTCTAAATAATTATATATTATTAAAATGAAATTAAATTTATAATTTTTAAATAAATATTAATTATTTTTTACTAAATATTATTTCATAAGAATGTAATAATATTTATACTGTAGTCATCATATTAAATACTACATAATTAGCCATTCAAAATAGGAATAATTTTGTATTTTATTATTTTTAATAATTGATTTGTAAGAAATTATATAAAGAAATTTTTGAACATAAATGTTAGATATATAATTAAAAAATTTAAAAATAAATATCATTTAATTTAAAATGTTAAAAATAATTTGATTATTAATTTTTATATACATATATATCTTAAAATTGATATTCTAATATAACATATTTAAAAAAAAAAAAAAAGAAACTCTTGCCAAGCAATGTGTGTATATAGATTTAAATTTTTATAATTTAGATTGATTTTAGATTTCTGCATATAAATAGGATTCCACCTGACTTAATATTAATTTAAAAAAAATATATAGTATGATTTAATTTTTTTTATTTATAATATTTATAAAAATTTGAATGAAGAAAGAAATATTTAAATGAACTAATTAAATATAAATTATATATGGTAAATGTAATTTTGCTAATAAAACAAGCTCCAAGCCCATAAAGACAGACCCAACACTGGGTCCATGAAAGGAAGCCCATCACAACAAATCAAAAGCACTTGTGTTGTGTGTGGCCAAAAGGGAAAGAATAAAATATAAAAAGAAAATGAGACATTTTTTTTTTTGAAAATAAAGGAAGAAAATGCATAAAAAAACACAATATTTAAACGTTGGGGCGGTAGGTGACAACTAGCGTAAAAATTTCGTCATACCTTATAATATGGATTTAAATGATATAAACATTGGGGCATCCTCAACTAACGACGCGCTACATCGGAGCCTGGGTGTAGTGAGAAATATGCAAGGGTGTAGGGCGTTCACCGAAAGCAAAGAGCCATGCCGGCGCCCGGGTGTGGTGTTAAGTGAGCAAGGGTTTCCACATCATGGACGGGTGTGGGTAAAGAAGTTAGTCCATAGGATAGATAGTAGAACAGATAGTAGAACAGAACACAAGATAGACATAGAAAACAATAGAAGATATCATAAAAGGAGACCAATTAGGAAGGAACAGGATAGGAGGAGGATCAGGGTTGGTACTTGGAATGTTGGATCACTTACAGAAAAATTAATGGAGTTTGTGGATACCTTGGAAAGGAGAAGGGTGAATATTGCTTGCATTCAGGAGACTAAATGGGTAGGAAAGAAAAGCAAAGAAGTGAGTAATTCAGGGTACAAACTGTGGTTTACCGGAAAGGAGAGAAATAAGAACGGAGTGGGCATAATTATAGACAGGACATTGAAAGACGCTGTAATAGCTGTAAAAAGAGTTGGAGATAAAATTATACTAGTAAAGCTAGTACTAGAAGGAAAAACAATAAATATAGTTAGTGCTTATGCCCCACAAATAGGATTAGATAGTGAGAGTAAACAAAGGTTTGGAGAAGATATCGATGATTTAATGCAAAGCATACCAAATGAAGAGAATATTTTCATTAGTGGAGATTTGAATGGACATGTAGGAAGTGATAGGCAAGGCTATGAGAATGTTCATAGAGGTTTTGGTTTTGGCAGTCGAAATGAGGAGGGAAAAAGTATTCTGGATTTTGCTATGGCATACAACCTAATACTAGCATATACCTACTTTATAAAAAGAAAGTCACATTTAGTGACTTTCAAAAGTGGGCAACATAGAAGCCAAATTGACTTCCTCTTAACTAGGAAGACAAATAGAGCTCTATGCAAGGATTGGAAGGTCATTCCAGGAGAGGCTTTAACAAGTCAATATCGGTTAGTGGTATTGGATGTCAAGTTTAGGAACAATTCAAGTAAGGTAAGAAGAAATAGTGTAGCTCGAACAAAGTGGTGGGAGTTCAAAGGAGTAAAGCAAGTGAAGTTTAAAAATGAGCTTCTCGAGTCCTAAGCATGGAAGCTGAATATGGAGGCCAATGATATGTGGATACAGATGGCATCAAAAATTAGAGAAGTAGCTAGAAAAGTACTTGGAGAGTCTAAAGGACATGGACCACCCTCAAAAGAGAGATAGTGGTGGAATGAGGAAGTACAAAAAGCAGTGAAGAGAAAAAAAGAATGGTATAAGAAATTACCTAAATGTGATAATAATGAGGCATATGAACAATACAAGATAGCAAAGAAAGAGGCAAAAAAGGCAGTTAGTCAAGCAAGAGCATAGGCCTTTGAAAAGTTATATGAGAAACTTGAAACTAAAGAAGGGGAGAAAGATATTTATAGATTACCAAGAAGGAGAGAAAGGAAATGTCAAGATCTCAATCAAGTTTGGTGCATTAAGGATAAAGAAGGAAAAGTGTTGGTGAAGGATGAAAACATTAAAGAAATATGAAAAAATTATTTTAATGATCTCTTTAATAATAGTCAAAATGGTAATAGCGTGAATATAGACTATAGAACGATAGAAAAGAATGTGAATTATACTAGAAGGATTAGATCTTTAGAAGTAAAGGAAGCATTTAAGAGAATGAAAGTGGGTAAAGCCTGTGGACCTGATGGAATACCAATTAAAGTGTGGAAGTGTTTGGAAGATATGGGAGTGGCATGGTTAACTAAATTATTTAATAAGATTCTAAACTCAAAGAAAATGTCTGATGAATGGAGGAGGAGTATTTTAGTACTTATTTTTAAAAATAAGGGAGACATACAGAGTTGCTCGAACTATAGAGGAATTAAACTCATGAGCCATACTATGAAGTTGTGGGAGAGAGTTGTGGAGCATCTATTACGTCATGATATTTCTATCTCTCTCAATCAATTTTGCTTCATGCCCGGTCGTTCAACTATGGAAGTGATCTTTCTCATTAGAAGTTTGATGGAGAAATTTAGAGATGTAAAGAAAGATCTATACATAGTTTTTATTGATTTGGAGAATGCTTATGATAGTGTTCCAAGAGATGTCCTATGGAGTGTGTTAGAACAAAAGAGGGTATCTATTAGGTACATACAAGTGTTGAAAGATATGTATGAAGGAGCAACTACTATTGTGCGCATAGTGGGTGGGGACACAAGAGATTTTTCGATCTAAATTGGATTACACCAAGGATCAGCTATAAGCCCTTACCTTTTTACATTAGTTTTAGATGAATTGACGAAACATATACAAGAGAGTATTCCTTGGTGCATGATGTTTGCGGATGATATTATTCTGATAGATGAGACGCGAGAAGGAGTTAATAGAAAGCTAGAGCTTTGGAAAAGTACTCTAGAGTCAAAGGGCTTTAAGTTAAGTAGAACGAAGACAGAATACATGTATTGCAAGTACAGTGAAGGCCAAACTGGTGATAGGGAAGGAGTTAGTTTGGATGGAGTAGTACTGTCCCAAAGTAATCACTTTAAATATCTCGGCTCAGTCCTTCAAGTAGATGGGGGATGTGAGGAGGATGTTAGTCATAGGATTAAAGCCGGATGGTAGAAGTGGAGACGTGCCACGGGAGTTTTATGTGATCACAAGATTCCCAATAAGTTGAAAGGAAAATTTTACTGTACAGACATACGACCGACTATGTTATATGGTAGTGAGTGTTGGACATTTTAGGAGTTGTATGAATCTAAGATAATAGTTGCAGAAATGAAAATGTTAAGGTGGATGAGTGGCCATACTAGACTAGATAAAGTCCGTAATGAGAGTATTAGAGAAAAGGTAGGAGTGGTACTAATTGAGGATAAGTTGAGAGAAGGGAGATTGAGGTAGTTTGGTCATGTGAAGTGTAGACATACGGAAGCTCCAGTTTGACAAGTAGAGTATATTAGGATAGAGGATAAAAAGAAAAAAAGGGGTAGACCTAAATTGACTTGGAGGAGAGTAGTACAACATGACCTAGAAGCATTACAAATTTCTGAGGATTTAACCTAAAATCGTTTAGAGTGGAGAAAGCGAATTCATATAGTTGACTCCAAATTTTTGGAATAAAGGCTTAGTTGAGTTGAGTTGAGTTATTTAAATTAATGTAACTGAAATTTTAAAAATAAATAATAAAATTATAAAAAATATTTATTTTATTCCTAATCTAAATAAATTTAAATATAGGAATTAATATATAATATTCAAATTACTCCAAATTTGATATTATCAAATCCAAAATCTTTATGCATATGATAAAACACTGTTAGTATCTGATAAATTAATATATTTAGTAAATTGTTGTTAAGATGTTAAATCATCATTGAAGGGATAATTTATATTTATATATTAATATTTTGTATTAATATAATATTTTAATAATTATTTATTTCTTCTTTAATTTCATCTCTATATGAATAATTTTAGTTGATATTCTAATAGTTAACGTCACTTATATTTTAATTTTATCAATTAAATTAATATAATTATTGGTTTAAAAAATTATTTATGCAATTTTCACGGGCACCTGGCTGCTATGCCGCCTTGCAAGGCACTACGCACGAGGATATATCCCCCTAAATTATAATTTTTTAAGTATTAATTAGTTGAAATTTAAATTCTTAAAAGACAGAATATTTTAATATTTTCATTTTATTTTCTTATTTTTTATTAAATTATGAAAAAAAAATAACAAAATATGAAGTCACAAGTGAATGGTTAAAAAAAATTAATTAATTAGTATTTAGTTTAATTTTAAATCAAAATAATTATTTAAAATAAGTCATAAATCATAAATAAAATATTAATTATTTATAATTTATTTATTTTTAAATTATTATTTAATCTATATTCTATTCTTATATTAACAATCATAACACTCAATTAAATATTATTTTTTATTATTTTAATAAATTAATTCACTTTTAAAAATTTTCAATCTTAAAATTTTAAATAATTTTAATAAATAAATAATTATTTAATTTTCAAAATTAAAAAATATATTTGAAGTAAAAAATTATTCTTTAATAATTTTATTATTTTACCACATGAGACTAATTTATCACACAAATGAGTTTCACATTTTTGAAAGAAATAAAATTATATTCAATATATTTTTTTTAATAAATCGATTGAATTTTGTCAATCACGCTTTGTGCAAAGTGTTACAAACTTGATAGAATTCTTCCATACAACATAATAATGACAGCAATTATTTCATAAAATAAACTATATGTAAGTCTCTTTCTTTAGATATATCTCAAGTCTCATCATGAATCTTTACATTCAATTAACTTGTTACATGAATGAACTTGAGCAATATTCAAAGTGCAAGTGCCATTCATTTAATCTAAATTCAGCAATATTCAAACTTCATTAAGGGGATTAGTACATTGAGGTTTGTCAAAAAAACGTGTAAATTGCATGTCAGTGGCATTTATTTTATTTTACTGTATATTTTTCAATAATTAAATCCTACCAACCCACGAACCTACAAACACTCTTCTCGACTAAAATATTATTTTATTATAATAATTCATTATTTATTATTTAATTTTATTATTTTTCTAAAAATTTAAATAGTTTATAAAATATATTTTTAGTTATTATTAAAATTAAATAATTAAATAAAATATCTTGTTAACTTCGATGATGATGATATTATTATTATTATTATTATTTAATGAGATGAGAATAAAATGATAAAATTTAATTTTATTTATGAAGATATAAATTTAAATAAAGCATCACATTCGAAGATGAATCTCGCAGACCTAGCTTTAGCCTAAGAAAAATGCAGACAGTTGTTCAAATGTTACGAGAGGGTGCTGATTCTCATACAGTCCTCAGATAATTCATATCACGAACAGTTGGAACACTCCAAGACTGGTTTTGATGTGATTTATGAAAATTTATCATAAATATGGATTTGTAAAACAATAATGAATGACTCAGAAATTCATTAGGTGTTCTATAAGTAGACTCTCCGATACTAAAGTTAGAGTTGATATGAGAGAATAATGTATCAGATTGATTAAGAAGAAAAATATATCTCTATTGATGATTTGATTTCTTTATATAAAATATAGAAAATAATTGAGTACAGTAAGTTAATTATATAATTATATAGATATTATTAGCTAGTATAATCATATATATATATATATATATATATATTTTTCATTTGAACTTTTTTTTTTCCTTTCCAATTACTAATGTAAACAAGAAAAAAAAAAAAAAGTAACTCATCTATCTTGCTGGGTCTATTTCTTTACTCGGTTTTATTTATTTATTTATCAAGATAAAAAGAAGTGATAAATTTAACTTTTTTTATAATTAATTTTAATTAAAATTTAAATTTAAAATTTTATAATTTTAAAAACAATTCTAATATTTCTGAACTAAATTTAAATCTATTGATAATCTGATTTTGAAACTCTAAAAGCATATGCTGATTTAGTGCTATTTTGAAATAATAAAATTAAAGAAGGCTAAAATTTTAAATAATTTTATTTAGTTTTATTTAAATAATTCATTAATATAATTAAATTTAGCAAATATTTTAAAAAAATAAAATTCTTATATTTTATATTTTCTGTAATAAAATTTTACTAAACAAAGTTATTCGTTTATTGCTTTTTTTTTTTTTAGTCTATGACTCTACTGATGATTTATTGACCAAATAATTTTTTGGAGTCGAGCTATATAAAAAAGAGTATATTTTTTTTTATTCACAAAATTCGAACTTAATACCTTATTTAAGAGGAATCAAATCCCTTCACTGGAACCAACCTCCGTTGGTAGTTTATGGCTAATTTAATGTAAATTGTAAAAATGAAAATATCTTTTTATTTATATTTAGTTGATTAGAGTTTAAACTCAAAAATCTAATTTAATATATAAGTAGAGAGCGACGTGATTTGAAAGATACCGAATTAACTTGCTATTATGGTATAGGTGCCTTTTTAGTATTATTTTATTTTTAATTCACTGTATTTATATTTTATTACTTTTATTATTAAATAAATCAATATTAATGATAATTTATTTTAGTAAAAATAAAGTTTCATGTAGATCACCACTGCCACCGCTCTCTTTCTATAAATAGTGTGCTCAGTTCAGTGTCGCATGCATCTCATCAAAATATAATAAAAACCTCCTTCACAGATCCTGAAGATGAGTAATTTAGCTGATGGAAGGCGTAACGCTGAGCTACTTGAAGCTCAATCACTTATATGGAACCATATTTTCAATTTCATCAACTCCATGTCCCTCAAATGTGCAATTCAATTAGGAATTCCAGATGCCATCCGCAACCATGGCAAACCCATCACCCTCTCTGAGCTCATTGCTGCTCTAACTCATCTCCACCCAGCCAAAGCCAATTGTATCCCTCGCCTAATGCGCATTTTGGTTCACTCTGGTTTCTTTGCTCGAGCAAAAATCAGCCAAAATGATCAAGAAGAAGGGTTTGTTCTCACTAATGCATCCCAGCTCCTTCTTAAGGATCACCCTTTGAGTGTGTCTCCCTTCTTGCTTGCCATGCTTGACCCTTGTTTAACAAGACCATGGCATTATGTGAGCACTTGGTTCCTTAATGATGATCCTACTCCATTTGCTACTGCTAATGAGAGGACAATTTGGGAATATGCTGCCCATGAACCAAATTTCAATAATCTCTTTAACCAAGCTATGGCTAGTGATGCACGGCTGGTTATGAATGTTCTGATCAATGAGTGCAAGGGGGTGTTCGAGGGGTTGCAATCATTGGTTGATGTTGGTGGTGGAACAGGAACAGTGGCTAAAGCCATAGCTAAAGAATTCCCTCAATTGGAATGCATTGTATTTGATCTCCCACATGTGGTGGCTGGTCTTCAAGGCACTAACAACTTGAAATATGTTGGTGGCAGCATGTTTGAGGCAATTCCACCTGCAGATGCAATTTTATTGAAGGTAACCCCTCTCTCTCTTAGTTTCATCCCCTAACTAATTTCACCCCCTAACTAATTTCACATTTTTTTACCTGAAATATATTAGCGACTAGTCTGTCCTGAATACGATTCCAGTGTCATACCAAAATAATCAAGAATCAATCTATAATTGGTAATACATAGTTGCTTAAGCACCTAACAACAGCTGCATCTTAATTCAAACTTTACTTGTTTAATACAGATGTATTATATATATAAAGTTTAACAACTTCTGATTTTGTATTGCTAATGACAAACAGTGGATTATGCACGATTGGAGCCATGAAAACTGTGTTAAGATACTGAAGCGATGTAAAGAAGCAATTAAGGGCAGAGAAGGGGGAAAGTTAATTATTATAGATATGGTGATGGAGACGAAGCAGAAAGAGGATCACGAGTCAAATGAAACAGAACTCTTTTTTGATCTACTCATGATGGTCTTGTATAATAGTCAAGAGAGAAACGAGAAAGAATGGGCTCAACTATTTTTTGATGCTGGCTTCGGTAATTATAAGATAATCCCCATGCTAGGTTTAAGATCTATCATTGAAGTTTATCCTTAATCTCGCAATTGTTCCATGCATGGTATCTATTTTCATTTGTTGTCAAAATAATGTATCACCTCTGCAGGGATTGATAGAGAGGTGTTTAATTTATGCATAAATGTTGCGTTTAGTTTGGGAAGAATAATATTATCCCATATTATTAATTCGATTGTTTCTATATATTATTATGTTCTTTGCTTAATTTTTTAGATCAAGTTTGAAGTATGATCTCTACATTTCAATCGCTCTGTTTACGAAAAATTTTAATTTATCATTGATTCAAGATACAATATTATTTCATAAATGAGTTATCATGCATATTTTGTTTTAAATTTACAATAAACCAAGTCTTGATAAAAATTTTCCTTATTTATATCCTTTAAGTAAGTACATCAAGCACATTACTATTTCTTTTATATATAATGAAAAATCCAATGACATAAAAATTAAAGGAAAAATTATGATTTAATCTCTCTATATTAACAAAACTAACTTGGTCTATATATTTTAAAAATTATAATATTTAGTCCATGTATTTTACTTCTGTTAAACTCCTTAGTTCCTCCGTTAATTTTTCTACCAGTTACTAGATTTTAATGTTAGTCAAACTACTGTTTAATTCTTTTATTTTTGTGAAACTCGTTAGTTGGTCCCTATAGTTTGAAAAACACTATTATTTAGTCATTCTATTTTAGTCCTGTAGTTTGGAAAAATACAACATCTTGAAAAATATATTCCTAGATGAAAATGAAAATTTTTCTTGTGGAGATTAAATTTGAATTTGTATTTTTTTTTAAATTATTCAAGTGTTTTTCATTCAATTCACTAAGAACGCAATAGTTACTCCAACCCAAGCCCAGGGAAAAGAGGATTCAAACCCTAACAATGCAGAGCCTTAGTCTAAATGAGTAGAATCCATTCTCCATCTTCAACAGTAGCCGCTGAAACTCCTCCATCCATAGCAGAATTTCATTGGCCTCCAAGAGAGAAACTAGGTAGAGAAACACAACTATACATGGAGATCACACATTAACCTCAAGGGAAAGCATAAGCTTCCCAAACAAGTCAAAGTTCTCCCCTATTTCTAACACTTGCAAGCCCATAAAATCAGAGGAGATTTGCAACAAAATACCAAATAAGAACAAGGACTTGGACCATGCCGGACGAGCTAGGAAAATCTTGGCACACATTCAAGACTTTGTATACTTGTGAAGCCTTGATGAAAATGATGACCTCATCATCACCAACACTTTTGATACTACTAGCCAATAATCTTCTCTGAGAAGCATCACCATCAACAGCAAAGGGGAGCACCAATAATAAGCAGAGCAACTCATAGAAATCCAACAAAAACTCCATCCAAAGAGGGGCACTAGAGCTTCAATACTGGACACTGAGAAAAAAATTAGACAAAGAAAAAGGAAACTGAAAAAAAGACCTAACAAAAGCAATGAAAGAAGAGGTGGGTGGGGGAGGAAAGATGATGGCCAAAATGGCTAAATCTTCCCTTGGACAACACTTAAAAGAAAGCTTCTTCCTTAGAGAGAGGAAAGAGCAAACAAAAGTTGCAAGAAGTCCATAGGTATAACTTTGCAATTAAGCTCTTCTTTAAATCATATTGAAATCAAAATTATTAATTTAGAATAACATTTCTATCAAACTGACTTTAACCTGAAAATTGGCCATGATGAGAACTAATTACGTTTGGATAGACATAACCTCCCTGATATATGCATTTCATGTAGTCATTTACGTTAGATTTTATAGTTATTTTATTCTTTTATTAGTTAATTTTAGTTAATTTCATTCGTTCTTCATATTCATTAATTTTGGTTTAATTTGTAAATTTATTCTTATTTTGTAGGTAAAATGGTGTTTTTGAGGGATTACAAGTCAATTGCACATTTGAAGAATGAATTTCAAGTCCAAAGATGCCCAAAATGAAGTTTAAAAATTGATAATTTTGAAGGCTGCCAAAAGTTGTATAAGGAGTTGCATAGCCTATGCAGCCTGCATTCAGAAAATGGAAGAAATGCTGAAATCTGTCAAAAGTTGCATAGCTTCATGCATAGGCTATGCATTCGTCTATGTAGTTGACCGAAAAATTTCCTAGACCCACCAAAAGATGCATAGCTTCATGCATAGGCTATTGACTTGCCTATGCAGTATCACGGAGAACCTCTAAAGCTTGCCAAATTATACATAAAGACCTGCATGGCCATGCGAACCTGTCTTCATTCATTCTTTTCAGTCCCGACTCTGCATAGGATGCTGCATTGGCACAATTCCAGTTATGCATTTCCTCATTAATTAGCTGAAATGGCGAATCTTTCCACACTTGTAGTGATCTCACCTCACACCATTTGTAGACCATTCTAGGGTTTTTGTCAAAGGGTATTTTAAGCATCCTTCCATCACTTTTTGCTACAAGAAGAACAAGAAGAAGAATTATCTGGAAAAGGAAGAAAAAGGGCAACAAAAGAGGAAGAATGCCATTTTTGGACTGCAATAACTTAGATTCTTCTTCTTCTTCTTCACTATTTCTTCACGCCAAATTGAAAGAAAAATAGCACTAATGTGACACCCCTTACCCGTCTACAGTGTAGCCGAGCAAGATATGTCACACAGTGTGCCGGAGGACCAAATCATATTTCCATTACAATTTACCCTTTTTAATTCATTTATTTATAATTTTTTATTAATAAAAATTTTTCGCAAATTTTATAGAAAATTCGGCAGAGTGCTGGTTGTAATTTGGAAAATTAGTTCTTCTGAATCTGTTAAAAACACTTCTAATATAATCATAATATCAATCTCAGTCAACCACCAACATATTTTCAACAATTTCTCAAATGACTTCATTATCTCAAATTTCAATTCATTTCATATCATACTCAAATTTATTACTAAACATGGTTCATAAATAATTATATCAAAAGCATAATTACATGAGTTTATAATATACATTACAAAAGTTTACAAAATACAAAAGACTAAAAGTAGCCTAATGTCCTATCAATGCACTGCAAATGTGAGGTGACTCTGGACTCTGTGTGCAGATCTGAAAATTCACCAGGTATGAGGTCTGCTGGACTCCCCGGCTATGTCTCCAGTACCTGTGCGTGGCAAAAGCAACGCGCTAAGCAATTCTGCTTAGTGGTGACAATATAAAATAAAATAACTAAAATAAAGTAAATATGCAGAATGTATGTTTACATCTTTGGTAGACTTAATTTAGCATTTATTGTAGTATTATTTGATTAAAATTTGATAAGATTTATTATCATTGCCCGAGTAACCCATACTAATCGACTGGACTGGATAAATGGGTAAACTGGCACTGGGTACTAAGTACCTCAAACCATCACACCATTAGTCACATTGTGTCTCCCAGTGTGCAACAAAACAGCTAATAAGCTGTAATAATTATCAGGGATAAAACCCAAGTATAATAACTCAATCAACATAGCCAAGGGCTATCATAACACAGAATGACACGTGAGGCCATAAAACACAGAATGGCATAAAGCCATATGCAGTACTGCTAACAGAACCCTATTGGCATGCCAACCTATCCAAGCCAATCTTGCTAGGTGTACTAGGGCATGTTACACTCTTAAATTGTACAATTCTTGAAATTTAAGTGTAGGTGTTACTATTCATTTCATTAGTCAACTAAAATATTAACTTTTGCATAGACAATAGATACATTGGTTTTAATACTCCCAACATACCATATTTTGCATTCTAAAATTGTTGGTATTGGTTGCCAATACCATTTCTAAGCTTAGTGTTAGTTGTTCAAAATTTTCAGATTTCAAGCCTTGTGTTTACTGTTCCATTAGCCATTTTTACAGTGGGAATTTGGCAAAGTTGTCAACATGAAAGTTGTTCCTTATTGTGTCTAGTTACATTTGCTTTTTTGAATCACTCCATTTAGAGTTTTTTAGCTAAAGTTATAGCCTAAATACCATGACTGGTCGGATTGCCAACTTTCCAAATTTTCTGGACTGACCAAATCTATAGTGCTTTGTGCAGTGATTGCAGGTCACCTTTTGAACATGTTATGGTCAAAATTTGGGTTAGGTTTCTTCATAAAAGTTATAGGTCTATGTCTCATATATTTTCTGGTAAAATTTCAGGTCAATTGGACATTTCTACACTGAGTTTTGACCAAAGGAATAAATACTGTTCATTTGGTCATTTTGCCCAGGCAGAATGCAGGTCACCCAGATTAGGGCAATCTTTAGGTCAACTTGGTTTGGTTTTCTGGGCATGGTTTCTTCACCAAAGTTGTGCCATTATGTGTCTAGTTTCATGTCCAATTGGCCTTGCACTAATTGAACCTCTATAACTCCAGTTATTGCTGCCCAAACCTACTGGACTCATGCCTAGTTCTGCAAGTCACCAAGGGCAGCCACACTAACTTTAATTCTCACTAAACAAACCACTTCATTTCTTATTCACACACAGCCCAATGGTCAGTAATTGACCATTAAAACTCTCTTTCACAAAATACATGAACAAATTCTCAATTTGAGTCTAAACCCTAGCTCCACCATTCTAGATTTTTGCATTCACTTGCACTTCACCTTCCTAATCAATATATTAGTGTTAAGGGCACCCACAATATCATTTTAATTCTAAGAAATCTTCAAAACTCAACCAAGTTCAAGGCTGCCGAAAATTTAGGATGGGCATACACATGATGTTTATCAAGTTTCTTTATAAATTTACACTCATTTTCACTCCTCCAACATGAATGGAAAGAGAAAGATCAAATTTAGTCACTAACCTCTAATGGAGCTAATCCCAAACTTGTAAAAACTCTTCTTTTACACTTCCTTTTGCTCCCAAAAGCTTCACCAAGCTGAAATATCAAGGTTTTTTGTTGCTAAATTAGGGTTTTGTTGAGAGAGAACTAAGAAAATGAAGCTTTGAAAAGCTTATTAATGGAGGAGTGAGGGAGAGCATATGGGACGGCTTGAAGATAAAGAGAGTGGCTACTGAAATTTTCTAGAATTTTACTTCTTTTTCTCATCTTTTAATGTATTATAATTGTCTTTCTTTAATTTGATTGGCCAAGCATTTTAATTACCTCATGCTTACATAAGCATGAAGTAATAAATTTCATTTATTTATAATTTCTTTTCTTTCTTTTCCTATTTATTTTTAAATAATTTTTCATCAATATTTGTTCATATTTTATGTCATATAATTATTTCATAAAGTTTTCCCCAGGTCTAAGGTTGCTAGCGGCCTTCATCGTCACTTCCCCTTCGGGTTACTCATCACTGGGGTTTCGGCTCGTTTAACCTTAGTGCATTTCATTCCTAAAATTTTTCCTTGATTTTTATGAGCATTATTTGGTTTATTTATAACTCCTCACTCTAGTCTATTTATAATTTCAAATATTCTAGCTGCCCGAATCGACATTGGTCGCCGGAACAGTAGACTATGCGAACTAACTAAAGTGAGGATGTTACAACTAAGGGTGCAAACCTAGTAATTTTAAAAATTTTAATTTCGAGTGTTTCATGCAACATACAAATGATTTATACTATTAGAAAATACATATTTTGGTTGCAACAATTGTAACTCTATCTCTAAAAAGTCTATTTGCCATTAGAAAATAAAATCCTTAAATAACAAGATAAAAATAAGGATTTTTACCCGAACAGGCGCAAAATCAAATTCAACAATAAATATGGGAAACAAAGATCGCTAAGAGTCGATCCTCTAGTCTGTCCACACGAACAAGATGATCAAAGCACCAATCTTGAACCAAAACTCCTTTGTGCTTCCTTTTTTGTCTTGGCCAAAACTTGCACAAAGATGGAGTTTAGGGTATTTTTGGTTTTAACCTTATGGAAGTATAGAGACAATTTCTCTACCTTTAATTTAAGAGTGACAACTTCAAATGTCTCTTGAATTAAGCACAATGAAGAAAATGGAAGAGTTAAGTTTTTGAGAGAAAATGGAAGATGGAAAAATTAATTTTCTTGAAATTATTTTTCAATCTGTAACATTTAGAGATTTTAATTTCCTAAAGTCAATTAGTGGTTGACCACTAATTATTACTAACTTTACAAGTTACATCTAATTCACCAATTAGATGTGTTTTCTAATTTTAATTTGGCTACTTGTCATGTTAATTTTAATTAAGGAATTAAAACACCATGCTACTTTAGGGATTCTCATATCCCTAAAGTGTTATGGAAAACACTAATTAACCATAAATTAATTTTGTCTCACGACTTCTCAAGTCATTTTAACCAAATTAAAATTTCTTACCTTATAGATTAATTAATCAAGTTTATATTTAAACACTTTAAATATTAACTTGAATACTTTCATCGATGAATTTAGTTTCAAGTCATGTTAAAGACTTTGTAATCTAATTGCAAACTAAAAATATTACTTTAATTAATTAATTAAACTATTTAATTTATTCATCAAATTAATTATGCTTTGATCATGTTATTCTTATTGTGTGTGACTTTCTAAGTTCATTACTAATTAGCAATGAGAATAATGTAAACTTTTTAATATTATTGGAACTATTCCATACTTAGAGTGAAATTCTCTTATCACTCTTAGTTCTCATAAATCATGGTTAACACCTAGCATAGTATACCATGACTACCCAAACTAGTGATGAATTAATTTATATTTAACTGATGAACCTTGATCATACATACCATGCACTAAAATCTCTCCGTTACATAATTCCAATTTCATCTAGGGTCATGGTTTATGTCAAACCCTAATTGCTTAGAATCATATATCCTCATCTTAATTCCAATTCTTGATTAACAAGACTTTTCAATCAAAAATACTTTTCTGAATAAGTATATCTGTCCTGGAGATGAACTTTATTTATCAAGAACAATTAAGATAAACATAGAATTTTATCCCTATTTACTTATGGCAACGGATTCCATTTTGACTAAACACCTATCTCCATATATAACAAGTCAGAGCTAACACACGCTCGTATACTCATACCTAGTACAAGTATGTAAACGATATTAAATTCAAATCACATATATACAAGATAATTGTGTTATCTTGGGTCAAGAGATTATATGCACTATTATTATCTAGATGATAATGCATTGACAAGAGTAAATTCCATGTATATATCATCTAAATGTCACTGGTTCAACCTACATATCTTATAAGTGCCCACTATGTTTGTTATATAGCATGAGACTCACCATTTCATCTTATTAATATCTCATATTAATCCATAGAAATAAATAGATGTGACAATCTATATAGATAAATCAACCCAATGAGGAACCATTGACTGTGAACCAAAATTTATAACACTTGTATTAGATTATTCCGTCACTCATATTCTTAACATTTTAGAATGGAACATCTAACAAACTGTTAAAGGATAATTTAAATTAAATTTAAACAATTTAAATTAAAAGAAAAGATATATGCCATTGAAAAGAAATTAATATTTATAAGATACAAATTACAAGTTATGCTCTAGGGTATACCACTAACACAAACATTGAGTTTTTAAGTTTTAGTTTATTTTTCATGTTTTATTCCTCCTACTTTGATTTTATTGTGATGAACATGAATTGTGAGTAGTTTCTTTAGATTATAAAGTCGGAGATGCAATATTTAAGTTTATTTTGTGGATTTGAACTGAGTTAGTCCCAATTTATAAGGTTTAATTCATATCTTGTGTGCTTATTGACATGCTTAATGTAGGGTCTCATTAAGTTGTATTTTTAATCCTTAGTTGAAGGATCGAAAGGAGAAAACTAAGTGATGGATAATCAAGAAATTGAACTTAATTAACTTACATCTAGAAATAGACTAAAGATTAAAAGGGTTTTATAGATTGATTAAATATTTTAATGGTTCTTGGTTAATTTTAAACTCTACAAAAGTAAAATTTAATTAATCAAGACACACTTTATTTCACTTGAAAGAGATCTTAAAAGATATGAGAATTAATCTCCTTTAAACCTATAAATTTCATAGATTGGACTAACTAGAGAAAATCCCAAATAACTTGAATAGGAACTCTTAATTCTGAAATCGTCTTTTTACAATTGTTGCTTATTATTTTACTTTTGAGTATTTAATTTAATATCATTTCATCAATTTTCATTATCAATTTCTCAATTTCTTTATTTAGTGAATTATTAAATTACTTATTTGTTTGAATTGAATTTTACATTTTTAAACCTTAAAGTTTATATTCTCAAAATTCTTTTATCTGTTTCGTTAAATTACAATTTTAGTATGATTCATTTCTCAATTGAAAACACAACTTTTCTTAAGAATGATATTTTTTTCTATACTACTTAAATGACATATGCATTTTAGGTAGTTCACATCACTCCCTAGATTAAAAAAAATCAAATATTTGAAAATTTTAAAATACAATAATTATATTATAATTATTAATTATAATAACCGGCTATTGTTAAAAAGAATGCATTATGAAATTCTTGAATTTATATAAAAATGAGTTTGATAACTATTAAATTAAATATTTACATTTATATTCTTGTATTTATTATATAAATTTTAATATAAATATTTAATCCAATGGTTACCAAATGTATTCTTATATGAAAATGAATTTATATTAGAAATATCTATTTTAAAATAAGCAATTCAAAATCTTTTTCCTTTAAAAATTTTCAACTTGGAAGAAAAATGCCAAAATTGATCTATTATATCTATAATAGTTCCGCTTAATTTCTAAGCAACTTGACCACTTGCAAAGGCTGGTTTAAACAAAAGTCTTTAATAATTTGTATTATTTTACTGTATATTTTTCAATAGTTAAATCCTACCAACCTGCGAACCTATAGTTGCATAGCACAAACACGATGTGCGCGGGGATGCACATATCCTCGATTAAAATATTATTTTATTATAAAAATTCATTATTTATTATTTAATTTTATTATTTTTCCAAAAATTTAATATAAATATATTTTATTTTATGGTAGTTTATAAAATATATTTTTAGTTATTATAAAAATTAAATAATTAAATAAAAAATCTTGTTCAACTTCGATGATTATTATTATTTTGCCTTGTATGAATATTTAATGGGATGAGAATAAAATGATAAAATTTAATCCTATTTCGTTGTTCATCATATTAAAATTTACTGTTTTTTTTTAATTGATACTATTCATGAAAATTTATTATAGATAAGGATTTATAAAATAAATAATAACTGTTTTTTTTTAATTGATACTATTCATGAAAATTTATTATAGATAAGGATTTATAAAATAAATAATAAATGGGTTAGAGATCTATTAGGTATTCTCAAAATAGACATATCTATTAAGTATTCTTAAAATTGACTCTGTAACGCTCAAATTAGAGTTGATATGAGAGAATAATATATCAGATTGATTGTGGAGAAAAACATACTTTCAAAAATAATTTGATCTCTTTATATAAAATATAGACAATAATTGATTATGCTAAGTTAACTATGTAATTATATATATATATATATATATATTATCAATTAGTATAATTATAGACATTATTATATTTAGCAATCCTATTAAGAATATTTATCTTTAATTAAGATTATTTTCTTTTATTGAATAGGTCTTACAATGGTTGAACCGATTTAACAAATTTTATGATTGAACCATTAAATACGATGAGATTCACGAATTATCCAAAAACTTATGTCACTAGATTAATTATAGATTTTGAGAAGTTATATTATTTACAATTAATTTTAAAATTATTTATAATACCAATTTTTATTAGGCAGCGAGCAATTAACGAAATCCACAATATTAAATTTAGTAAACATATATATTCACATATTTTGTTCAAAACATTAATATTATAAAATTTATAATTTCAGATTTATTCTAATGAGAGCTGATTTTAACAAACACAAAAGTAAGTTTTTTTTTTTTTTAGAATATATAAAAAAATAATCTTACTTTATCCCTTTCATTAAATAAATAAGGTTATGGGTGAGGCAGCAGTTTTAGTTCTTCTTAAGAAATAGAATTTCAATTTTCTAAATAAAAATTGGAACTGAAATCTCAGTTCTATAATACTGTAAATAATATTTTAGTTTGATTTTGATTTATATTTAATTTTATTATAATTTCAATTCAAATCTTGATTTATGTATTTAAAATTATATATATATATATATATATATATATATATATATAAAATTAATCCTATATTAACAAGAACATGGCGTTATATGAGCACGCACTTGATTCCTGAATGGGGATCCTACTCCATTTAATAAGGCTTATGGCAGGACAATGGGACATTATGGGAGTATGCTGGACATGAACCGAACCTCAACAATTTCTTTAACGAAGCAATGGCAAGTGATCCTAGGCTGCTTATTCGTGTTCTGATCAATGAGTGTAAGGGAACGTTTGAGGAGTTGAAGTCATTGGTTGATGTTGGGGGTCGAACAGGGACTGTGGCCAAAGCCATAGCTAAAGCATTCCCTCAATTGGATTGCGTTCTATTTGATCTCCCACATGTGGTGGCTGGTCTGCAGGGCACTGACAACTTGAAATATGTTGGAGGCAACATGTTTGAGGAAATTCCTCCTTCCGATGCATTTTTACTGAAGGTACCTCTTACCCTTTTCTCTGTTTATCATTCCCTGTAGGTTGTAGCCGCCCATATCTCACCACCATTGAGTAATTGGGTAGATCTGATCATTGGTCTAATTAAGCAAAAGTTCAGTTTGAAGATTCTCCTGCGGAAGTTCAGCTCTACTGTAGTTTGTAGCTCAAATTTTCAGCCCAATTTGAATGGGGCAAACCCAGTCCACCAACTTAATTAATATAATATTAGAGATGGTAAATTTTCATCTGACTCGTTAATTTAATTTGAATTCGTTACATTTAGGATGATTTATAATTTATTTTTATTTAAATAAAATTTGAAAGTTATGATTTTATCAAAGAGTGTGTGCTTTGTATGTATGTGTATTTTCTTAACTAATTAAAAAAAAAGTTGAAACGATTCAAAAATTAAAGGTTTAATTTTTAATAATTTATATGATCCGTGTTCATAAATTAATTATAATTTTTTTAAGTAATTGACAAATAAAAAAATATAAATCTACAATTTAAAATAACTTGATTCATATCCGATAGATAAATTCTAATATTTTTTCCTGTCTGATAAAGCAATGAATTTTACACAAATAGAACGATGAAGAAGGTGTGAAGAAATTGAAGCAATATAAAAAAGCCATTAAAGGAAGAGAAGGAGGGAAGTTGATAATCATAGACATATGATAGGGAACCCCCCAAAAGATAATGATTCCATTGAAACACAACTCTTCTTTGATATGTTGATCATGGTCTTAGTTACTGGTCAACGGAGGAATGAAAAAGAATGGGCTAAACTCTTTTTTCATGCTGGTGTTAGTGACTAGAAGATAAAATCCAAGCTAGGTTTAAGATCCAATATGCTTTTCAACCTTGTTAATGGAAGCTTTAGTCATGGAAGGACTGCTTTGTAAGGATGGCCACATTCTGGTTTTGAATCGGAATCAAACTGGAATCGGTTCGATCAAAACACCAAAATCAGCTTCAAACCGGGCTGAAACAATTCTTCTGCGGTTTGGTTCAGGTTCATATTTTTCAGGAATCGTGAACCGGCGATTCAGAACTAGATTTAACCGACGGTTCAAACCGGATCAAACCGGCGATTTAAATACAAAAAAATTCAATAAATATCTCACCCTACTTCTAATTCATTTATATATATCATTAATTCTCTACATAATTATTTTTTACACTCTCTTTAATTCTTATTACTTTTTTAATTTCTCTTAAATTCTCTAAATAATTATTTTCTACACTCTTTTTAATTCTCATTATTCTCTCAATTTTCTTACTTTATTATTTTATATCCTCAATAAAATTTTCAATACCCTCTATTTTAATTTTTTGTCTCTTTTATAAATTTTTAATTATCAATTATCATATAATTTTTTTAAAAAGCAAGCACTAGTATTAGAAATTTTGATTCTTCTAAATCCCAAAGGGATATATAGGTAAAATTAAATTCATATACTTTTTGCTAATTTCTTAAAAAAATTATTTTTCATCTCTAGTTTTTTAATCAAGTTCAAGTCTTTACTTATTAGATTTTTCTTAAAGATAAATTATTTTCATTCTCATTTTTCTTACTTTATTTTGATTGAAAGATTTCTCAGAAAAAATAAAATATTTTTACAAATATAATTAAATTCTGAATCAATAAAATTTTTCTTTAATTTTTTTGGTCTAAGTCACCCTTAAACCACCTCTAAACCGCTCCTAAACCGTTCTCTAAACCGTCTTGAACTGTCTTTTTTCAAACCGCCATTCAAACTATTTTAAACCGGGGCTCGAACTGAAACTGACGGTTCAAAAACTATCTTCCAAATCGTCTCCTACCGATTTGATTCAAATTCATGATTTTATTGAACCTGAACCTATGATTTCTAAACTGTGGCCACCCCTATTGTTTTGAATATCTTGCTAAAGTTGGAATACTTAAACTACATTAGCCACTGTAACATGTTCTTAACAACATAATCCTTTTTCCCTCGCATTTTTTTTTTTTACTGATTAACCGTCTTTTTCCGTTACCAAACCTGTGGAAAAATTTTAATATCATAAGGTAATTTTTTTATTTTATAATTCATATTTCATTATTATCTTGTTATGAGATTTTCTATACTGAAAATTATAAAAACTTAATTATAAAATTAAATGAGAAATTATTTATTAAATAATTCTTTAATTAGATATATATGAAGAAAGATATTTTTGATAACTTGAACAGAAAATAATAATTTATCAAAAATAATGGTAAATTTAAAATTATAATAAGAATTTATTACTTTATAAAATTATTTTTTACTTGATTATTATCATATATTAAAAATTTACACATTATTATAGTTTTTTAATAAATAATTTATTATTACATATAATTTTTTTGTCTGTATTTAGAAAAAGTCTTAATATAATTTGTAAGCAGCTTGACCACTTGCAAAGACTGGTTTAAACAAAAGTCTTTAATAATTTGTATTAAATCCTACCAACCTGTGGCTGCAAAGCACAAACACGATTTGCCCGAGGATATCTATCCTCGATTAAACTATTATTTTACTTTAAAAATACATTATATTTTTCTAACCACGATTTAATAATCTATAAAACCTAATTATTATAAAATTAAAAAAATTAAATCGAAAAACTCGTTCTGCTCCGAATTTTTTTTTTTTAAATCTTATAAAACCCAAACTTTCCTATTTGTATAATTATGTTGAAATAGTGGGTGTAGTGATCATTATTTTTAAGATATAAATTATTTTTACTAAATTGTTATAAGATTACGATTATATACCTTTAGGATGCAATAAAGTCTGAAATATATAGACAGTAATTTTTGAAAATTTTCCTTAAAAATTCTTTATATGAATTGAATTTAGAGAGATTAGAAGAGAAGAAAAAAAAAATAGAAATAGTATATATGTGAATTGAAAACTCATTTATATATGTGAATTGAAAACTCATTTATATTTATAGATGATGAAAAGTTATGATATCTATTCTAAATAAACACATCTATTTATTTTCAACATATATGACTGTTTATTTAAAGTGGTATATCTTCTAACAAATGTGATTATATTTATTCATTAAAAGACATTTCTTCTAATAGTTATAACTGTTCATGTATAATAGGCATATCTATTTATTAATAGACACATCTACTTATTAATAAAAACATATCTATTCATAATTTACTAATGAGAATTAAAATAAGATAATTATTTTATTTCACACACATACATGTTAAAATATCATAATAAAATAATACGTATTTAGTTGAATATATATATATATATATATATATATAATTTATATAAATTTTTTAATTTTTTCTTTTTATGTATTTCAATAATATAAAAATTCTTACTATAAAAATTTATTCAAATTTTATATATAATTTAAATATCTTACCTTAAATTAATAAGAAACAACAGGATGAGAATAAAAATGATAAAATTTTATCCTTTTTCTATGTCTATCCTATTAAAATTAATTATGATACCAATTTAAATATTTAATGGGAAAAGAATCTTTATCTTATACTTTTTTTTTCCTAGTTTGTCTTATACATCTTATTCCCGAGTTCTCACAACTTTTTAGACCAACGTGCTTTCACGCTTTTCGATGAAATGGCGCGCGAATTGTTATTTCTTTTTTTTTTTTTCCTTAATTAGAGCATAGTTTATATATTAATTAATACATTGGAAGCTTACTGAAAATGAGAAATTTGTTTTTTTTTTTTTTAAAAAAAAATATAAGACAGGAAGAACATGCGACTTTTTTTTTATATAATATTTAACAATTGTATAGTGTGAAAAGAATTTTTTATTATATAAAAAATAATATTACTTTATCATTTTTATGTGGCTGCAATCAATTCTTTTCAATTGTAAATAATATTTCAGTTTGATTTTGATTTATATTTCGATCCATTTTATTTTAATTTTGATTTTGAATTTTGATTTATGTATATATTTTTATATTTCTTTCAAAAGAGAAAAAAAATAATTAATTTTTAGATATTAATTTTAATATATATATAATCAATTTGATTGCTCAATTATTTATCCTGTTGAGTTGATATATGTGTGTGTTTGAAAATTGCATATCAAAGTACATGAATAAAATTAGCCAAAAAAAAGTACATGAATAAAACAATTTAGGGAAAAAAAATCCACTTTGATATTTTGTTTAGATCTTTTTATGGTCAGGATTGAATTTAAAATTAAATTGAAATTAATATTATTAAATTTAATATCGAAATCAATTAATAATAGAGTCTAAATTAATTAGATTGAAATTGTTAATTCAGTGGATCATCATTCTAGATCTCTTAAGCCTTTGGATTGATATGTTATAAAGAGTCAAACTTGTGTTTTTACTAAAAGTTTAAACTTTTAATATAAACGTTCAATTCTACAAAAATTAAAACTTTATAATATTAGATTTATTCTCTCTTCCTTGAATTTTAAAATTGAGAGACAAAAATTAATAGTGGGATTCAGTTTAATTTACTTTTATAAAAAAAAAATTAATATTATATTATATAAAAGATGAAATAATTAAACTCATTTTTAAAGTGATGAAAATCAAAATTACAAATTCAAAATAATATTTAAGCTTATCAAGCTTAGCTTTTTGAAATCTTTGTGGAAAAGGAAGTTATGGTTTGTAAGGCTCTAGAGGCATATACTTCTCTTCCTTCTCTTCAATTTTCTCTTTACCTTTTTTTGCACTTTCTTTCTCACTTTCTTGTTTTTCACTCTCATCAATTTCTTTCTCATTTTCTCTCTTCTCACTTTTTTCACTCTTCTCATTGTTTACAACCTTCCCATTTCTTAAAGTAATAGCTTGACACTGCTCTCTTAGGTTTTCCGGTTGACTTGAAAGTTTTCTAAAAGACTTGGTACCTAAGGAAGATGCTTTTGTGCAATTTGATTTTCCAACATTCTGTTATGTGTTTGCATTTGTTCTAGCCTTGCTTTCATCTCTCTCATCTCTTTATCATGCTTAGTTTGGTAAGCAAAAATCTGTTGTAATAAAGCTTCTGTGGTGGAACTTTGCTCTTGCTGTTTTGGTGGAGGATTCATGTTTCTTTGCTAAAAATTAGACAATGGTTGTCTATTTTGCTGATATGGAATTCCTTGTTGCTGTTGTGGTTGAAGATTCTGATTTGGGACTTGATTTTGCTGATTTTCTCATGAAAAGTTGGGATGATTCCTCCAAGCTGGATTATAAGTTTGAGAGTAAGGATTCCCTATTTGTTTGTTTCCATAATTACCAATATATACAGCTTGCTCTCCATAGTCTACTCCACAGCTGGTAGTTCCTTCTACATAACCAACTTGTTGTGAACTTCTAGATGATGATGATGAACAAATCAACATACTTAAATCTTCCATCTTTGTCACGACCCAAAATTCTGAACCGTGACCGGCGCATAATTTAAGTATTCTTAAATCATGCAAGCCTTATCAGAGTATCTTGAATGAATATATTGTCACTTACTAATCCAAAAAAATAGACAAAATCTAAATAGACAAAATGCTGAATAAACATCATAAATATCCCATAAGTAAACTGCGGAGTCTCTACAGATTTCAAAAAAAAAAAAAAAAAAACTTAAACTGTTCAATAAACAAAACTAATTATTAGCCCAAGAAGACATGAATTCGGGCATACCATGAGAACAAATCAAAGTTGTCCCTCTCCAGAAAATGGACTGAATATTTGGATCACCGAATTCTACCGATGCAAAAGCAGGATATGAGAAAAGCGTGGTTTGAGCTAGATGCTCAGTGAATGATAATTATAGCACACAATGGAATAGGAACAGGCAAACGCTTGATTAATTTCACAATAAATTTTCTATTCAATAAAATCATGCTCATGCTGTCAAAAATCATTAATAAAATAACTTCATAAAATATATATATATATATATATATGAAATTCATTCAATAAAAATTTTATGGTACAGTGCACCAGGGTGATGATACCCCACATCACCAAAGGCCAGATGGTAAGCGCGCTATGTAACAGCCCGATCCTTCTCCAGTCAGTATTGTTCGCTTTGGCCCTTGGGCCTCACGGATTTATCCCTTGGGAGGTTTCATTCCCAAAAGCGCGCTGACCAGGTGAGGAAGGCTCCCACATATATAGCCCAAATCTTTTCTTCCCGTTTCCGATGTGGGACACAAAGTTTCCACCCCAGTGCGTAGCTGGTTGAACAAGCACGTCCCAACCCCATCCCTGGGTCGTGACAAGCCCACCAACTTCCTCTTGGTGCGTCCTCGCACCACACATCTTACTAGAGGGAGACCAGCTCTGATACCAAATTGTAACAGCCCGATCCTTCTCCAGTCAGTATTGTCCGCTTTGGCCCTTGGGCCTCACGGATTTATCCCTTGGGAGGTTTCATTCCCAAAAGCGCGTTGACCAGGTGAGGAAGGCTCCCACATATATGGCCCAAATCTTTTCTTCCCGTTTCCGATGTGGGACACGAAGTTTCCACCCCAGTGCGTAGCTGGTTGAACAAGCACGTCCCAACCCCATCCCTGGGTCGTGACAAGCCCACCAACTTCCTCTTGGTGCGTCCTCGCACCACACACCGTACTAGAGGGAGACCAGCTCTGATACCAAATTGTAACAGCCCGATCCTTCTCCAGTCAGTATTGTTCGCTTTGGCCCTTGGGCTTCACGGATTTATCCCTTGGGAGGTTTCATTCCCAAAAGCGCGCTGACCAGGTGAGGAAGGCTCCCACATATATGGCCCAAATCTTTTCTTCCCGTTTCCGATGTGGGACATGAAGTTTCCACCCCAGTGCGTAGCTGGTTGAACAAGCACGTCCCAACCCCATCCCTGGGTCGTGACACGCTACCAGATATCAGATACTTTCCTCCTCCTTCACAGATATCAATGCATATGATACTAATGCAACCATAAACTGCAATGATGCATGACTCAACAATGCAACCTAATACCGTGATAGTCCACACGGCGGGGCCAGATAACAGAAACAGATACTGGGCACAGGTAACAATTCAAAACAGAAAACCAATTTGTACAAATCAATCAAAATCAATAAAAAATTTCAGATATCAAATAATAACTGATAGTGCAATTCCAATAGTGTATTTCAATAATTTCAGAGAGTCGAATAAATCAAATCAATCTCAAATCAATTCAATAAAATCAAATCAATCTCAAATCAATTCAATAAAATCAAATCAATCTCAAATCAATTAAGTAACACATCGGTAAATTTTATAGTCAAATATCAATCAATATAAATACATTAAAGGCCTGTTCCCGGAATCCTAATGGGTCTAATGCAGAGATAGTTGGCAAAATCAATTATTTAATCAAAATCGAAATAAAATTCAATAATAAAATAAAACTCTAGAAAATCACATATAAAATCATTGTTAAAATATTAATTTAAAATTTTATTTAATAACAAACTTAATGCTAAGAAATTTTAAAAGGGACAAAAACGGTGCCATGCACTATAATTACCACTCACCTGGAACCTCCAAAATAATAGCTAGATTCAATAAAAGAGAGACAATTTCAACTGACAGAATAAATATTTGAATCTCCTACATATCCAAAATATAAAAGAAAAATATTAAATAATAATAAAATAAAATAATTTTAATATATATATATATATATAGAAGAACGTGGACGAACAGAGAATAAAAGGGGATAAAGTGACGAACAGAAAATAAAGGGTTTATATATATATACGGACGTGGACGAAGGTACAAAGATATATATATATATATATATAATAATCAATTATTATCTAATAATAATTACGATCAATCCAATTTAATATCAATGATCGAAAATAAATTTTTAGAGTAGTTGTAACAGATCAAGAAAATAAAATAAAATTAAATTCACCCATTATTGAATAAGGAATGAGAATTCTTACCTTGAAAACAGAATCGAATGTGATGAATAGAGAAGGAAAAATTTAGGGATTCTCTGTTGAGAATATTTGATAGAGGTGACAACCAGGTTTTGAGAGCAAAGTTTAGCAGAAGAGATGATTAGGGTATATATATATATTTCAAGAGTTCTATTAGGTGTAGAATGGGATAAGAGTTATTATTAAACTGGGTTGTTCAGATTGCAGATATATATTTAATTTCAAAAATAACATATATATATTTTTTATAAATATATTAAATTATTGTTAGCTTATTAAAATAATAATAATAATAATAAATAATAAATGTATATGGGTTTCCACATACTTCCCCCCTTAAAAAAAATTCGGTCCCCGAATTTGAATAGACAAAATTCTAACCTGAAGAATCAAATAAGTGAGGATATTTGGCTCGCATTTCAGATTCTGCCTCCCATGTGGCCTCACTACTTGAGTGATTATGCCATAAGACTTTGACCAAAGCCACTTCCTTAGACCGGAGTTTCCTAATTTGTTGATCTAAAATCTTTACTGATTGCTCCTCATATGACATATCATCCCTAAATTGCATGGTTTGAGGTTGTAAAACATGAGATGGATCTGGTACATACTTCCTAAGCATAGAAATATGGAAAACTGGATGTACATGTGCAAAACCAGGTGGAAGAGCTAAACGGTAGGCAACTGCTCCAATTCTGTCCAAAATTTCAAATGGACCAACAAAACGAGGGCTAAGCTTCCCTTTCTTCCCAAACCTCATGATTCCTTTCATAGGGGAAACTCTCAGAAATACATGATCACCAATCATAAATTCTACATCTTTACGCTTAGGGTCAGCATAACTTCTCTGTTGACTTTGAGCAGTCAAAAGTCGATCACGAATTAGTCGAACCTTCTCTGAAGTTAATTGTATCAACTCTGGTCTAGTAAGCCTTCTTTCTCCGACTTCATCCCAACAAACTGGTGACCTGCACTTTCGACCATATAATGCCGCATATGGAGCCATCTCTATACTTGCCTGATAACTGTTATTATAAGCAAACTCCACTAAAGGCAAATGATGATCCCAACAGCCACCAAAATCGATAACGCATGCACGAAGCATGTCCTCTAATGTTTGTATGGTCCTTTCTGACTGTCCATCCGTCTGCGGGTGAAAAGCAGTACTAAAGTCTACTCGTGTTCCTAAAGTTTCTTGGAATTTCTTCCAAAATCGAGAAGTAAACTGTGTACCACAATCAGAGACAATGGAAACTGGAACTCCATGAAGACTAACAATCTTGTTTATATACAACTGTGCAAGTTTAGCAAAGTCATATGTAGTCTTCACAGGAAGGAAATGAGCAGATTTTGTCAATCTGTCCACTATCACCCAGATTGCATTGTAACCACCTCGTGTACTAGGTAACCCCACAACAAAGTCCATGGCAATATGCTCCCACTTCCACTCGGGAATAGGCAATGGCTGAAGTAACCCAGATGGTCTCTGATGTTCTGCCTTAACCTGCTGACAAGTCAAACATTTAGCAACAAAGTCTGCAATATCCCTCTTCATGCCATCCCACCAATAATGCTCCCTTAAATCACGGTACATCTTAGTTGAACCTGGGTGTACTGTGTAAGCAGAATGGTGTGCCTCCTCCATGATTTCTCCTCTCAACTCATCAACAATGGGGACACAAAGTCTAGTGCCATAACGAAGAACTCCATCATCATTCAACATGAACCCTTGAGCTTGGCCTTGATGAATACTATCTATAATCACACACAGTTGAGAATCCCTCTTCTGAGCAGCCTTAATTCGATCAATCAAGATAGGCCTAACTCGAAAATGTGCTAAGAATTATCTAGCTATGATTTCAAACTCTACTCCCTGATCTAGCAACCCATGTAATTCACCAATCAGAGGCCTCATCTTGGTAGATATATGGGCTAAACTACCAGAAGACTTCTTGCTTAGAGCATCAGTCACTACATTAGCTTTTCCAGGATGATACTGTATAGTGCAATCATAATCCTTCAGCAATTCTACCCATCTTCTTTGCCTAAAATTGAGATCACATTGGTTAAAGATGTGTTTGAGACTTTTGTGGTCAGTGAAGATTTCACAAGTCTCACCATACAGATAGTGCCTCCAGATTTTCAAAGCAAAAATTACTGCAGCCATTTCCAAATCATGAGTTGGATAATTCTGCTCGTGCCTTTTCAATTGAGGAGAAGCATACGCAATAACCCGTCCATGTTGCATCAAAACACATCCTAAACCAATCCTAGAAGCATCACAATATACTACATAACCCCCTGATCCAGATGGAAGGGCTAACACTGGTGCTGTAGTTAAGCGAGTCTTAAGCTCCTGAAAACTTTTTTCACAAGCCTCAGACCACTAAAATTTCACATTCTTCTGTGTCAACTTAGTTAAAGGTGCTGCAATATGAGAGAAGTTTTGAACAAACCGTCTATAATACCCTGCTAAACCCAAGAAACTACGAATCTCGGACACAGTTGTGGGTCTAGGCCAATAAAGCACTGCCTCAACTTTCTTCTTATCAACGCACACCCCATCCTTAGATACTGTATAGCCTAGGAAAGCCACACTATCTAACCAAAACTCACATTTTGAGAACTTGGCATATAGCTTGTGTTCTCGCAAGGTCTGAAGGACAATTCTCAAATGCTGTTCATGCTCCTCCTTACTCTTTGAGTACACTAGAATGTCATCGATGAAAACTATAACAAATTGATCTAAGAAAGGCTTGAAAACTCTGTTCATGAGATCCATAAAAGCGGCCGGAGCATTGGTAAGACCAAAAGACATTACAAGAAATTCATAGTGTCCATACCTAGTCCTAAAGGCCGTCTTGAGTATGTCTTCTTTCTTGACCCTCAATTGATGATACCCAGATCGAAGATCAATCTTGGAAAAATACTTTGCACCTTGAAGTTGGTCAAATAGGTCATCTATGAGTGGAAGAGGATACTTATTACGCACAGTTACCTTATTCAATTGCCTATAATCAATGCACATCCTCAAAGACCCATCCTTCTTCCGTACAAATAACACAGGAGCACCCCATGGAGAAACACTAGGGCGAATAAATCCCTTATCTAGTAGGTCCTGTAGTTGCTCCTTCAACTCCTTAAGTTCTGCGGGTGCCATACGATAAGGTGGCATAGATATGGGCTCAGTTCCAGGGACTAAGTCTATACCAAACTCTACCTCTCGCTCCGGGGTTAAACTTGATAAATCTTCTGGAAACACATCAAGAAGCTCCTTAACCACTGCAACATTCTGCAAACCTGCACCTTCTACCTGAACATCTCTAACATAAGCTAGATACCCTTTACACCTCTTTCGCAATAATCGTCTAGCACTCACTACGGAGATAAGATTACTAGAGGCTATACTGTGATCTCCCTGAAATTAAATTTTGCCTGCCCAGGAATTTTAAAGAGTACAACTTTATTATGATAATCCAATGAAATGTGATAAGTGGCTAACCAATCCATGCCTAAAATCACATCAAACTCAAACATATCCAAAGAAACAAGATCTGCAGCTAATTCCCTATCGCCAATGTGAACTATACATCCCCTATACACCATATCAGTGTCTATTGCATCCCCTATAGGTGTTGATATAGATAAAGGATACTCTAACAAAGTAGGTGGTGTACTAAATATCGTGAAAAAGTATGGAGAAACAAAGGAATGATTGTGCCCCAGTCTTAGCCATAGGCGTCTATTCAGATGTCTGATTAATAGTTTGAGGGGGTATCTCCCTTGTTGGATCAAGGTTTGCACCATTAAGACCCTTGGCCCTAGTTCTCCTCTTACGTCTAACAGACCCAGGCACCTATTCATTTTAGTAAACAAGCATTAAATTTGAAAATGTGAGCCAAATTAAGACAGGTGAAAAGGATATGAAGGACGCAGACATCTAAAGCAGTGATAAACTGAAAAGACGTTAAGGATCCTATGCTCCACAAGTTTACTAGACCTTAACCGAGCTCTGATACCAACTTTGTCACGACCCAAAATTCTGAACCGTGACCGGCGCATAATTTAAGTATTCTACTGATCTGAAACAGATAACAGACAGAGAAAACGTGGTTTGAGCTAGATGCTCAGTGAATGATAATTATAGCACACAACGAAATAGGAACAGGCAGACGCTTGATTAATTTCACAATAAATTTTCTATTCAATAAAATCATGCTCATGCTGTCAAAAATCATTAATAAAATAACTTTATAAAATATATATATATATGAAATTCATTCAATAAAAATTTTATGGTACAGTGCACCAGGGTGATGATACCCCACATCACCAAAGGCCAGATGGTAAGCGCGCTACCAGATATCAGATACTTTCCTCCTCCTTCATAGATATCAATGCATATGATACTAATGCAACCATAAACTGCAATGATGCATGACTCAACAATGCAACCTAATATCGTGATAGTCCACATGGCGGGGCCAGATAACAGAAACAGATACTGGGCACAGGTACCAATTCAAAACAGAAAACCAATTTGTACAAATCAATCAAAATCAATAAAAAATTTCAGATATCAAATAATAACTGATAGTGCAATTCCAATAGTGTATTTCAATAATTTCAGAGAGTCGAATAAATCAAATCAATTCAATAAAATCAAATCAATCTCAAATCAATTCAATAAAATCAAATCAATCTCAAATAAATTAAGTAACACATCGGTAAATTTTATAGTCAAATATCAATCAATATGAATACATTAAAGGCCTGTTCCCGGAATCCTAATGGGTCTAATGCAGAGATAGTTTGCAAAATCAATTATTTAATCAAAATCGAAATAAAATTCAATAATAAAATAAAACTCTAGAAAATCACATATAAAATCATTGTTAAAATATTAATTTAAAATTTTATTTAATAACAAACTTAATGCTAAGAAATTTTAAAAGGGACAAAAACGGTGCCATGCACTATAATTACCACTCACCTGGAATCTCCAAAATAATAGCTAGATTCAATAAAAGAGAGACAATTTCAGCTGACAGAATAAATATTTGAATCTCCTACATACCCAAAATATAAAAGAAAAATATTAAATAATAATAAAATAAAATAATTTTAATATATATATATATATATATTGGATAGACGAACAGGGGGGACGAATTCGTTGGACATATGTGGACGAATTCGTTGGACATATATATATATATATATATATATGGAAGAACGTGGACGAACAGAGAATAAAAGGGGATCAAGGGACGAACAGAAAATAAAGGGTTTATATATATATACGGACGTGGACGAAGGTACAAAGATATATATATAATAATCAATTATTATCTAATAATGATTACGATCAATCCAATTTAATATCAATGATCGAAAATAAATTTTTAGAGTAGTTGTAACAGATCAAGAAAATAAAATAAAATTAAATTCACCCATTATTGAATAAGGAATGAGAATTCTTACCTTGAAAACAGAATCGAATGTGATGAATAGAGAAGGAAAAATTTAGGGATTCTCTGTTGAGAATATTTGATAGAGGTGACAACCAGGTTTTGAGAGCAAAGTTTAGCAGAAGAGATGATTAGGGTATATATATATTTCAAGAGTTCTATTAGGTGTATAATGGGATAAGAGTTATTATTAAACTGGATTGTTCAGATTGCAGATATATATTTAATTTCAAAAATAACATATATATATATTTTATAAATATATTAAATTATTGTTAGCTTATTAAAATAAAATAATAATAAATAATAAATGTATATGGGTTTCCACAATCTCCTTTGCCAAAACATTTGTAAGTGCATCAAACTTTGCATTAATCATGTTGAATGGATCAAGGTCATACATTCCAGCAGCTTGCCTCTTTTGAGTTGGAGCTGGTCCTCTTAGACTACTCCAAAGATGAGTATTCTTTGCAAGTTTCTCCAATAGCTCATAAGCTTCATCTTTATGCTTCATAATCAATTCTCCTCTTATTTGAGCATCAATAATCCCTCTAATTGCAAGAGTAACATTGGTGTAAAAATTCTGGTTTATGATGCATTTTGGAATGGCATGATGTGGACATTGTCTCTCTAATTCCTTCCATCTCATTCATGATTCATAGAGAGTTTCATCTTCTCTTGGTCTGAAAGCTGTCATTTGATTCCTCAATTCTTGAGTTTTTCTAGGTGGAAAATATTGTGCAAGAAATGCATCAGTGAGTTGCTCTCAATTTGTAATAGAGTTGTGAGGTAAAGAATCAAGCCAATCCAATGCTCTATCCTTCAAAGAGAATGGGAATAGCTTCAATCTTGCTGCATCATCAAATACTCCAGGTTGTTCTTGCATATCACAAATCATAGCAAACTTCTTTAGATGTGTGTGTGGATTTGCGGAAGGATGTCCACCAAATTGGGAATTTTGAATCATTTGAAGAACCCCAAAATCCATCTTGTAACTATTTGCATCAATTCTTAGTCTTGCTACACTCTCTCTCAAGTCATCAAAATGAGGAAATGCATGATCCATCATACTTCCCCTAGGCACATTAACATTTACAACCTCTTCACCTTGGGCTGTATTTTCATTGTTTCGATCATTTCCAGCATTACGACCACCAATTCTAATCTTTCATCAGCCATTTCTGCTTCAATTTCAGTTGCCCTCAAGACTTCTTTCCTTTTTCTGGTTTCTTTCTTGTTGGCTCTACAAAATTTCTCAATTTCAGGATTAAACAATAAGGATGTGTCACTTGTGCTTCTAGCTATTCTCATAAAAGATTAAGAGTACCTAAAAAGAACAAACAAACACAAAAAATGAAAAGATAACAAAAGTAAAAAAAAAAAAACTATAAACAACTAAAATAATCAAGAATTCAATATTAAACAAATAACTCCCCGGCAACGGTGCCAAAAAACTTGATGTGGCCCAACCGCAAGTGCACGGGTCGTACAAGTAATATAGAAAAGATATCGTTCCCACAAAGAGTTGTGTTAATGATTGAATTTTTGATATAAAAATTTACTAATTTGAACTATTTTTGAAATTCAAGCAATAGATTGATAGACATTGAAGTGTAAAATCTATATATACAAAATTAATAATCTAATCAACAATGTAAAGATTCAACTAAATTTGTAGCAAATTAAAATAAGCAAATTGAAATATGGCAAGCAATTAAATTTGATTAGAAATTAACAATGATAAGAGGGGCGATTCCGGAGTTTGGGAGTTCATATTCAAGCTATTTTGGGATTTTTAAATTGGTTATCCAATCTTATGGAATTTATGGGTTTAAAGAGATTAATCCTTAAATCCTTTGAATACTTTTTCAAGTGAGACAAAGAGTGCCTTAATCAATCTAATCCTACTTTCGTGGAGTTAAAATTAATCAAGACCCATTAAGTTTCTTAATTAATCTGTAAATCCTCTTAATTCTTAGTCTATTTCTAGATCTAAGTTAATTAAGTCCAATTTCTTGATTATCTATCACAAGGTTTTCTCCTTTCGGTGCTTCAACTATGGATTAAGAACAATACTTAATGGGATCCTACACTAAGCATGTCATTGAGCACACAAGAAATGAATAAAACTTCATTAAAACCACAAAATATGGATTACCCAATCAAAATCCATAAAATATCTCAAATATTATATCCCAACTCCAAAATCTAATTAAAACTACTCACTATCCATAATATTTACAATAAATTCTAAGTAAATATGGAAATAAAACTTGAGTCTATGCTAAGAACTAAGAAACCCAATATAAGAAAGATAGGAAATAGGGAAGAAAAGAAGAAGCCAAATCTGATCCAGAAAAGGGAAGTGGCGCCCCCTTGCTCTGTTTTCTGATGTTTTCTCTGCCTCTCTCCACTTTCTTTTTTTTTTTTTTCTGAAATGGGATAAGGACCTATTTATATCTTTCTGACAAGTAGCCCTAAAATGGTGTGTTTGAGGTGAAGTTCATGTGAGGGAATCTTCTGCCAGCTCATTATGAAGAGTTGCACAGGTTGTGCAAGTTTTTTATGCAGATTCCATGCAAAATTAGTGGTTCCAGGTGCTTCCCGTGATATTGCATAAGCTATGCGTGTTGGTTGTGCAGTTTTTTTTTCAAGCTTTGGAGTCTTTTATGAAACTATATAAGTGGACTGCATAAGTTATGCAGGCCCTTATGCAGTTTTCGGCATGTTTAGGGCTCTCTGCGTGAAGCTGCATAAGCAAAGAATGGATCTGCATAAGTTATGCAATAGCTTATGCAGATTTCGGCTATTTTGATTGTCTCCTCCGTGAAACTGCATAAGCAGAGTGCGAGACTGTATAAATTATGCAGTTTTTCGTGAAGCTGCATAAGCAAGGAGTAAGTCTGCATAAGTCATGATCGGCAGGCTTGGAAAATTACTTATTTTCCCTGTACAGAACTGCACAACTCATGCGGCAAGTTATGCACATTTCAGCTACTTTGCATTCTTCAACTTTCAAGCTTTGTTTTTGACATCTTTGGCTATAGGAATCACTCCTCTCTGGCATAATTTCTTTTTAATTCCTCAAAAATACCATTTTACCTACAAAACAAAGCAAAAAATTACAATTTAATCAAAAAATTGACAATCATGAAAAACTATCTAATAAAATTACCTAAAAGTGACTAACAAATAAATAAAATGGCCATAAAATTAAACTTAAATGACTATTCAAAATGCATATATCATCCAATTTTAGAAATAAATTCGCCATGACCAAAGCTAATTATGTTTGCATTGACACAATCTAAATTGTATCTATTGGATTAAAATCAATAATTTATAAAATAAAATAAATAATGCATGAAATAATTAAAAATTGTATTATATTTATACAATATGATTAAAAAAATCCCACCGCCTACGAGCGGACGGCTGCACAGCATAACACCAATTAGAGCATAATTGTACTAATTCTTTTTAATTTTCACTAAACTATTAATAATCTAAACTATTACCATAATTTTTTTTATGGTAATTTGTAAACCTCTAATTAAAAGTTAAAAAAAAAAAGAAATTTTAAATTTTAAGGGAAAAAAATTGAAAATGAGAGTACTAAAAAAATTACTAAAAATTGAGTGACTGTTACTGAAAATTAACCAGATTAATCTGGACTACAATATCTAATTATATTACCTTTAATAATATTAAATTAAAATTAAATAAGTTTTAGAAAGAAAAATTAAAATTAAATGACTTTTATAAATTAACTCATAAAATTAAGTGATATCAAGTGATAATTACTCCAAATTAAGAGAAGAGAACTTGTTAGTACTTTCCATCTGAATTGTGTGGTTCTGGCTTTACCTTTCTAGTTGCTGACCCACCATCACTTTCTCTCTTTATTTTTTTGTTCTTTTTTTAGGCATCTCTATCAAGGTTATGACGCTCATGTCGATATGTGAAGCAACTTGCTTATAACAAACTACAAACGACAATAAACGAATATATATTATTGAATCGAGAAGCAGTGAAGCACCCACCTTAATTAAAATTTTTTAAAGCGAGTTTACTAGGGCAGCATTCATAATATTTTTGCCCTTAAGACAGTGATACATCGACTAACAAGAATCAAGTGCATGTGAAGATGCAATTTAGTTATGCTTTTAAGCTACTTTCTAAACTGATAATGCCAGATAAAGAACATCACCATTATAGAGATAACCCACATATTGTCGGACGATTATTGCATAAAACCATCTATCACAATTTGCTAATGCCATCGCAATAATTTTGCATGTAATTAAAATTGGTGGTTATCATGTCGTGCAAGATACACTCATCTTGTAATTATTTATGCATCATTGTTTAGCAAATAACTATGCTATACCAACGAGTTTTTGTTGCATATCCAAGTCGTTTTTAAAATTATAATTTACGAGAAGTTTAAGCATTAATTGGAGTTCAATCAATAAGAAACGAGTCTGCATATGAATGGAAATTAAGAGATGAAAATTAAGTATATTGACATATATTGCAAAAATTAGTTGCCTCTTCTCTTTCTTTTCTTCTGCATAGACAATAGAGTAGTTTCATTAGCTTCACAACCCCACATGAATTATTTCATTAATTCATACGTGGGTCTGCCTAATTCTGGTTTCGTACATAGATAAGTAGAAAAGGAAAATCAACCAACCCCTTCTCAAATTCCATCAGAGAGATAATTAATAACCTACACTTCCGTTGAACTATAGCCATTTAAATCTATCAACTACTGTATGTCTGCATCCATGTATATATTTAGCACCTCTCTGATTGAGCATGGCTGATGCTGACACTGTACCAGATATCAAATATTGACAAAAGCATAGAGGTTAAAATAAAAATATATAATATTAAGAGTTTAAAATTAAATAATATAAAAATTATAAACAAAATTTACATAAAAGTGTAAAGTTGAAAAAAAATATAAAAATATTAGAGGAAAAATAGTAATTTAAAAAAATAAAATTTATAAATAAAATTTTTATTTTAAAAATTTTGGAAGCAAATAATAATTTTTTCAAAAAACACATGAAAGTTTACAGGTAAAAATTGATTGTTAATTATAGTAAAAAAGATTATAATAATTATAGTAAAGATGCTGTGTTAAGGGATGCAAATGGGCAGTTTCTTCGAGGGCTGTCGGCGTTCAGGGATGGTTGCTTATCGCTGCTCATAGTTAAACTACCTTATTCTATGCAAGTCCCATTATTTGGTCTCAGCATTCGAATTTTCTTTGTAATACTCGTAATTCTAATTTTATACCAGATTTTTATGGTATGCTAATCTAGATTTAAATTGAAATTTTTTTAGTTTTTCCTTATTGGTCAATAAAATATTATAATTTAAAAAAAGGGCCCATTTTCAGGTCTTTTTCACCCTAACCACCAACGCATCACGTTCACTTAACAACGCGAAAAGCGATAACGAGTACATTTTTATTTGTAAATTCCATGACTCTGTGTAGAGCTCAACTTGAAAAACATGTAATATAAAATAAATATTTATTTTGGTCAATATATAATATTACACCAAATCAAATGAAGTATCGAAGTTATCCACCCATCAGCACTCTATATATTGTTCTTAGTATTGCATCAACCATACCAAATTATCATAAACACTTCCTCAAGAAAGCCTGAAAAGATGGTCAATTTGGCTGATGCAAATCATGATGCTGAGCTTCTTCAAGCTCAAGCTCATGTATGGAACCACATCTTTAACTTCATCAACTCTATGTCCCTTAAATGTGCAATTCAATTAGGAATCCCAGATGTGATCCACAACCATGGCAAACCCATTACCCTTTCCCAGCTTATTTCTTCTTTACCTGTCCACCCAGCCAAAGCTCGCTGTATACCTCGCCTAATGCGCCTTTTGGTTCACTCTGGTTTCTTTGCTCAAGCAAAAATCAGTGAAGATGATGATCAAGAAGAAGGGTATGTTCTCACCAGTGCATCTCAGCTCCTCCTCAAGGACAACCCCTTGAGTGTCACGCCGTTCTTGATGGCCGTGCTTGATCCTATTTTAACAAGACCATGGCATTATGTGAGCACTTGGTTCCTAAACGATGATCCTACCCCATTTAATACGGCTCATGGGAGGACACTTTGGGAGTATGCTGGACATGAACCCAAGCTCAACGATTTATTTAACGAAGCAATGGCTAGTGATGCTAGGCTCGTTATGCATGTGCTGATCAATGAGTGTGAGGGAGCGTTTGAGGGGCTGAAGTCATTGGTTGATGTTGGGGGTGGAACAGGAACCGTGGCTAAAGCCATAGCTAAAGCATTCCCTCAGTTGGATTGCATTGTGTTTGATCTCCCGCATGTGGTGGCTGGTCTGCAAGGCACTGACAACTTGAAGTATGTTGGAGGCAACATGTTTGAGGAGATTCCTCCTTCCGATGCAATTTTACTGAAGGTAAGTCTTACCCTTCTCTCTGATTTTCATTCCTGGTATGCTGTAGCTGCCACTTAACTTCTTGGGGACTGTTGGAATATATTAGATTATTCTTATTTCTTGGGGACTGTTAAGAATATATTAAATTATTCTTCAGAAAAGAGAAGCTGCGGGGATCCTGTAGCCGCCCTATCTCACCAGTGAATAATTGGCCAGATCTGATCATTGGTCCAATTGGCTAAAAGTTCAGTTTGAAGATTCTCGTAGAGAAGTTCAATTCTACACTAGTTTGAAGCTCAAATTTTCAAACCAATTTTAATGGGGCAAGCCCAACCTGCGAACTTAAATAATCTACTATTTGATCTAAAATGACCTATAATTTATTTTAATTTAAAAAAAACTTAAAAAATTCAAAAACACATTAAAGGTTAAATTCCTGATAATCTATATGACTCGATTAATTCATATTTTAGTAAAGATAACTTGTTTTGAATCTGATAGATAAAAGTCTAATTTTTTCCCCTGTAATGATGAGCAGTGGATTTTACACGACTGGAGTGATGAAGAATGTGTGAAGATATTGAAGCAATGTAAAGAAGCCATTAAAGGAAGAGGAGGAGGGAAGTTAATTATCATAGACATGGTGATAGGAAGCCGCCAAAAAGATGAGGATACCATGGAAACACAACTCTTCTTTGATATGCAGATGATGGCCTTACTTACTGGACAAGAGAGAAATGAAAAAGAATGGGCTAAACTCTTTTTCGATGCTGGTTTTAGCGACTATAAGTTAAACCCCATGCTAGGTTTAAGATCCATCATTGAGGTTTATCCTTAATTTAGCTTATAGAGCTTGATTAAATTTATCTTAGCTTTTAATTGTATTTTGCATCACTATGATATTTTCGTTTGCAAGGACTGCGTTGGATATCTTGCTAAAGTTGGATATCTTCAATATTGATCTCCTTTGCCCCTCCTTGATCTTTTAATTATCACTAAAGCTTTTGTCAATGATATGCAAGGTTCTAAGCAACCTGAACACATCTTTAATTTGGATTTTGTAAAAAAAAAAAAAAATTAAAATACAATCTTGTAGGGCTTACAATATATACAAGTAGAAATTTTGTAAGTTATATATTAATGGTTTGAGTAAACAGAAAAACTCAAACTGAATTATATATTCAAAGCATCCCAGCTAACAAAACCCACACTTCTAAGGACTTGTTTTCCTTTTGATTTGACGTAAGATTGATGCACAAACCAACTCTGTTTCACAGGCCTCCGACAAACAAAGCCAGATCACAAACCACCTTTTGAGCTGGAGAAGCAAGAACCAATGCACAAACCGTTAACCCCAGCTGAACCTCCTAAAGAAGTGAAGCCAAGGACCAGGAGACAAGACAATAACCCCTTGGATCCCACACCACATTCTCATAATCCCCTGCACCTCTTCACCACGAAACTCAAAAATTCGCCCACTCCCCACCCATTGCTTCGTGGAGAAGGCTCCGTCGATTTCATTAGCAAAAAGCTAACAATGTTGGACAAAACCACGAAAACAAAATGGAGTTTTCAAACAACCAAGTCAATGGGCTAAACTATTTTTTTAATAAAAATATTATTTTATATGCTATTAAAAAAAGTAATTTGAAAAAAAAAAACAGTTTTATTATTTTAGTGTTCTTATGATCAAAACTTATCAAATTTAATTTTAAATTATTTTTTAATACTCTTTAACTAGTATATTTAAAAAAATAATTTTTTCAATAATAGTTCCAGCAGCAATGCCAAACAGGCTCTAAAACTAGAAAAGATCATTTTTTGTTATTTTATTTTAAAGATGAGCCTATAAACAAATAAACAGTAAAGGGCAGAGGCCTAGTAAAAAAGAAATCCAAGACTCATAGAAAATGTAACGACTCAATCAGAGGCCATTACTAGCGCTAGGGATGAGGTCAGCTTAAAGCTGTCGGAACCCGTAGCAAGCCTAAAAACCTGTTAATCATGAACATAATCCTATAACTCACAATCCAAACATACTCCAAATCCATTACACTTTTAATTTCTCATTCATCATCATCATCATAAAAATCCATTTAGAATTTGAACCTTTCTATACATAAAATACTAATATATAATTGGTTCATACATACATTCTCACATGAGGAGTTAGCTTAGATTTAAAATGTACATAATTACATTACTTATGCTTAATAACAACATCTATTAAACTTGAACACCAATAGAGTAATTATTCCTTTACATATTATATGTCCACTAATCATAAAATATACATTTAAACACTTCACAACTATCCTTGCTGCTCAAGCTCCATAAAACTCTTCTATTCCTATACTCCTACACCTTGGGTTAGGGAAAAGAGGTGAGCTTACACAGGTTCAGTGAGTAAATTAAACACATTAATTATCACATTTATTTCATACATATACATCATTTAGATGAGTTTTCACATTATAAACATTTTACATAGGATAGACATGTCACCATTGACTCCCCTAATCCAATATGTCCGGCTCATACAGAGCCTCCTCAGAACTTCTGCTTATAACATGACATGTGTCATGCATCAAGAGGTATTATAAGGTCTCTTTTTAGATTTTATGGATCCATAATATATATAATATTACATGGTAATAAACATTAAGGGAGTCAATGGGTCATCCATAATCCATCATGCACCATAAAAAAATTATCCAATTATGCAATATATTTACATTCTAAATACATACACCCTAAATAAATATGACTTGATAAATGAGGATGATTATAAGTTGAATTTAACAAGTTACATTTATTAAGGTTAGAATTACTCACCTCTTATAGACTATCAACCACCTATCACAAACAGTAGCTAACCTTGGATTCTTAGTTTCCTGAAACCCTCAAGTTCAATCCTATAACCATCGGAACCTAATGAGTTGTTCGAAACTCTAGAACTCTATACAAATATCAAACATCTTATTTTAGGCCCTTAAAAATCATAAAATCATGTTTTTGAACCTTAGAATCAAAGAAGAAATAAAGCTGGCAGAATCAAGTACGATTGCCAAAGTCTTAGACTTTGGTTGCCGAACCTTTGATCATTGGGTGCCTATTTTGGGTAGTAGCCACTGCAGCTGCCAAAGGCTTGAACTTCGGCTGCTAAACCTAGAATTTCTCTAGATTTTTCTAAGAAACTATATGCTTCGACTGTCGAAACAATGGTATTTGACGACCAAACCTGGGAATTTCCAAAATTCCCAAGTCAAAAACAGCAGAAATCTTCTTCCCAAAACCTCCAAAACATATCCCAAAGCTTCAAATCACAATTCAAACACATAAACACATTCCCAAGGCCTAGAACAACTTGAATCCATGCTCCAAGCTCGCATGCAACACTTACAAACTAATATTCAAGGTTCCATCAAACTTTCATCAACATAAAAACAAGAAATCCTTAGGTTTAACTAAGGAAACTAAGTATTCTAGATCCATAAACACTTGGAATAGACATAAACAAGAACAATACTTCTTTTACCAATCAAATAACCAAAACACATAAAAAAAAAAACATACTTTCTTTCAAAAAACTCAACAAGCAACTTTTTCCAAGATTAAAACTTAAAACCATTTAATAATCACATTCAATTCAAAATCCAACAAACTCATATGCTTAAGTGTACTTGAATTTCTCTAAAGGACCAAAAGAAAGAGGAATTATGTCTTTTCTTTGAAAAGGAGAAAAAAGTGAATTGACAGCTCTAACTTCAATCCATGTCCACCAAGCTTCCCTGAAGAAGAAATCAAGCTTCACCATGTGCAATAGCTAAGAAAATCTCCTTAGATAGCCTTTTTCATGTGTGCCAAGTTGAAAGAGAAAGAGGAATGAGAAAACAAGTCATTTTTGGGTCAGAAAACCAGTTGTGGGCCTTTTATACCATCACTTATCGAGGGACTTTTAGTTGCCGGAAGTCATAGTTTCGGCTGCCAGAGTCAATTCTGCCCAAAATCAATTTGAACAGTTAAAATGACTTCGGCTGCCGAAGTTCCATCTTTCGGCTGCCGAAGTTCCTTCTGCTCAAAAGTTCTTAAAACTTTTCTTTGAGCAAAACCACTAAAATATTTTTTTTTCATATATTTTGAAAACATCATACACTTCTTACCACCATTTCCTTACCTAAGGAATCTTCAAATTCGTTAGAATATTCCATCAATGATAGAAATTCTGACGTCAAGAAATTGCGAGTGTCATAGAAAACATAAGCCCAACTAAATTAAAAACACCCTAATCCCCAAATTTATGACTAGGCCTAAAGCCCAAACAGATGAACCCCTAGGTCTTGGTAGAATCAACCCATAGAGACCTGGTAGATGATGTGTTAGCTATGAAATAGCTTCCGCAAGTGCACGGGTCACAGTAGTATAGTTTTAAAAATAATATCGTTCCCACGGAGAATTGTGCTTAAATTGAAAATAAAAGGATAAGCTAATTAGAATGGTAAAATTTGAAGATATTAAAAAAAATAAAATTTAAAATTTAAAATTGGTATTTAAGAAATTTAAGCTAATAAAACAATTAACTAAATTAATTAAACTAGATTATCAAAATTTAAATTAAAATTGCTAATTATGAAATTGGGAGGAATTAAATCTAAATTCAATAAAAATTAAAGTGATTCTAGAGATAGGGTTTTCAATATTATTTGCATGTGGTTTATATCCCCAATTTAGCCAAACACATGAGAATTGCAATTTTGAGGGAAATCAATTCTTAGTTCAAACCCTGTTTTCACAGTATTTCAAACCTGATAAAAATCCAATTAAAGCTCTAATTGATTTTTGAAAGTCCCCTTAATCCTCTTAGCTTATCTCTAACACCAAGAAAACTACGTTTATTGCAAGATTATCTATCCCAAACATTCACTTTTCAGTCCATCTGTCAAGGATTAAAACTTAACTTAATGAGGGCCCATTCATCAAGCAAGACAACAAGCTCACAAGTAATAAATTAAAATGCAGCAAATCTCATTTAAATGACTAAATCAGTTCAAAAACTACAATACAAAGCAATATTTACAAACTCATCTCTAGAATCTCAAAGATCTACTCACAAATCATGGTTTCAAGACAAACCCAAGTATAGAAATGAAGAAATAACGAAAATCTAAGCTAAGGAACAGAAAAACCCAGTAAAATGATGAAGAATCTGCTGCTGGAGTATTACAGAAAATGTCCTCTGCTGCTGCTGCTGCAAAATGATTTCACGTGCTCTTCTTCCTCTCTGTCTCTCACTTGCAAAATCTCCTTATTTTTTTCCTTATGGAAAGAAAGAGAAAAAGAAGTTTTTATATAGTTCAGAGGTCTGCCCTAGAATGGGTAAAAAGGTAGAAGATTCTGGAGAAAGTGATGTATTAAATCAGAGGGACGAAAGTGTCACGTCAGCCATTTTCATTAAAATGACACTAGCTGAATCGGTTGTGTCGCGCCTTGTGTCGCAAGTTGTGTAACCTTCTGCCCGAGAAAAACTTCATATCTGACAACGACACAACCTATGACACAAGCTGTGTCATAGATTGTGCAACTTTCAGTTTCTTTAACTCAACTTCAAAATTTTGCAATTCAACTCTAATTTCTTCCAAATGACTGTTGTGATCAAAATACACCAAAATTCTTCAAATTTAACCTACAAAACAAATAAATTTCAAATATTTAACAAAAAAAGTGTAAAAAGGTAAAATTGACTAAATATATGCTAATATCTATAGTAATAGCTATAATCAAGGGTAAATTATGTGCAAAAATTATACCTAAATGATGATATAAAATGCATGCATCAAATTCCTCCATGCTCAAACTCTTGCTTGTCCCCAAGAAAAATTTCACTAAAACTCATTTGGAAGGGAATAGAATCAGTCTTTGAAAACACAAAAATTACTAATCCAAACCAGCAACTTACCCCTAGCCACCAACATTCCAAATTCTCACCAGCAAAGCATAAAGAACGAAGCAATCACTCTCAACAATTACAGAATAGCTAAGAATTAACCAATCAACCCAAGCAACAAATACCAACCAGCTACAAGAGTCAATTGTGCCTAAACAAACCTAAATGAAAATAGATAGTCAATGTGTCTCAAATAGATGGTGAGTAATGTATGGAGGATTATATTGCCAAACCCATATGCAAGCATAAAAGATCTAACTCCACTAATATAACAAGCATTTTTCAAAGAATCATTAGGTCTTTTTAAGGGTTGTAATGGGGTCAAATAAGGTAAAATTGTGGTTAACAAAGAAAGGGAATAAGGAAAACAAAATATGAGAATAATATTAATCATGAAACTCAAAGTGCATCCAATATTCCCTTTTTTTTTTTATCAAGAGGAAAGAAATTCACAATGAATCTTAAGTGCTATCATAATGATTATATAAGGGACTACTTTTTATACTCTTTTGATTTTGCACTTGTCCCTATTTCATGTCACACCCAAAATTACCTTTGGGATATTTTGGTGACGCTTTTTTTTTTATCAGCTTTTCAGAATTACTCTAGCACTTTTCAAGATGTTTCAATCCTCCAAGTTTTTTTTTTATGTGCCTTAATTGCTAAAATATTATTCTCATAAATAGGTGGTAGTGTTTAGGTTTTATGGCTAGGTAAATGATTTGTGTCCCAAAGAAATTAGGGAATTAAGGTTCAAGGGGGGTTTGCAAGGGTTGAAATGAAATTAAGGTAGGTTAAGGCTAAATATGAGGTTTAAAATATGAAGGAATGCCTAAATCATATTCTTATCAAATGCAAGTTAAAAATTTCACTTTGAAAGATCTAAGATGTTTGTTCTAGGAATGGTGAGACGACAATGACCATTTTCTTACTTAAAGGCTTATTCAGACACTCAAAAACTCAAAATAACTAATCAGAATCTGCATACCTAGATCAATATATTAATTTTCAGCTATTAAGTAAGAGAAAGAATAATGCTTAAGACTTTGTACCCAACTGGAAACTTTCATTCCACTAACCATCTAAAGGCAAGTTAGATTGCTTGAATAAGCAACTTCTGGAATTCAAAGACTGGTTTCAAAATCCAAAAATTTTAAATGAATAAATGAAATGCATGAATGTATAAATGTATAATCAACCTATATGCAACTAAGTATGCATAACTAAGTATATGAAGCTATATGCAGTGTATATATGTGAATATATACAAGTATGAATTAATGAATGAGAATGTCACTATATGCAAATGAAAAGGAAAAATAATTTTTGCAAAAAATTTACCCTCTCCCCCATACTCAGATTGGACATTGTCCTTAATGTTAAAAGAATGAAAGGAATGGGATAATTTTAGCTATAAATACAATGAGCTCACTCAAACACTGTGCAGAAAATATGTGACTAATTTGTGCATAAAGAATGGATATGTAAGCCTAAAGTGGATAAGGGGTACCCTGTTTCATAAGTGGTAGCACAACTTGTGCTGAAAATAACACAAGTTGAAATAAAAATTGTTACCTCATTGAAGGTGCAGCCAATTTAATTAAATAAAATTTGGACAACTGCTGCACTCATTGCAAAAGAAACAGTGGAATGGAATCCATTAAAGCAATTAAACTCAAAAAGTTGAAATAGGGAGGTTAAGCTAAAAAATATAACCATGAGATATCCACTCATCAAGTGAAATTCCGAAGTAGCATATCAAAAGCAAGTGAGCAAAACACTAAAGATTCAAAAGAAAAATGTACTTATGAGCAACTAAAAAAATACTGAATAAGCAAATGTTTCAAATAAAAGAAAAGCAACACAAGTAAAATATTTACTAAACAAGTCGCTAAAAACACTAATTAATTAAGCAACTAAAATAAAAACATGAAATATGTAAATTGAAACTAAAGGCTGGTCAGTCATGAATGATAACTCCTTTGCCCTTGCCATCTGGTGTAGGTGGTGGTGCAGGGTGTGAGGAATGGGGATGAGAGTTTTCAAAGAAAAGAGGGGAATCGGTCATGGCGAAAATGGAAGAGAGGGAGCAGAATAAAAAAAAAACGAGGAAGAAGAAGACGAGGAAGGTGTAGAAGAAGAAGAATATGGTTGTGAATCGTGGGTTATGGCGATGATTGTATATATCATTTAAATGTCACTGGTTCAACTTACTTATCTTATAAGTGCCCACTATGTTTGTTATATGGCATGAGACTCACCATTCTATCTTATTAATATCTCATACTAATCCATAGAAATAAATAGATGTGACAGTCTATGCGGGTAAATCAACCCAATGAGGTATCATTGACCGTGAACCAAAATTTATAACACTTGTATCATATTATTCCGTTACTCATATTCTTAACATTTTAGAATGGAACATCTAACAAACTGTTAAAGGATAATTTTAATTAAATTTAAACAATTTAAATTAAAAGAAAAGACATATGCCATTGAAAAGAAATTAATATTTATAAGATACAAATTACAAGTTATGCTCTAGGGTATACCACTAACACAAACATTGAGTTTAAAGTTTTAGTTTATTTTTCATATTTTATTCCTTCTTCTACTTTGATTTTATTATAATGAACATGAATTGTGAGTAGTTTCTTTAGATTATGAAGTTGGAGATGCAATATTTAAGTTTCTTTTGTGGATTTGAACTGAGTTAGTCCTGATTTAATAAAATTTATGAGGTTTAGTACATATCTTATCTGCTTATTGACATGCTTAATATAGGGTCTCATTAAGTTGTATTCTTAATCCTTGGTTGAAGGGTCGAAAGGAGAAAACTAAGTCATAGATAATTAAGAAATTGAACTTAATTAACTTAGATCCAGAAATAGACTAAGGATTAAAAGGGTTTCATAGATTGACTAAAAATTTTAATGGGTCTTGGTTAATTTTAAACTCCATAAAAGTAGAATTTAATTAATCAATGCATACTTTATTTCACTCGAAAGAGATCTCAAAAAATTTGAGAATTGATCTCTTTTAAACCTATAAATTTCATAGATTGGGCTAGCTAGAGAAAATCACAATTAACTTGAATAGGAACTCTTAATTCCGGAATCGTCTTTTTATAATTGTTGCTTATTATTTTACTTTTAAGTATTTAGTTTAATCTCATTTCATCAATTTTTATTATTAATCTCTCAATTTCTTTATTTAGTCAATTATTAAATTACTCATTTATTTGAATTTAATTTTACATTTTTAAACCTTAAACTTCATATTCTCAAAATTCTTTTATCTGTCTCGTTAAATTATAATTTTAGTATAGTTCATTTTATATTAAAAATTCAATTGAAAACATAATTTTTCGTAAGAATAATATCTTTTTCTATACTACTTAAATAACTCGTGCACTTGAGATAGTCCGCATCACTCCCTAGATTAAAAAAAAATCAGATATTTGAAAATTTTAAAATATAATAATTATATTATAATTATTAATTATAATAACTGGCGATTGTTAAAAAGAATGCATTGTGAAATTTTTGAATTTATATAAAAATGAGTTTGATAACTATTAAATTAAATATTTACATTTATATTCGTGTATTTATTATATAAATTTTAATATAAATATTTAATCTAATGATTATCTAATGTATTCTTATATGAGGATTAGCTTATATTAGAAATATCTATTTTAAAATAAGCAATTCAAAATCTTTTTCCTTTAAAAATTTTCAACACAGGGAAGAAAAATGCCAAAATTGATCTATTATATCTATAATAGTTCCGCTTAATTTCTAAGCAACTTGACCACTTGCAAAGGCTGGTTTAAACAAAAGTCTTTAATAATTTGTATTATTTTACTGTATATTTTTCAATAGTTAAATCCTGCCAACCTGCGAACCTATAGTTGCATAGCACAAACACGATGTGCGCGGGGACACACATATCCTCGATTAAAATATTATTTTATTATAAAAATTCATTATTTATTATTTAATTTTATTATTTTTCTAAAAATTTAATATAAATATATTTTATTTTATGATAGTTTATAAAATATATTTTTAGTTATTATAAAAATTAAATAATTAAATAAAAAATCTTGTTCAACTTCGATGATTATTATTATTATTATTTTGCCTTGTATGAATATTTAATGGGATGAGAATAAAATGATAAAATTTAATCCTATTTCGTTGTTCATCGTATTGAAATTTACTGTTTTTTTTTAATTGATACTATTCATGAAAATTTATTGTAGATATGAATTTATAAAATAAATAATAAATGGATTAGAGATTTGTTAGGTATTCTTAAAATAGATAGATTTATTAGGTATTCTCAAAATTGACTCTCTAACGCTCAAATTAGAGTTGATATGAGAGAATAATATATCAGATTGATTATGAAGAAAAATATACTTTCAAAAATGATTTGATCTCTTTATATAAAATATAGACAATTATTAATTATGGTAAGTTAATTATGTAAAATAATACCCTCTATTTTATTTTTTTTTTCTCTTTTATACTTTTTTTTAATTATCAATTATCATATAATTTTTTAAAAAAGGCAAGCACTAGAACTAGAAATTTTAATTCTTCTAAATCTTAAAGGGATACATAGGTAAAATTAAATTTATACACTTTTTGCTAATTTCTTTAAAAAAAATTATTTTCATTTCTAGTTTTTTAATTAAGTTCAAGTATTTACTTATTAGATTTTTCTTAAAGATAAATTATTTTCATTCTCCTTTTTCTTATTTTATTTTGATTGAAAGATTTCTAAGAAAAATTAAAATATTTTTACAAATATAATTAAATTCCGAATCAATAAAATTTTTCTTTAAATTTTTTTGTCTAAGTCACCCTTAAACCACCTCTAAACCGCTTCCAAACCGTTCTCTAAACCGTCTTGAACTATCTTTTTTCGAACCGCCCTTCAAACTGTTTTAAACCGAGGCTCAAAGCGGAACCGACGGTTCATAAACCGTTTTCCAAACCGTCCCCTAGCAATTTGGTTCAAGTTCATGATTTTATTGAACCTGAACCGATGATTCTTGAAATGTGGCCACTCCTACTGTTTTGAATATCTTGCCAAAGTTGGAATAGTTAAACTACATTAGCCACTGTAACATGTTCTTAACAACATAATCCTTTTTCCCTCACTTTTTTTTTTTTACTGATTAACTGTCTTTTTCCGTTACCAAACCTGTGGAAAAATTGACTCTCTAACGCTCAAATTAGAATTGATATGAGAGAATAATATATCAGATTGATTGTGGAGAAAAACACACTTTCAAAAATGATTTGATCTCTTTATGTAAAATATAGACAATAATTGATTATTCTAAGTTATCTATGTAATTATATAGATATTATTAATTAGCATAATTATAGACATTATTATATTTGGCAATCCTATCAAGAATATTTATCTTTAAGTAAGATTCTTTTCTTTTACTGAATGGGTCTTACAATGGTTGAACCGATTTAACAAATTTTATGATTGAACCATTAAATACGATTAGATTCATGAATTATCCAAAAACTTATGTCACTAGATTAATTATAGATTTTGAGAAGTTATATTATTAACAATTAATTTTTAAAATTATTTATAATACCAATTTTTATTAGGCAGCGAGCAATTAACGAAATTCACAATATTAAATTTAGTAAACATATATATTCAAATATTTTGTTCAAAACATTAATATTATAAAATTTATAATTTCAGATTTATTCTAATGAGAGCTGATTTTAACAAACACAAAAGTAAGTTTTTTTTTTAGAATATATAAAAAAATAATCTTACTTTATCCCTTTCATTAAATAAATAAGGGTATGGATGAGGCAGCAGTTTTAGTTCTTCTTAAGAAATAGAATTTCAATTTTCTAAATAAAAATTGGAACTGAAATCTCAGTTCTATAATACTGTAAATAATATTTTAGTTTGATTTTGATTTATATTTAATTTTATAATAATTTCAATTCAAATCTTGATTTATGTATTTAAAATTATAATATTTTTATATTTCTTTAAAGAGTAAAAATAATTATAAATTTACTAATAAAAATTAATAATAATATTAATGTTTCAATAACAATAATATATATATATATATATATATATATATATATATATATATATATATATAATCCTATATTAACAAGACCATGGCGTTATATGAGCACGCACTTGATTCCTAAACGGGGATCCTACTCCATTTAATAAGGCTTATGGCAGGACAATGGGACATTATGGGAGTATGCTGGACATGAACCGAACCTCAACAATTTCTTTAACGAAGCAATGGCAAGTGATGCTAGGCTGGTTATTCGTGTTCTGATCAATGAGTGTAAGGGAGGGAGCGTTTGAGGAGTTGAAGTCATTGGTTGATGTTGGGGGTGGAACAGGGACTGTGGCCAAAGCCATAGCTAAAGCATTCCCTTAATTGGATTGCGTTGTGTTTGATCTCCCACATGTGGTGGCTGGTCTGCAAGGCACTGCCAATTTGAAATATATTGGAGGCAACATGTTTGAGGAAATTCCTCCTCCCGATGCATTTTTACTGAAGGTACGTCTTACCCTTTTCTCTGTTTATCATTCCCTGTAGGTTGTAGCCGCCCATGTCCCACCACCATTGGGTAGATCTGATCATTGGTCTAACTAAGCAAAAGTTCGGTTTGAAGATTCTCCTACGGAAGTTCGGCTCTACTGTAGTTTGAAGCTCAAATTTTCAGCCCAATTTGAATGGGGCAAACCCAGTCCACCAACTTAATTAATATAATATTAGAGATGGTAAATTTTCATCTGACTCGTTAATTTAATTTAAATTCGTTACGTTTAGGATGATTTATAATTTATTTTTATTTAAATAAAATTTGAAAGTTATGATTTTATCAAAGACCCTGTGCTTTGTATGTATGTGTGTTTTCTTAACTAATTAAAAAAAAATTGAAACGATTCAAAAATTAAAGGTTTAATTTTTAATAATTTACATGATCTGTGTTCATAAATTAATTATAATTTTTTTTAGTAATTGACAAATAAAAAAATATAAATCTACAATTTAAAATAACTTGATTCATATCTGATAGATAAATTCTAACATTTTTTCCTATCTGATAAAGCAATAGATTTTACACAATTGGAACGATGAAGAAGGTGTAAAGAAATTGAAGCAATATAAAAAAGCCAATAAAGGAAGAGGAGGGAAGTTGATAATCATAGACATATGATAGGGAACCCCAAAAAGATAATGATTCCATTGAAACACAACTCTTCTTTGATGTGTTGATCATGGTCTTAGTTACCGGTCAAGAGAGGAATGAAAAAGAACGGACTAAACTCTTTTTTTATGTTGATGTTAGTGACTAGAAGATAAAATCCAAGTTGGGTTTAAGATCCAATATGCTTTTCAACCTTGTTAATGGAAGCTTTAGTCACAGAAGGACTACTTTATAAGGATGGTCACGGTCTGGTTTTGAATCGAAATCAAATCGGCATCGGTTCGGTTAAAACACCAAAATCAGCTTCTAACCGGACTGAAACCATTTTTCTGCGGTTTGGTTCAGGTTCATATTTTTTAGAAACCGTGAACCAGCAGTTCGAAACCGGATTTAACCGACGATTTCAAATCGGACCAAACCGGCGATTTAAATATAAAAAAATTCAATAAATATCTCACATTACTCCTAATTCATTTATATATATCATTAATTTTCTATACAATTATTTTCTACACTCTCTTTAATTCTTATTACTTTTTTAATTTCTCTCAAATTCTCTAAATAATTATTTTCTACACTCCTTTTAATTCTCATTACTCTCTCAATTTTCTTACTTTATTATTTTATATCCTCAATAAAATTTTCAATACCCTCTATTTTATTTTTTTTCTCTTTTATACTTTTTTAATTATAAATTATCATATAATTTTTTAAAAAAGGCAAGCACTAGAACTAGAAATTTTGATTCTTCTAAATCTTAAAGGGATACATAGGTAAAATTAAATTCATACACTTTTTGCTAATTTCTTTAAAAAAAATTATTTTCATCTCTAGTTTTTTTAATCAAGTTCAAGTATTTACTTGTTAATTTTTTCTTAAAGATAAATTACTTTCATTCTCCTTTTTCTTATTTTATTTTGATTGAAAGATTTCTAAGAAAAATTAAAATATTTTTACAAATATAATTAAATTCTAAATCAATAAAATTCTTCTTTAATTTTTTTGGTCTAAGTCACCCTTAAACCACCTCTAAACCGCTTCCAAACCGTTCTCTAAACTGTCTTGAACTATCTTTTTTTGAATTGTCCTTTAAACTGTTTTAAATGGGGGCTCGAACCTGAACCGACGGTTTAGAAACCGTTTTCCAAACCGTCCCCTAGCAATTTGGTTCAACTTCATGATTTTATTAAACCTTAATCGACGATTTCTGAATTGTGACCACCCCTACTATTTTGAATATCTTCCTAAAGTTGGAATAGTTAAACTACATTAGCCACTGGAACTACTTTGGATATCTTGCTAAAGTTAGAATAGTTAAACTACATTAGCCACTGTACCCTGTTCTTAACAACATAATCCTTTTTCCCTTACATTTTTTTTTACTGATTAACTGTCTTTTTCCGTTACCAAACCTGTGGAAAAATTTTAACATCATAAGGTAATTTTTTTATTTTATAATTCATATTTCATTATTATCTTGTTATGAGATTTTCTATACTGAAAATTATAAAAACTCAATTATAAAATTAAATGAGAAATTATTTATTAAATAATTCTTTGATTGGATATATATGAAGAAAGATATTTCTAATAACTTGAACAGAAAATAAAAATTTATAAAAAACAATGGTAAATTTAAGATTATAATAAGAATTTATTATTTTATAAAATTATTTTTTACTTGATTATTATTATTATATATTAAAAATTTACACATTATTATAGTTTTTTAATAAATAATTTATTATTACATATAATTTTTTTGTCTGTATTAAGAAAAAGTCTTAATATAATTTCGAAGCAGCTTGACCACTTGCAAAGACTGGTTTAAACAAAAGTCTTTAATAATTTGTATTAAATCCTACCAACCTACGAACCTGTGCCTGCAAAGCACAAACACGATTTGCACGAGGATATCTATCCTCGATTAAAATATTATTTTATTTTAAAAATACATTATATTTTTCTAACCACAATTTAATAATCCATAAAACCTAATTGTTATAAAATTAAAAAAATTAAATCGAAAAACTCGTTCTGCTCCAAAATTTTTTTTAAATCTTATAAAATCCAAACTTTCCAATTTGTATAATTGTGTTGAAATAGTGGGTATAGTGATGAACCACTATTTTTAAAATATCAATTACTCTTATTAAATTGCTACAAAATTACAATAATATATCTTTAGGATACAATAAAATATGAAATCTATAGACAACAACTCCTGAAAATTTTTCTTAAAAACTCTTTATACGAATTGAATTTAGAGACATTAGAAGAGAAGAAGAAAAAAAAAATAAAAATAATATATATGTGAATTGAAAACTCATTCATATTTATAGATGATGAAAAGTTATGGCATCTATTCTAGATAAATACATTTATTTATTTTTAATATATATGACTATTTATTTAAATTGATATATTCTCTAACAAATGTGATTATATTTATTCATTAAAAGATATTTCTTCTAATAGTTATTATAACTGTTTGTGAGTAATAGATATATTTATTTATTAACAGATACATCTACTAATTAACAAACACATTTTATAATTTACTTACGAAAATTAAAATAAAATAATTATTTTATTTCACACACATACATGTTAAAGTGTCATAATATAATAATATATATTTATTTAAATATATATATAATTTATGTATATTTTTCATTTTTTTTATATATTTCACTAATATAAAAATTTTTACTATAAAAATTTATTTAAATTTTATATATAATTTAAATATTTTATCTTAAATTAATAAAAAACAACAGGATGAGAATAAAAATGATAAAATTTAATCCTTTTTCTATGTCTATCCTATTAAAATTATTTATAATGCCAATTTAAATATTTAATGGGAAAAGAATCTTTATCTTATACTTTTTTGATTCCCTAGTTCTCACAACTTTTTAGACCAACGTGCTTTCACGCTTTTCGATGAAATGGCGCGCGAATTGTTATTTCCTTTTTTTTTTCTTTTGTTTTTTTTAATATTTTTTTTAAATATAAGACAGGAAGAACATGCGACTTTTTTTTATATAATATTTAACAACTGTATAGTGTGAAAAAAATTTTTTATTATATAAAAAATAATATTACTTTATCATTTTTATGTGACTCCAATCAATTCTTTTCAATTGTAAATAATATTTCAATTTGATTTTGTTTTATATTTCGATCTATTTTATTTTAATTTTGATTTATGTATATATTTTTATATTTCTTTTAAAAGAGAAAAAATTAATTAATTTTTATATATTAATTTTAATATATATATATATATATATATATATATATATATATATATATATATATATATATATATATAATCAATTTGATTGCTCAATTATTAATCTTGTTGAGTTGATGTATGTGTGTGTTTGAAAATTGCATATCAAAGAACATGAATAGATCCACTTTGATATTGTGTTTAGATCTTTTTATGGTCAGGATTGAATTTAAAATTAAATTGAAATTAATATTATTAAATTTAATATCAAATCAATTAATAATAGAGTCTAAATTAATTAGATTAAAATTGTTAATTCTATATCTCTTAAACCTATGACTTTGGATTGATACGTTATAAAGAGCTAAACTTATGCATTTACTAACAGTTTAAACTTTTAATATAAGCGTTCAATTCTATAAAAATTAAAACTTTATAAGATTAGATTTATTCTCTCTCCCTTTAATTTTAAAATTAAGAGACAAAAATTAATAGTGAGATTCAGTTTAATTTACTTTTATTAAAAAAATTAATATTATATTATATAAAAGATGAAATAATTAAACTCATTTTTAAAGTGACGAAAATCAAAATTACAAATTCAAAATAATATTTAAACCAAACTCATGCGGTCCAATTTTAAAAATAAAATCGCCATGACCAAAGCTAATTACCTTTGCATTGACACAATCTAAGTTGTATCTATTGGATTAAAATCAATAATTTATAAAATAAAATAAATAATGCATGAAATAATTAAAAATTGTATTATATTTATACAATATGATTAAAAAAATCCCACCGCCTACGAGCCGACGGCTGCACAGCATAACACCAATTAGAGCATAATTGTGCTAATTCTTTTTAATTTTCACTAAACTATTAATAATCAAATTTTGGGCGGTTGGAGGCCAAAATAAAATATTACAAGAAGTTAAATCAAATATTGACAAAAGTATAGAGGTTAAAATAAAAATATATAATATTAAGAGATTAAAATTAAATAATATAAAAATTATAAATAAAATTTACATAAAAGTGTAAAGTTGAAAAAAAAAATATTAGAAGAAAAATAGTAATTTAAAAAAATAAAATTTATAAATAAAATTTTTATTTTAAAAATTTTGGAAGCAAATAATAATTTTTTCAGAAAACACATGAAAGTTTACAGGTAAAAATTGGTTGTTAATTATAGTAAAAAGAATTATAATAATTATAGTAAAGATGCTGTGTTAAGGGATGCAAATGGGCAGTTTCTTCGAGGGCTGTCGGCGTTCAGGGATGGTTGCTTATCGCTGCTCATAATTAAACTATCTTATTCTATGCATTCGAATTATCTTTGTTATACTCGTAATTCTAATTTTATACCAGATTTTTATGGTATGCTAATCTGGAGTTAAATTGGAATTTTTTTAGTTTTTCCTTATTGGTCAATAAAATATCTTAATTTAAAAAAAGGGCCCATTTTCAGGTCTTCTTCACCCTAACCACCAGCCCATCACGTTCACTTAACAAGTACATTTTTATTTGTAAATTCCATGACTCTGTGTAGAGCTCAACTTGAATAACATGTAATATAAAATAAAATATTTATTTTGGTCAATATATAATATTACACCAAATCAAATGAAGTATCGAAGTTATCCACCCATCAGCACTCTATATATTGTTCTTAGTATTGCATCAACCATACCAAATTATCATAAACACTTCCTCAAGAAAGCCTGAAAAGATGGTTAATTTGGCTGATGCAAATCATGATGCTGAGCTTCTTCAAGCTCAAGCTCATGTATGGAACCACATCTTTAACTTCATCAACTCTATGTCCCTTAAATGTGCAATTCAATTAGGAATCCCAGATGTGATCCACAACCATGGCAAACCCATTACCCTTTCCCAGCTCATTTCTTCTTTACCTGTCCACCCAGCCAAAGCTCGCAGTATACCTCGCCTAATGCGCCTTTTGGTTCATTCTGGTTTCTTTGCTCAAGCAAAAATCAGTGAAGATGATGATCAAGAAGAAGCGTATGTTCTCACCAGTGCATCTCAGCTCCTCCTCAAGGACAACCCCTTGAGTGTCACGCCGTTCTTGATGACCATGCTTGATCCTATTTTAACAAGACCATGGCATTATGTGAGCACTTGGTTCCTAAACGATGATCCTACCCCATTTAATACTGCTCATGGGAGGACATTTTGGGAGTATGCTGGACATGAACCCAAGCTCAACGATTTCTTTAACGAAGCAATGGCTAGTGATGCTAGGCTCGTTATGCATGTGCTGATCAATCAGTGTGAGGGAGCGTTTGAGGGGCTGAAGTCATTGGTTGATGTTGGGGGTGGAACAGGAACCGTGGCTAAAGCCATAGCTAAAGCATTCCCTCAGTTGGATTGCATTGTGTTTGATCTCCCACATGTGGTGGCTGGTCTGCAAGGCACTGACAACTTGAAGTATGTTGGAGGCAACATGTTTGAGGAGATTCCTCCTTCCGATGCAATTTTACTGAAGGTACGTCTAACCCTTCTCTCCGATTATCATCCCCTGTATGCTGTAGCTGCTACTTTATTTCTTGGGGACTATCAGATTAGATTAGATTATTCTTGAGAAAAGAGAAGCTGCGGTGATCCTGTAGCCGCCCATATCTCACCAGTGAATAATTGGCTAGGTCTGATCATTGGTCCAATTGGCTAAAAGTTCAGTTTGAAGATTCTCCTCGAGAAGTTCAATTCTACAGTAGTTTGAAGCTCAAGTTTTCAACCCAATTTTAATGGGGCAAGCCCAACCTGCCAGCTTAAATAATCTACTAATTGATCTAAAATGACCTATAATTTATTTTAATTTAAAAAAAACTTAAAAAATTCAAAAAAAAAAAATTAAAGCTTCAAATCCTAATAATCTATATGACTTGATTAGTTCATATTTTAGTAAATAACTTGATTTGAATCTGACAGATAAAAGTCTAATTTTTTTTATCTTGTAATGATGACCAGTGGATTTTACATGACTGGAGTGATGAAGAATGCGTGAAGATTATGAAGCAATGTAAAGAAGCCATTAAAGGAAGAGAAGGAGGGAAGTTAATTATCATAGACATGGTGATAGGAAGCCGCAAAAAAGATAAGGATGCCATGGAAACACAACTCTTCTTTGATATGCTGATGATGGCCTTAGTTACTGGTCAAGAGAGAAATGAAAAAGAATGGGCTAAACTCTTTTTCGATGCTGGTTTTAGCGACTATAAGATAAAACCCATGTTAGGTTTAAGATCCATCATTGAGGTTTATCCTTAATTTAGCTTATAGAGCTTGATTAATTTTATCTTAGCTTTTAATTGTATTTTGCATCTCTATGATATTTTCGTTTGTGTGGTTAAAATTCATCTCCATGTTATGAGTGAGATGCCTCTGCTTTTTACATTGTTAATGGAAGCTTTAGTTGTGCAAGGACTGCTTTGGATATCTTGCTAAAGTTGGATATCTTCAATATTGATCTCCCTTGTTCTTCCTTGATCTTTTAATTATCACTAAAGCTTTTGTCAATGATATGCAAGGTTCTTAGCAACCTGAACACATCTTTAATTTGGATTTTGTAAAAAAAAAAGAAAAAAATTAAAATACAATCTTATAGGGCTTACAATATATACAAGTATAAATTTTATAAGTTATATATTAATGGTTTGAGTAAACCGAAAAACTCAAACTGAATTATATATTCAAAGCATCCCAGCTAACAAAACCCACACTTCTAAGGACTTGTTTTCCTTTTGATTTGACGTAAGATTGATGCACAAACCAACTCTGTTTCACAAGCCTCCGGCAAACAAAGCTAGATCACAAACCACCGGCAAACAAAGCCAGATCACAAACCACCTTCTGAGCTGGAGAAGCAAGAACCAATGCATAAACCGTTAACCCCAGCTGAACCTCCTAAAGAAGTGAAGCCAAGGACCAGGAGACAAGACAATAACCCCTTGGATCCCACACCACCTTCTCATAATCCCTTGCACCTCTTCACCACGAAACTCAAAAATTCGCCCACTCCCCATCCATTGCTTCGTAGAGAAAGCTCCGTCGATTTCATTAGCAAAAAGCTAACAACGCTGGACGGAACCACAAAAACGAAATGGAGTTTTCAAACAACCAAGTCAATGGGCTAAACTATTTTTTTAATAAAAATATTATTTTATATGCTATGAAAAAAAAAGAAATTTGAAAAAAAATTGTTTTATTATTTTAGTGTTCTTATGATCAAAATTTATCAAATTTAATTTTAAATTATTTTTTAATGCTCTTTAACTAGTATATTTAAAAAAATAATTTTTTCAATAATAGTTCCAGTAGCAATGTCAAACAGGCTCTAAAACTAGAAAAGATCAATTTTTGTTATTTTATTTTAAAGATGAGCCTATAAACAAATAAACAGTAAAGGGCAGAGGCCTAGTAAAAAAGAAATCAGATACTCATAGAAAATGTAACGACTCAATCAGAGGCCATTACTAGCGCTAGGGATGAGGTCAGCTTAAAGCTGTCGGAACCCGCAGCAAGCCTAAAAACCTGTTAATCATGAACATAATCCTATAACTCACAATCCAAACATACTCCAAATCCATTACACTTTCAATTTCTCATTCATCATCATCATCATAAAAATCCATTTAGAATTTGAACCTTTCTATACATAAAATACTAAAATATAATTGGTTCATACATACATTCTCACATGAGGAGTTAGCTTAGATTTAAAATATACATAATCACATTACTTATGCTTAATAACAACATCTATTAAACTTGAACATCAGTAGAGTAATTATTCCTTTACATATTACATGTCCACTAATCATACAATATACATTTAAACACTTCACAACTATTCTTGCTGTTCAAGCTCCATAAAACTCTTCTATTCCTATACTCCTACACCTTGGGTTAGGGAAAAGAGGTGAGCTTACACAGGTTCAGTGAGTAAATTAAACACATTAATTATCACATTTATTTCATACATATACATCATTCAGATGAGTTTTCATATTATAAACATTTTACATAGGATAGACATGTCACCATTGACTCCCCTAATCCAATATGTCCGGCTCATACAAAGGCTCCTCAGAACTTCTGCTTATAACATGACATGTGTCATGCATCAAGAGGTATTGTAAGGTCTCTTTTTAGATTTTATGGATCTATAATATATATAATATTACATGGTCATAAACATTGAGGGAGTCAATAGGTCATCCATAATCCATCATGCACCATAAAAAATTATCCAATTATGCAATATATTTACGTTCTAAATACATACACCCTAAATAAATATGACATGATATATGAGGATGATTATAAGTTGAATTTAACAAGTTATATTTATTAAGGTTAGAATTACTCACCTCTTATAGACTATCAACCACCTATCACGAACAGTAGCTAACCTTGGATCCTTAGTTTCCAGAAACCCTCAAGTTCAATCCTATAACCATCGGAACCTAATGAGTTGTTTGAAACTCTAGAACTCTATACTAATATCAAACATCTTATTTTAGGCCATTAGAAATCATAAAATCATGTTTTTGAACCTTAGAATCAAAGAAGAAATAAAGCTGATAGAACCAAGTTCGGCAACCAAAGTCTTAGACTTTGGTTGCCGAACCTTTGATCATTGGGTGCCTATTTTGGGTAGTAGGCACTGCGGCTGCCAAAGGCTTGAACTTCGGCTGCTAAACCTAGAATTTCTCTAGATTTTTCTAAGAAACTATATGCTTCGACTGTCGAAACAATGGTATTCGACGACTAAACCTGGGAATTTCCAGAATTCCCAAGTCGAAAACAGCAGAATTCTTCTTCCCAAAACCTCCAAAACATATCCCAAAGCTTCAAATCACAATTCAAACACATAAACACATTCCCAAGGCCTGGAACAACTTGAATCCATCCTCCAAGCTCGCATGCAACACTTACAAACTAATATTCAAGGTTCCATCAAACTTTCATCAACATAAAAATAAGAAATCCTTAGGTTTAACTAAGGAAACTAAGTATTCTAGATCCATAAACACTTGGAATAGACATAAACAAGAACAATACTTCTTTTACCAATCAAATAACCAAAACACATAAAAAAAACATACTTTCTTTCAAAAAACTCAACAAGCAACTTTTTCCAAGATTAAAACTTAAAAACATGTAACAATCACATTCAATTCAAAATCCGACAAACTCATATGCTTAAGTGTACTTGACTTTTTCTAAAGGACCAAAAGAAAGAGGAATTACCTCTTTCCTTTGAAAAGGAGGAAAAAGTGAATTGACGGCTCTAACTTCAATCCATGTCCACCAGGCTTCCCTGAAGAAGAAATCAAGTTTCACCATGTGCAATAGCTAAGAAAATCTCCTTAGACAGCTCTTTGCATGTATGCCAACTTGAAAGAGAAAGAGGATTGAGAAAACAAGTCATTTTTGGGTCAGAAAACAAGCTGTGGGCCTTTTATACCATCACTTATCGAGGGACTTTTAGTTGCTGGAAGTCATAGTTTCGGCTGCCAGAGTCCATTCTACCCAAAATCAATTTGAACAGTTAAAATGACTTCGGCTACCGAAAGTCTATCTTTCGGTTACCGAAAGTCTATCTTTCGGCTACCGAAGTTCCTTCTGCCCAAAAGTTCTTAAAACTTTTCTTTGAGCAAACCCACTAAAATATTTTTTTATATATATTTTGAAAACATCATACACTTCTTACCACCATTTCCTTACCTAAGGAATCTTCAAATTCGTTAGAATATTCCATTAATGACAGATATTCTGATGTCAAGAAATTGCGGGTGTCATAGAAAACATAAGCCCAACTAAACTAAAAACACCATAATCCCCAAATTTATGACTAGGCCTAAAGCCCAAACAGATGAACCCCTAGGTCTTGGTAGAATCATCCCATAGAGACGTGGTAGATGATGTGTTAGCTGTGAAATGGCTTCCGCAAGTGCACGAGTCACAGTAGTATAGTTTTAAAAATAATATCGTTCCTACAGGGAATTATGCTTAAATTGAAAATAAAATGATAAGCTAATTAGAATGGTAAAATTTAAAGATACTAAAAAAATGAAATTTAAAATTTAAAATTGGTATTTGAGGAATTTAAGCTAAATCAAACAATTAACTAAATTAATTAAACTAGATTACCAAAATTTAAATTGAAATTGCTAATTATGAAATTGGGAGGAATTAAATCTAAATTCAATAAAAATTAAAGTGAATCTAGAGATAGGGTTTTCAATATTGCTTGCATGTGGTTTATCCCCAATTTAGCCAAACACATGAGAATTGCAATTTTGAGGAAAATCAATTCTTAGTTCTTTGAAACCTTTTTCAAGCATTTCAAAGTTGGTATTCATCAAATTAAACTCTGTTTTCAAGGTATTTCAAACATGATAAAAACCCAATTAAAGCTCTAATTGATTTTTGAAAGTCCCCTTAATCCTCTTAGCTTATCTCTAACACCAAGGAAACTAAGTTTATTGCAAGATTATCTATCCCAAATATTCACTTTTCAGTCCATCTGTCAAGGATTAAAACTTAACTTATTGAGGTGCCATTCATCAAGCAAGGCAACAAGCTCACAAGCAATAAATCAAAATACAACAAATCTCATTTAAATGACTAAATCAATTCAAAAACCACAATACAAAGCAATATTTACAAACTCATCTCTAGAATCTCAAAGATCTACTGACAAATCATGGTTTCAAGACAAACCCAAGTATAGAAATGAAGAAATAATGAAAATCTAAGCTAAGGAACAGAAAAACCCAGAAAAATGATGAAGAATCTACTGCTGGAGTGTTGCAGAAAACATCCTCTGCTGCTGCTGCAAAACGATTTCACGTGCTCCTCTTCCTCTCTCTCTCTCACTTGCAAAATCTCTTTGTTTTTTTCCTTATGGAAAGAAAGAGAAAAAGAAGTTTTTATATGGTTCAGAGGTCTGCCCTAGAATAGGTAATGTGACGTCCCTTACCCGTCTATTGTATAGCCGAGCAAGAAGTGCCACATTCGGTGCCGAAGCACCCTATCTTGTCTTGTCATGTCTATTGTAAATTTTAATGTCGTTTAAATCAGGTAATTTACGTGTAGAATTTTTTTTTTTTTATATCTTATTTTTGTGGAGACCCGAACAGATCCTCCTCTGTTTTATTAGCATCTGGCGGGTTCCACTATCACCTGTTAACATATTCATAGTCATCTCACATATTTCCATATCATATTCTCTTTTATCATATCATTCGCAACTATTTATGAGATCTCAAAATGAAGTGTCATCTATTGCATTCATATTGAAATTCATAGATAATAAATTATAAGTTTTCATTTCAAGTCCAAAATAAAATACATCATAAACTAGTAATTACATCATGACTAGACATAATGAACCAAAATACTAGGCTACACATGGGCCCTACCAAAATACAAAAGACTGATGAGGTGACTCTGATCGGTGGCAGATCTGGTCGGAACTCTGTCCGAATACTACTGTGGCGGCTGCTGATCTTCAGTACCTACGCGATGGAAAACCAACGCGCTAAGCATAACGCTTAGTGGTGCATAATTTATAATAATAATAATAATTAAACAATTGAAATAATATTTACAAATCATAAATTCTGGGTCTTTTACATTTTTTTTATTACACTTTGGAATCAATTAAAATTATTGGGGTCTTTCCCGTTTACTTATTGTATATTCAGTATTAATTAATTATTATCAATGCCCAAGAAACCTATAACAAATTATAAAAGCTAGATACACGGGAGTATACGGGTTAGACAGCCATATGTCTACCCTGTATACATCTGTCAGGCACGAGGCCAACTGTCGGGCACGAGACCCGCTGTCAGGCTTGTAAAGCCAGAAATAAAGTAGGCACAATGGCCAGTAAGTAGGCATATAGCCTGTAGAACAATCATATCAGACATATATTGTCAGTTCATGATTTGCTCTATAAGCAGTACTGCTATCTGTGGTCCCTAATTGGTATACCAATTTATCCAAACTAAATAAATAAGTCTAGGTATACTATGGGCAATTAAACATTTTTAATTATTTTAGCACTATTCACTGTTACTATTTTTTAGTACTGTTCATTGGTACCATTAATTTCATATTAATGGGACATTAGTCCCAATTTACATATTCATATCATTTTTAATATTTAATTATCCTTATGAGAATTTTAATTATCATATATAGCATTTTTCCCATGAACCTTCCTTTAGGTTCATGTTGATGTGTTATCTTTATCTAGGAATTTGACTAGGTTAGGATGTCTATTTAGTCACACTTACTTCATAACAATTGTTCCTCTATGTTTAAACTTGAATTTCAGTTTTTGAATCACTGAATTTGGAGTTATAGAACTCAAGTTATGGTCAAAATACCATAACTGGTCCCTTTGCCTCTAAGCTGTCCAGAATTTACAATTTCTAGTCAATAAACTTTGACCAGTCATTTGATCATTTTATTGTCATTTTTAGACTTAGGTTCCTTCACAAGATATGTTCCTCTATGTCTTAGGGACTCCCAGGTACAATTTCATAATTTTTCAAGCTTGGTATAGTGAGTTATGGTCAATGTATTAACCTGGACTCTCAGTCCTATAAGGGCAAAAATCAACTTCAGGGCAGTATGTTTGACCCTCTTTTTAGGGTCTTTACACTTAGAATTTGGCAAAGGTGTCTAAATCAATATTGTATCCCTAAGTATCATGTTTCTAGATCATATTGGCAAATCTCAAATGGAATTTCCTAGTGGGAGTTATGGCCAAATGAACACACAGGTATCAAATGGCATTCTGGGTTCAACTTAACATTTTCTAGATTTCAATTCCTAACTTTGGCCAATATTTTCCCTAGGATGCAATGGTTTCTAGAGCTTGGTCAAAACATAAAAATTGTTGTGCTATGTCTTATAAAACTTTTGGCACTAGTTTCACTCAATTTGCAGCTTTGCAAACCAAGTTATGGCATTTTTGCCAAAACTGGTCAAGCATACCAAAGGGACAGTATTTTTGGACAATTTCTGGGTCGGCAGTTTTAGTGACTCAACTTGTGCTAACAATTTGAATTGGTTAAAGGCAAAACTGGGTTAAGTGGTCTTCATGAAAAGTGTAGCCCTATGTATAAGCTTTCCATGGGTAAAATTTTAGGTCATTTGGACAAGTATAGAGAGAGTTATGACCAAATGAACACGTATTGTTCATTTGGTCATTTTCTGGGTTGGCAGTTTCAGTGACCCAACTTGTGCTAACAATTTGAATTTGTTAAAGGCAAAACTGGGTTAAGTGGTCTTCATGAAAAGTGTAGCCCTATGTCTAAACTTTCCATGGGTAAAATTTTAGGTCATTTGGACCAGTATAGAGAGAGTTATGAGCAAATGAACACGTACTGTTCATTTGGTAATTTTCTGGGTTGGCAGTTTCAGTGACCCAAATTGTGCTAACAATTTGAATTTGTTAAAGGCAAAACCGGGTTAAGTGGTCTTCATGAAAAGTGTAGCCCTATGTCTAAACTTTCCATGGGTAAAATTTTAGGTCATTTGGACCAGTATAGAGAGAGTTATGACCAAATGAACACGTACTGTTCATTTGGTCATTTTCTGGGTTGGGTGTAGGGAAATCCGAATTTGGGCAGTATTTAGGTCAAGTTTTGGACAGAATTTGGGCATGGTTTCTTCATGGAAAATGGGCTATTTTGGGTCTAGTTTCACCTCCAATTGGCCTCATACCAATTGGGGTCACACAATTTCATTTATGGCCTAAAATGTACACTGCCCTCAACAAACACAACCTGCAGAAAATTGACACTTCCAAAACTCAATCTCCTCCAACTTCCTTACTTCAATTTGCATGCAATACACTTCTATAAGCAATAATCTCATCCCAATTAGGTCAAATTTCAAGCATTTACACAAAATCTCCAAGTCATGTACACAAACCCTAATTTCCAAGTTTCAAACTCAATCAATTCAATCCCTTTTCACTTCTCATACATATAATCATATCAATCATCATCTCTAAACTCATTTACATTATTTGAACACAATAAAGCCCAACACATTTCATGGCTGCCAAAATATGGGGACATCATGGGTTCATGAATTTCTTGTTAATTTCTTGAAATTTCCACTTATCTCAAGTCACTTTTAAGTATTAAAAGAAGAAGGAAGAGAGAAAAGCACTAACCTCTTGTGACCCAACTTGGAAATTTTCTCAAAACTTCAACTTTCCTTCTTCCTATGGGTACCTAGAGCTTCCTTATGATGTGAGCTAAATTTTTAATGAAGGGGACTATGGGTTTTGGTGAGGAGGAAGCTTGGAAAATCAAGCTTTAGGGAAGACAAAAATGGAGGGAGAGAGCTCCCATGGTGGACGGCAAGGAGAGAGAGAGAGAGAGAGAAGAGGGAAGAAGAAGATGGTTGGTGGGGTTTTGTCTCTTGTGGGTATTTATATATATAGTTCCAGACATCCTGACTGTCCGAACAGACATTAGTCATCATAACAGTAAAATGTACGGGCTACCCGGCCCACTAGTGATATTGTCCGCTCTGGACGGAAGCCCTCACGGTTTTAAAACGCGTCAATAGGGGTTAGGAACCTCCATCTTATGAATCCAGCATCTCTCCCGTGTTTTGTCGATGTGGGATTTGCCTAGGGTGTTACAATCCACCCCCCTTATGGGACTCAGCGTCCTCGCTGAGGTTTGCCCCACCATCGTTCAAGGTTGCACGCGGAGCGCTCTGATACCACAAATATAATGGCCCGGCCCACTAGTGATATTGTCCGCTCTGGACGAAAGCCCTCACGGTTTTAAAACGCGTCAATAGGGGTTAGGAACCTCCATCTTATGAACCCAGCATCTCTCCCGTGTTTTGTCGATGTGGGATTTGCCTAGGGTGTTACAGGTAAAAAGGTAGAAGATTCTGGAGAAAGTGATGTATTAAATGAGAGGGACGAAAGTGCCACGTCAGCCATTTTCATTAAAATGACACAAGCTGAATCGGTTGTGTTGAACCTTGTGTCGCAAGTTGTGTAACTTTCTGCCCGAGAAAAACTTCATATCTGACAACAACACAACCTGTGACACAAGCTGTGTCATAGGTTGTGCAACTTTCGGTTTCTTTAACTCAACTTCAAAATTTTGCAATTCAACTCTAATTTCTTTCAAATGGCTGCTCTGATCAAAATACACCAAAATTTTTCAAAATTAACCTACAAAACAAATAAATTACAAAAATTAAACTAAGAAGTGTAAAAAGGCAAAATTGACTAAATATATGCTAATATCTATAGTAATAGCTATGAACAAGGGTAAATTATGTGCAAAAATTATACCTAAATGATGATATAAAATACATGCATCAAATTCTCCCATGCTCAAACTCTTGCTTATCCCCAAGAAAAATTTCACTAAAACTCATTTGGAAGGGAATAGAATCAGTCTTTGAAAACACAAAAATCACTAATCCAAACCACCAACTTACCCCTAGCCACCAACATTCCAAATTCCCACCAGCAAAGCACAAAGAATGAAGCAATCACTCTCAACAATTACAGAATAGCTAAGAATCAACCAATCAATCCAAGCAATAAATACCAACCAGCTACAAGAGTCAATTGTGCCTAAACAAACCTAAATGAAATAGATAGTCAATGTGTCTCAAATAGATGGTGAGTAATGTATGGAGGATTATATTGCCAAACCCATATGCAAGCATAAAAGATCTAACTCTACTAATATAACAAGCATTTTTTAAAGAATTATTAGGTCCTTTTAAGGGTTGTAATGGGGTCAAATAAGGTAAAATTATGGTTAACAAAGAAAGGAAATAAGGAAAATAAAATATGAGAATAATATTAATCATGAAACTCAAAGTGCATCCAATATTCCCTTTTTTTTTATCAAGAGGAAAGAAATTCACAATGAATCTCAAGTGTTATCACAATGATTATATAAGAGACTACTTTTTATACTCTTTTGATTTTGTACTTTTCCCTATTTCATGTCACACCCAAAATTACCTTTGAGATATTTTGGTGACTCTATTTTTTATCAGCTTTTCACAATTACTCTAGCACTTTTCAAGATGTTTCAATTCTCCAAGTTTTTTTTTATGTGCACTTAATTGCTAAAATATTATTCTCATAAATAGGTGGTAGTGTTTAGGTTTTATGGCTAGGTAAATGATTTGTGTTCCAAAGAAATTAGGGAATTAAGGTTCAAGGGGCGTTTGCAAGGGTTGAAATGAAATTAAGGTAGGTTAAGGCTAAATATGAGGTTTAAAATATGAAGGAATGCCTAAATCATATTCTTATCAAATGCAAGTTAAAAATTTCGCTTTGAAAGATCTAAGATGTTTATTCTAGGAATGGTGAGACGACAATGATCATTTTCTTCCTTAAAGGCTTATTCAGATACTCAAAAACTCAAAATAACTAATCAAAATCTGCATACCTAGATGAATATATTAATTTTCAACTATTAAGTAAGAGAAAGAATAATGCTTAAGACTTTGTACCCAACTGAAAACTTTTATTCCGCTAACCATCTAAGGGCAAGTTAGATTGCTTGAATAAGCAATTTCTAGAATTCAAAGACTGGTTTAAAAATCCAAAAATTTTAAATAAATAAATGAAATGCATGAATGTATAAATGTATAATCAACCTATATGCAACTAAGTATGCATAACTAAGTATATGAAGCTATATGCAGTGTATATATGTGAATATGTACAAGTATGAATTAATGAATGAGTATGTCACTATATCAAATGAAAAGGAAAAATAATTTTTGCAAAAAATTTACCCTCTCCCCCATACTCAGACTGGACATTGTCCTCAATGTTAAAAGAATGCAAGGAATGGGATAATTTTAGCTATAAATTCAATGGCTTCGCTCAAGCACTGTGCAGAAAATATGTGACTAATTTGTGCATAAAGAATGGATATGTAAGCCTAAAGTGGATAAGGGGTACCCTATTTCATAAGTGGTAGCACAACTTGTGCTGAAAATAACACAAGTTGAAATAAGAATTGTTACCTCATTGAAGGTGCAGCCAATTTAATTAAATAAAATTTGGACAACTGCTGCACTCATTGCAAAAGAAACAGTGGAATGGAATCCATTAAAGCAATTAAACTCAAAAATTTGAAATATGGAGGTTAAGCTCAAAAATATAACCATGAGATATCCACTCATCAAGTGAAATTCCGAAGTAGCATATCAAAAGCAAGTGAGCAAAACACTAAATATTCAAAAGAAAAATATACTTATGAGTAACTAAAAAAATACTGAATAAGCAAATGTTTCAAATAAAAGAAAAGCAACACAAGCAAAATATTAACTAAATAAGTCGCAAAAAAAATTAATCAATTAAGCAACTAAAATAAAAACATGAAATATGTAAACTGAAACTAAAGGCTGGTCAGTCATGAATGATAACTCCTTTGCCCTTGCCATCTGGTGGACGTGGTGGTGCAGGGTGTGAGGAATGGGGATGAGAGTTTTCGAAGAAAAGAGGGAAATTGGTCATGGTGAAAATGGAAGAGAGGGAGCAGAATAAAAAAGAACGAGGAAGAAGAAGACAAGGAAGGAGTAAAAGAAGAAGAATATGGTTGTGGATCGTAGGTTATGGTGAGGATTGTATATATCATCTAAATGTCATTGGTTCAACCTACTTATTTTATAAGTGCCCACTGTGTTTGTTATATGGCATGAGACTCACCATTCCATCTTATTAATATCTCATACTAATCCATAGAAATAAATAGATGTGACAGTCTATGCGGGTAAATCAACTCAATGAGGTATCATTGACTGTGAACCAAAATTTATAACACTTGTATTAGATTATTCCGTTACTCATATTCTTAATATTTTAGAATGGAACATCTAACAAACTATTAAAGGATAATTTTAATTAAATTTAAACAATTTAAATAAAAAGAAAAGATATATGCCATTAAAAAGAAATTAATATTTATAAGATACAAATTACAAGTTACGCTCTAGGGTATACCACTAACACGAACATTGAGTTTTTAAGTTTTAGTTTATTTTTCATGTTTTATTCCTTCTTCTACTTTGATCTTATTATAATGAACATGAATTGTGAGTAGTTTCTTTAGATTATGAAGTTGGAGATGCAATATTTAAGTTTTTTTTTTGTGGATTTGAACTGAGTTAGTCCTAATTTAATAAAATTTATGAGATTTAATACATATCATACATATCTTGTGTGCTTATTGACATGCTTAATTTAGGGTCTCATTAAGTTGTATTCTTAATCCTTGGTTGAAGGGTCGAAAGGAGAAAACTAAGTCATAGAAAATCAAGAAATTGAATTTAATTAACTTAGATCCAGAAATATACTAGGGATTAAAAGGGTTTTATAGATTGATTAAAAATTTTAATAGGTCTTGGTTAATTTTAAACTCCACAAAAGTAGAATTTAATTAATCAATGCACACTTTATTTCACTCGAAAGAGATCTCAAAAGATTTGAGAATTGATCTCCTTTAAACCTATAAATTTCACAGATTGAGCTAGCTAGAGAAAATCCCAAAAATCTTGAATAGGAACTCTTAATTTCGGAATCGTCTTTTTACAATTGTTGCTTATTATTTTACTTTTAAGTATTTAGTTTAACCTCATTTCATCAATTTTTATTATTAATTTCTCAATTTCTTTATTTAGTCAATTATTAAATTACTCATTTGTTTGAATTGAATTTTACATTTTTAAACCTTAAACTTCATATTCTCAAAATTCTTTTATCTATTTCGTTAAATTACAATTTTAGTATAGTTCATTTTATATTAAAAATTCAATTGAAAACACAATTTTTTGTAAGAATAATATCTTTTTCTATACTACTTAAATAACTCGTACACTTGAAGTAGTCCACATCACTCCCTAGATTAAAAAAAAATCAAATATTTGAAAATTTTAAAATACAATAATTATATTATGATTATTAATTATAATAACCGGCGATTGTTAAAAAAAATGCATTCTCGAATTTATATAAAAATGAGTTTGATAATTATTAAATTAAATATTTACAATTATATTCGTGTATTTATTATATAAATTTTAATATAAATATTTAATCTAATGATTACCAAATGTATTCTTATATGAGAATGAGCAGATATTAGAAATATCTATTTTAAAATAAGCAATTCAAAATCTTTTTCCTTTAAAAATTTTTAACACAAGGAAGAAAAATGCCAAAATTGATCTATTATATCTATAATAGTTCCGCTTAATTTCTAAGCAACTTGACCACTTGCAAAGGCTGGTTTAAACAAAAGTCTTTAATAATTTGTATTATTTTACTGTATATTTTTCAATAGTTAAATCCTACCAACTTGCTAACCTCAAGTTGCATAGCATAAACACGATGTGCGCGGGGATACACATATCCTCGATTAAAATATTATTTTATTATAAAAATTTATTATTTAATTTTATTATTTTTCTAAAAATTTAATATAAATATATTTTATTTTATGATAGTTTATAAAATATATTTTTAGTTATTATAAAATATATTTTTAGTTATTATAAAAATTAAATAAAAAATCTTGTTCAACTTCGATGATGATTATTATTATTATTATTATTATTATTATTATTATTATTATTTTGCCTTGTATGAATATTTAATGGGATGAGAATAAAATGATAAAATTTAATCCTATTTCGTTGTTCATCGTATCAAAATTTACTGTTTTTTTTAATTGATACTATTCATGAAAATTTATTATAGATATGGATTTATAAAATAAATAATAAATAGGTTAGAGATCTATTAGATATTCTCTAAATAGACTCTCTAACGCTCAAATTAGAGTTGATATGAGAGAATAATATATCAGATTGATTATGGAGAAAAATATACTTTCAAAAATGATTTGATCTCTTTATGTAAAATATAGACAATGATTAATTATGATAAGTTAACTATGTAATTATATAGATATTATTAGTTAGCATAATTATAGGATTATATTTCTATCTATAGTGCATAATTATAGACATTATTATATTTGATAATCTCATTAAGAATATTTATTTTTAATCAAGATTCTTTTCTTTTATTGGATGGGTCTTACAATGGTTGAACCGATTTAACAAATTTTATTATTGAACCATTAAATACGATTAGATTCACGAATTATCCAAAAACTTATGTCACTAAATTAATTATAGATTTTGAGAAGTTATATTATTAACAATTAATTTTTAAAATTATTTATAATACCAATTTTTATTAGGCAGCGAGCAATTAACGAAATCCACAATATTAAATTTAGTAAACATATATATTCACATATTTTGTTCAAAACATTAATATTATAAAATTTATAATTTCAGATTTATTCTAATGAGAGCTGATTTTAACAAACACAAAAGTAAGTTTTTTTTTTTTAGAATATATAAAAAAATAATCTTACTTTATCCCTTTCATTAAATAAATAAGGGTATGGGTGAGGCAGCAGTTTTAGTTCTTCTTAAGAAATAGAATTTCAATTTTCTAAATAAAAATTGGAACTGAAATCTCAGTTCTATGATACTGTAAATAATATTTTAGTTTGATTTTGATTTATATTTAATTTTATTATAATTTCAATTCAAATCTTGATTTATGGATTTAAAATTATAATATTTTTATATTTCTTTAAAGAGTAAAAATAATTATAAATTTACTAATAAAAATTAATAATAATACTAATGTTTCAATAACAATAATGTGTATATATATATATATATATTATATAATTAATCCTATATTAACAAGACCATGGCGTTATATGAGCACGCACTTGATTCCTAAACGGGGATCCTACTCCATTTAATAAGGCTTATGGCAGGACAATGGGACATTATGGGAGTATGCTGGACATGAACCGAACCTCAACAATTTCTTTAACGAAGCAATGGCAAGTGATGCTAGGCTGGTTATTCGTGTTCTGATCAATGAGTGTAAGGGAGGGAGCGTTTGAGGAGTTGAAGTCATTGGTTGATGTTGGGGGTGGAACAGGGACTGTGGCCAAAGCCATAGCTAAAGCATTCCCTCAATTGGATTGCGTTGTGTTTGATCTCCCACATGTGGTGGCTGGTCTGCAAGGCACTGACAATTTGAAATATGTTGGAGGCAACATGTTTGAGGAAATTCCTCCTTCCGATGCATTTTTACTGAAGGTACGTCTTACCCTTTTCTCTGTTTATCATTCCCTGTAGGTTGTAGCCGCCCATATCCCACCACCATTGAGTGATTGGGTAGATCTGATCATTGGTCTAAATAAGCAAAAGTTCAGTTTGAAGATTCTCCTGCGGAAGTTCAGTTCTATTGTAGTTTGAAGCTCAAATTTTCAGCCCAATTTGAGTGGGGCAAACCCAGTCCACCAACTTAATTAATATAATATTAGAGATGGTAAATTTTCATCTGACTCGTTAATTTAATTTAAATTCGTTACGTTTAGGATGATTTATCATTTATTTTTATTTAAATAAAATTTGAAAGTTATAATTTTATCAAAGAGTTTCTTAACTAATAAAAAAAAAATGAAACGATTCAAAAATTAAAGGTTTAATTTTTAATAATTTATATGATCCGTGTTCATAAATTAATTATAATTTTTTTAGTAATTGACAAATAAAAAAATATAAATCTACGATTTAAAATAACTTGATTCATATCCGATAGATAAATTCTAATATTTTTTCCTGTCTGATAGAGCAATGGATTTTACACAATTGGAACGATGAAGAAGGTGTGAAGAAATTGAAGCAATATAAAAAAGCCATTAAAGGAAGAGAAGGAGGGAAGTTGATAATCATAGACATATGATATGAAACCCCCAAAAAGATAATGATTTCCTTGAAACACAACTCTTCTTTGATATGTTGATCATGGTCTTAGTTACCGGTCAAGAGAGGAATGAAAAAGAACCGGCTAAACTCTTTTTTTATGCTGATGTTAGTGACTAGAAGATAAAATCCAAGCTGGGTTTAAGATCCAATCTGCTTTTCAACCTTGTTAATGGAAGCTTTAGTCATGGAAGGACTGCTTTGTAAGGGTGGTCACAGTCTGGTTTTGAATCGGAATTAAACCGGAACTGGTTCGTTTAAAACACCAAAATCAGCTTTGAACCGGACTGAAACCATTCTTCTGCGGTTTGATTCAGGTTCATATTTTTCAGGAACCGTGAACCGGCAGTTCGGAACCGGATTTAACCGACGGTTTCAAACTGGACCAAACCGGCGATTTAAATACAAAAAAATTCAATAAATATCTCACCATACTCCTAATTCATTTATATATATCATTAATTCTCTACACAATTATTTTCTACACTCTCTTTAATTCTTATTACTTTTTTAATTTCTCTTAAATTCTCCAAATAATTATTTTCTACACTCCTTTTAATTCTCATTACTCTCTCAATTTTCTTACTTTATTATTTTATATCCTCAATAAAATTTTCAATACCTTCTATTTTACTTTTTTTTTCTCTTTTATACTTTTTTAATTATCAATTATCATATAATTTTTTAAAAAAGGCAAGCACTAGAATTAGAAATTTTGATTCTTCTAAATCTTAAAGGGATATATAGGTAAAATTAAATTCATATATTTTTTGTTAACTTTGAAAAAAATTATTTTCATTTCTAGTTTTTTAATCAAGTTCAAGTATTTACTTATTAGATTTTTCTTAAAGATAAATTATTTTCATTCTCCTTTTTCTTATTTTATTTTGATTGAAATATTTCTAAGAAAAATTAAAATATTTTTACAAATTGTTTTATACCAGATTTTTATGGTATGCTAATCTGGAGTTAAATTGGAATTTTCCTTATTGGTCAATAAAATATCTTAATTTAAAAAAAGGGCCCATTTTCAGGTCTTCTTCACCCTAACCACCAACCCATCACGTTCACTTAACAAGTACATTTTTATTTGTAAATTCCATGACTCTGTGTACAGCTCAACTTGAATAACATGTAATATAAAATAAAATATTTATTTTGGTCAATATATAATATTACACCAAATCAAATGAAGTATCGAAGTTATCCACCCATCGGCACTCTATATATTGTTCTTAGTATTGCATCAACCATACCAAATTATCATAAACACTTCCTCAAGAAAGCCTGAAAAGATGGTTAATTTGGCTGATGCAAATCATGATGCTGAGCTTCTTCAAGCTCAAGCTCATGTATGGAACCACATCTTTAACTTCATCAACTCTATGTCCCTTAAATGTGCAATTCAATTAGGAATCCCAGATGTGATCCACAACCATGGCAAACCCATTACCCTTTCCCAGCTTATTTCTTCTTTACCTGTCCACCCAGCCAAAGCTCGCTGTATACCTCGCCTAATGCGCCTTTTGGTTCACTCTGGTTTCTTTGCTCAAGCAAAAATCAGTGAAGATGATGATCAAGAAGAAGGGTATGTTCTCACCAGTGCATCTCAGCTCCTCCTCAAGGACAACCCCTTGAGTGTCACGCCGTTCTTGATGGCCATGCTTGATCCTATTTTAACAAGACCATGGCATTATGTGAGCACTTGGTTCCTAAACGATGATCCTACCCCATTTAATACGGCTCATGGGAGGACACTTTGGGAGTATGCTGGACATGAACCCAAGCTCAACGATTTCTTTAACGAAGCAATGGCTAGTGATGCTAGGCTCGTTATGCATGTGCTGATCAATGAGTGTGAGGGAGCGTTTGAGGGGCTGAAGTCATTGGTTGATGTTGGGGGTGGAACAGGAACCGTGGCTAAAGCCATAGCTAAAGCATTTCCTCAGTTGGATTGCATTGTGTTTGACCTCCCACATGTGGTGGCTGGTCGGCAAGGCACTGACAACTTGAAGTATGTTGGAGGCAACATGTTTGAGGAGATTCCTCCTTCCGATGCAATTTTACTGAAGGTACGTCTAACCCTTCTCTCTGATTATCATCCCCTGTATGCTGTAGCTGCTACTTAATTTCTTGGGGACTGTTAGAATATATTAGATTATTCTTATTTCTTGGGGACTGTTAGAATATATTAGATTATTCTTGAGAAAAGAGAAGCTGCGGTGATCCTGTAGCCGCCCATATCTCACCAGTGAATAATTGGCTAGATCTGATCATTGGTCCAATTGGCTAAAAGTTCAGTTTGAAGATTCTCCTAGAGAAGTTCAATTCTACAGTAGTTTGAAGCTCAAATTTTCAACCCAATTTTAATGGGGCAAGCCCAACCTGCGAACTTAAATGACCTATAATTTATTTTAATTTAAAAAAAACTTAAAAAATTCAAAAAAACATTAAAGGTTAAATTCCTTATAATCTATATGACTCGATTAATTTATATTTTAGTAATGATAACTTGATTTGAATCTGATAGATAAAAGTCTAATTTTTTCCCCTGTAATGATGAGCAGTGGATTTTACACGACTGGAGTGATGAAGAATGTGTGAAGATACTGAAGCAATGTAAAGAAGCCATTAAAGGAAGAGGAGGAGGGAAGTTAATTATCATAGACATGGTGATAGGAAGCCGCAAAAAAGATGAGGATGCCATGGAAACACAACTCTTCTTTGATATGCTAATGATGGCCTTACTTACTAGTCAAGAGAGAAATGAAAAAGAATGGGCTAAACTCTTTTTCGATGCTGGTTTTAGCGACTATAAGTTAAAACCCATGCTAGGTTTAAGATCCATCATTGAGGTTTATCCTTAATTTAGCTTATAGAGCTTGATTAAATTTATCTTAGCTTTTAATTGTAATTTGGATATCTATGATATTTTCGTTTGTGTGGTTAAAATATATCTCCATGTTATGAGCGAGATGCCTCTGCTTTTTACATTGTTAATGGCAGCTTTAGTTGTGCAAGGACTGCTTTGGATATCTTGCTAAAGTTGGATATTTTCAATATTGATCTCCCTTGCTCTTCCTTGATCTTTTAATTATCACTAAAGCTTTTGTCAACGATATGCAAGGTTCTCAGCAACCTGAACACATCTTTAATTTGGATTTTGTAAAAATAAAAAAATTAAAATACAATCTTATAGGGCTTACAATATATACAAGTATAAATTTTATAAGTTATATATTAATGGTTTGAGTAAATCGAAAAACTCAAACTGAATTATATATTCAAAGCATCCCAGCTAACAAAACCCACACTTCTAAGGACTTGTTTTCCTTTTGATTTGACGTAAGATTGATGCACAAACCATATCTGTTTCACAAGCCTCCAGCAAACAAAGCCAGATCACAAACCACCTTCTGAGCTGGAGAAGCAAGAACCAATGCACAAACCGTTAACCCCAGTTGAACCTCCTAAAGAAGTGAAGCCAAGGACTAGGAGACAAGACAATAACCCCTTGGATCTGATGCATACATTTTGCATAGTCATTTAGGTCTAATTTCATAACCATTTTATTTGATTATTAGTCATTTTTAGCTAATTTCATTAGTTAATTAGTTAGTTTTTCATAATTGTCGATTTTGGATTAATTTGTAATTTTTACTTTGTTTTGTAGGAAAAATGGTGTTTTTGAAGGACTGAAGAGAAATTTTGCTATTGAGGAGTGACTTCTACAGCCAAAGATGTCAAAAACAAGTTTTCAAGCTGAAATATGCATTGACCAAATTGTGCATAACTTGCCGCATAAGCTATGCAGATCTGCATAAGGAGAAAAATCACTGTTCCAGAACCAACCGAAATGTGCATAAGGAGACTGCATAGCTTATGCACATTCACACCTCCCTTATGCACCCTCACGGAATTGTGCATAACCTATGTACCAAGTCATGCAGTTTCGCATAAGTGAACTGTAACCAGTTAAAATCAGATAAGGGACTGCATAACTTATGCAGTCCACTTATGCAGTCCCATAAAGGTTTCATTAATGAGCTGGCAGAAGATTCTCTCAGAAAATTCCTCCTAGAACATACCATTTTAGGGCTCCATGTCAGAAATTGCTATAAATAGTCCCATTTTCCCATTTTAGAGAGGGGGACAAGGAGCAGAAAAGGAAAGGAGAGGAGAGGCAGAATTTGAAGAGTCACTTTCACCTTCCACACCATTTTTAACCAAGATTTGCAGATTTCTTTCCTTCCTTACATTTTTCCTACATTTCTATTGTTTAATTTCTTGTTTCTTATCTTAGATTAAAGCTCATTTTCATATAAACTCAGATTTTCTTGTAAACATTATGGATAGTGAGTAGTTTACTTTTGATTCTGGAGTAAGGGTTGTAATATTTGAGATATTTTGTGGATTTTGATTGGGTAATCCATATTTTGTGATCTTAATGAGTTTTATTCTTTTCTTGTGTGCTTAATGACATGCTTAGTGTAGGATCCCATTAAGTGATGTTCTTAATCCATGGTTGAAGCACCGAAAGGAGAAGGCCCTGTGATAGATAATCAAGAAATTGGACTTAATTAACTTAGACCTAGAAATAGGCTAAGGATTAAGAGGATTCACAGATTAATTAAAGAACTTAATGGGTCTTAATTAACTCTAAGTCCACGAAAGTAGGATTAGATTGATTAAGGCACTCTTTGTCTCACTCGAAAGGGAATTCAAAGGATTTAAGAATTAATCTCCTTAAAACCCATAAGTTTCATAAGATTGGATAACTAATTTAAAATCCCAATATAGCTCGAATATGAAATCCCGAACTCCGGAATCACCTTTTTATCATTGTTAATTTCTAATCAAATTTAATTACTTGCCATTTTTAATCTTGCCAAATTTCAACTTGCTTATTTCAATTTGATGCAATTTTAGTTTAATTAATACATTGTTGAATAGAATATTAATTTTGCACATATAGATTTCACATTCTCAATACCCATCGATTCATTACTTTAATTTCAAAAATACTTCAATTTAGTCAACTTTTATATCAAAAATTCAATCATTAACACAACTCCTCGTGGGAACGATATCTTTTCTATATTACTTGTACGACCCGTGCACTTGCGGTTGGGCATCATCAAGTTTTTGGCGCCGTTGCCGGGGAGTTGTTTGTTTAAGACTGAATTCTTGATTATTTTAGTTGTTTATAGTTTTATTTTTGTTATATTTTCATTTTGTGTTTGTTTGTTCTTTTTCAGGTACTTTTAATCTTTTATGAGAAGAGCTAGAAGCACAAGTGACACATCCTTATTGTTCAATCCTGAAATTGAGAAATTTTGTAAGGCCAACAAGAAAGAAACCAGAAGAAGGAAAGAAGCTTTGAGAGAAACTGAATTAGAAGCAGACATGGCTGATGAAAGAATTAGAATTGGTGTTGGTAATGCTGGAAATGGTCAAAACAATGAAAATGAAGCCCAAGGTGAAGAGGTTGTAAATGCTAATTTGCCTAGGGGAAGTATGATGGATCATGCTTTTCCTCGTTTTGATGACTTGAGAGAGAGCATAGCAAGACCAAGAATTGATGCAAATAGTTACAAGATGGATTTTGGAGTTCTTCAAATGATTCAAAATTCTCAATTTGGGGGACATCCTTCTGAAAATCCACACACACATCTGAAGAAGTTTGCTATGATTTGTGATATGCAAAAACAACCTGGAGTGTCTGATGATGCAGCAAGATTGAAGCTATTCCCATTCTCTTTGAAAGATAGAGCATTGGATTGGCTTGATTCTTTACCTCACAACTCCATTACAAATTGGGAGCAACTCACTGATGCATTTATTGAACAATATTTTCCACATTTAAAAACTCAAGAATTGAGGAATCAAATGACAGCTTTCAGACCAAGAGAAGATGAAACTCTCTATGAATCATGGATGAGATGGAAGGAATTAGAGAGACAATGCCCACATCATGCCATTCCGAAATGGATGATAAACCAGAATTTTTACACAAATGTCACTCCTGCAATCAGAGGGATTATTGATGCTCAAACAGGAGGAGAATTTATTATGAAGCATGAAGATGAAGCTTATGAGCTATTGGAGAAAATTGCAAAGAATACTCATCTTTGGAGTAGTCCAAGAGGACCAGCTCCAACTCAGAAAAGGCAAGCTGCTGGAATGTATGATCTTGACCCATTCAACATGATTAATGCAAAGTTTGATGCACTTACAAATGTCCTGGCTAAGAAGATGGAAGATTTGAGTATGTTGGTTAGTTCATCATCATCATCTGGAAAGTTCACAACAAGTGGCTTATGCAGAGGAAACTACCAGCTGTGGAGTAGATTATGGAGAACAAGCAGCATATGTTGGTAATTATGGAAACAAGCAAATGGGGAATTCTTATTCTCAAACTTATAATCCAAATTGGAGGAATCATCCCAACTTTTCATGGGGAAACCAGCAAAGTCAAGTTCCAAATCAGAATTTTCAACCACAACAGCAACAAGGAGTTCCATATCAGCAAAATAGGCAACCATTGCCTAATTTTCAGCAGAAAAATATGAATCCTCCACCAAAACAGCAAGAACAAAATTCCACCACTGAAGCTTTATTGCAACAGATTCTTGCTAACCAAAATAAGCATGATGAGGAGATGAGAGAGATGAAAGCAAGGCTAGAACAGACGCAGACACATAACAGAATCTTTGTCGAAAATCAGATTGCACAACAAGCATCTTCCTCAAGTACCAAGTCTTTTGGAAAACTACCAAGTCAACCAGAAAACCCAAGAGAGCAGTGTCAAGCTATTACTTTAAGAAGTGGGAAAGTTGTAAATAATGAGAAGAGTGAAAATGATGAGAAGAGAGAAAATGAGAAAGAAACTGATGAGAGTGAAAAACAAGAGAGTGCAGAAAAAGGTAAAGAGAAAATTGAAGAGAAGGAAGAGAAGTATATACCTCCTGAGCCCTACAAGCCACAGCTTCCCTTCCCACAAAGATTTCAAAAAGCCAAGCTTGATAAGCAATTTGGGAAGTTTTTAGAGGTTTTGAAGAAGCTATACATAAATGTGCCTTTTGTTGATGCTCTTTCACAAATGCCCTCTTATGCCAAATTCTTGAAAGAAATTCTCTCAAACACGAGGAAACTTGAAGACCATGAAACTATAGCTTTGACAGAAGAATGTAGTGCTATCCTCCAAAGGAAACTTCCTCCAAAGCTCAAGGATCCAGGGAGTTTTTCAATTCCATGCCACATTGGGGAATCATGTTCTACAAAAGCATTATGCGATCTAGGGGCTATTGTTAGCCTTATGCCCCTCTCCATTTATGAAAAGCTCAATATGGGAGATCTTAAGCCAACCCACATTTCTCTTCAGTTAGCTGACAGATCAATCAAGTATCCTGAAGGGATTTTGGAGAATGTGCCTCTGAAGGTTGGAAAGTTCTATATACCTGTTGACTTTGTCATCTTGGACATGGAGGAAGATTTTAATATCCCAATCATCTTGGGAAGACCCTTTCTAGCTACAGCAGGAGCATTGATTGATGTTAAGGGAGAAAAGCTGACTCTTAGGGTTGGTGAAGAGCAATTGGTTTTCAATATTAATAACACTATGAAGAAGCATCATTCAAGTCGATACTTGCTTGAGAGTTGATATTATTGATGAGCTGGTTGAAGAACATTTCAGAAAGAAATATCCAGAAGATCCACTTGAAAATTGCTTGGTTCATGGAGGAGGCATAGACTATGACAACCCTCATGTGGCTGCATATGCTCAACACTTAGAGGGTAGTCCACCATTTATTTCTGCTCCAGTTTTTCAACTCACACAAAAGGAAAAAGCCGAATTTAAGCAACCATCATTCAAGGAAGAAGATGCACCTAAGGTAGAACTTAAGCAACTTCCTTCTCAGCTCAGGTATGAATTTCTTGGCACTAATAACACTTATCCAGTAATTGTAAATGCAAACTTGAGTACCTTAGAGGCTGATAAGTTGTTAAGAGTGTTGAGACAATTTAGGAAAGTCTTAGGATATACCATAGATGACATTAAGGGAATTAGCCCACACTTTTGCATGCATAGAATCATTTTGGAAGAAAATTGTAAACCATCTATTGAACATCAGAGGAGGTTGAACCCAAATATGAAAGAAGTTGTTAAGAAGGAAATTTTGAAGTTGCTTGATGCAGGGATCATATACCCTATCTCAGATAGTACTTGGGTGAGCCCAGTACATGTTGTCCCAAAAAAGGGTGGAATAACAGTTGTCAAAAATGAAAATAATGAATTAATTCCCACCAGAACGGTGACTAGTTGGCGAATGTGCATAGATTACAGAAAATTAAATGTTGCCACTAGAAAGGATCATTTTCCACTTCCCTTCATTGATCAAATGTTGGAAAGACTAGCTAGGCATTCTTATTTTTGCTATTTAGATGGATATTCAGGTTTTTTTCAAATCCCTATCCATCCAAATGATCAAGAGAAAACTACTTTTACTTGTCCATATGGAACCTTTGCTTATAGGAGGATGCCATTTGGGTTGTGTAATGCACCAGCCACTTTTCAAAGGTGCATGATGGCAATCTTCTCAGATTTCATTGAAGACATAATGGAGGTTTTTATGGACGATTTTTCTGTTTATGGATCTTCATTTGATATATGCTTGGCTAACCTTTCTAAAGTTTTGCAGCGATGTGCAGATACTGACCTTGTGTTAAACTGGGAAAAGTGTCATTTCATGGTTCAGGAAGGGATAGTGCTTGGACATTTGGTGTCTAACAGAGGAATAGAGGTTGACAAAGCCAAGGTTGAAGTGATAGAGAAGATGGCTCCTCCTACCAATGTCAAGGGAATTCGAAGTTTTCTAGAACATGCTGGGTTCTACAGACGCTTTATCAAGGATTTTTCTAAAATAGCCAAACCTTTGTCTAATTTGTTAAGTAATGACACACCATTTGTATTTGACCAAGAGTGTTTGGATGCCTTTTGCAGGTTGAAGCAAGCTCTTATCACTGCACCAATCATGCAACCACTTGATTGGAGCCTACCTTTTGAAATTATGTGTGATGCTAGCAACTATGCAATTGGGGCTGTTCTTGGTCAAAGAAAGGACAAAAAGGCTTATGTTATTTATTATGCTAGTAGAACACTAGATGAGGCTCAAACAAATTATGCAACAACTGAAAAGGAATTTTTAGCAATTGTCTTTGCATTAGAAAAGTTCAGACCTTACATTATTGACTCAAAGGTGGTTATATTTTCAGATCATGCAGCCATCAGGTATTTGCTCCGTAAAAAGGAGGCTAAACCTAGGCTCATTAGGTGGATTCTGATGCTACAAGAGTTTGATTTGGAGATTAGAGATAAGAAGGGAGCTGAAAATGTTGTTGCTGATAATCTTAGTAGGTTGAAATTGGATGAAGAAGAATTGGATGAAATCCCTATTGATGAGTTTTTCTTGGATGAACAACTTTTCTCTCTTGTTGCTAAACTACCTTGGTATGCAGACTTTGTGAATTATCTATCTTGTGGAGTTTTACCTCTAGGTATGACATGGCAACAAAAGAAAAAGTTTTTGCATGAGGTGAAGTTTTATAGATGGGATGACCCTTTACTCTTTAGGAGATGTTGTGATGGTTTAATAAGGAGATGTATTCCTGAAGAGGAGATACAGAGTATTATGCATCATTGCCATGCTTCTGATTATGGAGGACATTTTGGAATCTCTAAAACAGCTAGTAAAATTTTGCAAGCTGGTTTCTTTTGGCCAAATCTTTTTAAGGATGTGAGGAAATTTGTGTTGGAATGTGATAAATGCCAAAGGAGTGGAAATTTGTCAAAAAGAGATCAAATGCCCCTAAATAATATTCTTGAAGTGGAATTATTTGATGTTTGGGGAATAGATTTTATAGGGCCATTTCCTCCTTCATTTGGTAATAGATACATCCTAGTTGGAGTTGACTATGTGTTAAAGTGGGTGGAAGCTATTGCAACTCCAACTAATGATGCTAGAGTGGTAGTGAAATTCTTGAAGAAATTTGTCTTGAGCAGATTTGGAGCTCATAGGGCTGTAATTAGTGATGGGGGTTCCCATTTTTGTAATAAGCAATTTGAGAGCTTAATGAGGAAGTATGGTGTAGTGCACAAGATAGCTACCCCATACCACCCTCAAACTTCAGGACAAGTTGAAATTTCTAATAGAGAGCTCAAGCATATTTTGGAGAAAACAGTGAACAATTCTCGGAAAGATTGGTCTATCAAACTAGATGATGCTTTATGGGCATATAGGACTGCTTACAAAACCCCTATAGGAACTACTCCCTTTAGGTTGGTGTATGGTAAGTCTTGTCATTTACCTGTGGAGCTAGAACATAGAGCATATTGGGCCATTCAGACCTTGAATTTTGATCTTAAGCAAGCTGGTGAAAAGAGGCTATTGCAACTTAATGAGCTTGAGGAATTGAGGATGGATGCTTATGAAAGTGCCCGTATTTACAAAGAAAGAACTAAAGTTTGGCATGATAAGCATCTTAGAAAAAAGGAATTCAAAGAAGGTGATTTAGTTTTGTTGTTCAACTCAAGATTGAAATTGTTCCCTGGAAAACTTAAGTCAAGGTGGACTGGTCCATATAGAGTTTCTAAGGTTTTCCCTTATGGAGCAATTGAAATTTGGAGTGAAAAATCTGGGAATTTTAAGGTCAATGGGCATAGATTGAAACATTACATAACTGGAGACCCGATAAAGGGAGCAAGCTGTTACAAGCTCTCCAATCCCTCACCTCTTTTCAGTGAAATTCATAAAGAGTCCAGCTAAGGACTATAAATTAGCCCTCTTGGGAGGCATCCCAAGTCCTTTTATTTTGCTTTTGCTGATTTACCTTTATTTTCATTGCTTTAGTTTTTATCTTAAATCTCCCCAAATCCAATTTTTGATATTGTTAAATCTTGTCCCTTGTAGATGTATTTCAATGAAGAAAGGCTGGTGAACTGTTGGGGAAGTGATTCTTAACTTGAAAATTTTGTCCTTCAAACTCTCCCAAAAACTGATTGGTTTTTGCTGCATAACCTGTGCAGGAGCTGCAATCTGGTTTATGCAGAGGAAAAATGAAATCTGCAGCAAAAAGGGTGTCTGCAGCAAATGGCTTGAGTTTTTGGTGAGGTTGGGTGTGTAACTTTTAAGTATATGTGCTTTTAATGTTAATATGGTGGTAAGTTGGTCATTTTTGTAGTTTTGAGATTATTTGGGTTGTGGAATTCAAGGTGGACAATATTGCATTCTCTTGGCATAACTTGGAGAGTTCATTTCATCATTTGTAGATAAATGCAACTTTATGCAGATTTTATTGAGTTTTAATGTGCTAAATGTTGATTTGCAGAATTTGAGTAAAAATGGCATGGTTCTCAAAGGTCTTTTATGTAGGATCCATTTCTACATGCTTGTGTGATGCATTTTTGATGAACTTTGTATATATTGATGTGTTTTTGGTGAAAATTTCTCATGGTTTATACTTCATAGAATTATATTTCCTCATTCTAGGGTATTTTTCACACTTGCAATTCATGTTCCATTGCAATCTTAATCTTATTGAATTGTGCATAAGCAACTGCATAGCTTATGCAATCCTGCATAACCACAATTCTTGCCATTTTTCACCTTTATTGCAAGTGCATGAGGAGAGTGCATAGCCTATGCAATTCTGCATAACCTCATTTTGTCAAATTTCATATCTGTCAAACTTGCATAAGGTGAGTGCATGACTTATGCACTTTTGCATAACTTCAGATTCTGTATTTTCTCTCTCTGCCGAAGTCTGCATAAGCAGAGTGCATAACTTATGCACTTCTGCATGACCAAAAACTCAAAAATTTCAAACCTGCCGAGGGGTGCATAAGTAGAGTGCATGACTTATGCACTTCTGCATAACCAGAAACCCAAAAATTCCAAACTTGCCGAGGGGTGCATAACTTATGCACAACTGCATGATCTATTTCTCTAAAGTCCAAAACCCACCGAGAGGTGCATAAGGAGAGTGCATGACTTATGCACAACTGCATGACCACCAACCCCAAAATTCCAAAAGTTGCCGAGACATGCATAAGCAGAGTGCATAGCTTATGCACTTCTGCATAACCTCACATTCTGAAAATCAAAACCCACCGAGGAGTGCATAAGCAGAGTGCATAGCTTATGCACACCTGCATGACCACTCTCCCTGAAGGTCAAAACTTGCCGAATAGTGCATAAGGATAGTGCATTACTTATGCACTTGTGCATGAGCTATTTCTTTGAAGTCCAAAACAAGTCGAGACATGCATAAGTAGGGTGCATAAGTTATGCACACTCACTTTTCACTTATGCAGTCTTACACAACCTAATCCAAAACTCCCATCGGCACCCATTTCTCCCGCCTCCCGTATTTTCTGTTCCCGACCGTCCATTCCCCTCCATTTCTCCCGACATTTTCCTCCTTCCCTTCTTCTCCACACCTATTTTCGCCGCCTAAACCCTAATCTCTTCGTGCATATTTTTTTTTTCCCCTCATCTCCTCCATCTTCTCCATCGGCAATGGAGTCGCCTCCCTATTCCCGTCCAGCTTCTCCTCTCGAGGTCTCGCCACTGTCAACGCTACCTCCCAATCCCGATTCCCCTCCACAAGCGACACCCCCACCACCTCCCACAACCACCTATAAGCGAAAAATCCGATCAAAATCTGTGCGACCCATGTCCTCTGCCCCTCCTCTATCCAAACGCAAAAAACCACCCACCCCATTTTCAGAACCACCACCAAAAAACCCCAAAACCTCAGCCTCCACACAAGCCAAATCACCCTCTTCCAGCAAAAAGCAAATGTCAGCAGTATCATTGGTTTCAAAACTCCCTTGGTCTCTTCCTGACGCAGTTCAAAAGGCAGCTTTTAAGAGACTTAAGGAAAGAAAGGTGCAACCCACTAGGTATATTTCTGTGGACTCTCTCCAGTCACTTGGTTTATTTGACAATGTGGTTGCTTACCTTGATGGTATGGGTTGGATGAAATTTGTGCACAAGCAAGAAATTGTTTACCCAGCCTTAGTATTGGAATTTATTTCCTCATTCTCTGCCAACCTGAAATTGCATGATGTAGATTTTAAGCCAACTATGAAATTTAGATGTTTGGGGCAAAATAGAGAGTTATCATTGGATCAATTTCATAGCATTCTTGGTTTTGCAATGGATGGGCTATTTAGAGTGCCATATACTGGGGTAGAAGTAGCAAATAAGGGTATTTGGAATGCTGCACAATTCTGGAGAATCATCACAAACCAACCTCAGACTTTTTCTGCTGGCAGATCAAAAACCTCTCAAATACTTGACCCTGCACTTAGGTTCATTCATAGACTGATTGCTAGCACTATTTTGGGCAGAGGGACTAGTTCTGGTGCTGTGGGGAAATCTGAATTATTCATGTTATGGTGTGCTTTTCACAAGGTCAAGGTTTCTCCTGGTTATTTCTTTTGTGAGCATGTGTTGCATATTGCCACCAAATCCATAGGTGACATTGTCTTGGGTGGGCTCATAACAGTTATAGCCAAGCATTTTGGTTTTAATCCTGAAGAGCACACAATACCAACACTTGTGGACACCTTATATTTTGATACTGCACACCTATCCAAAACAGGGTTCAGTTTGCCACATTCTGACTTTGCACAACCTGCAGCAGAAACTGAGCCCATTGCACAACCAGAAGCCCAACCTTTCCCATCGGGCCCACAAAGACTCTACCGAACCTACCCCACCCTCACCGAACAGGAGACCCCAGCAGCTTCTGCTCAGCCCACACCTCCTACAGCTGAACCTTCCTCATCCACAGCCCCTCCTGCATTCAACACTAAAGCCTTATTCACCTATCTTGAAAGGCTTAGTGATGATATATACTTTGTGGATAGGAAACTTGACACTGGTCTTGATACACTCAAGGATTGTCATGATAAACTATTTGACCTTGTCATGGAAACCAGGGACAAGCAGAAAGAATTGAAGGAGATGGTGAAGCAACTCATGATCTTTCTGGGAATGCCACCTCCACCTCCATCACCTCCTCCAGCACCATCATTTCGACAGCAACCAGCAGCTACCAACCCCTTAGCAACATCCTTGGACAAGGGTAAAACAATAGAACTAGATTAGTTTTTGCTTTACTTTTGTTCCAGCTTGTAGGACTTTTCCTTTGTAAATATGTTAAAACATTTATAGTTTGTTTTGAATTATGTTTGTTTGTTTTGAATTAGTTTGTTTCAAATTCTATTTTTCTTGAAGTTTCATTGGATAGCTATTACATTAGTTTTCTTTGATTTTCATTGCCCTTTTGTACATATTTTCCCATATTCTGTATATATTTCAATGCTTCTACTGCTGGTTGTACATTTCCCCTTGCTAATCATCATGCAGCAGCTTTTGTATACACTGCACAGGCTATGAATTTCCTTATGCAAATATCCTGCATAGCCTGTGCAACCTTTCTCGCTACTTATGCAGAATCGCACAGTCAGATTCTCTTATGCAAATGTCCTGCATAGCCTATGCAACCCATATTGCCACTCATGCAGAACTGCACGGCTTATGCACCCTACTTATGCACTTGATCTCGATGAGATTTTACTCGCATAACTCGTGCGACTTCTTATGCATCCCCTTTATATCTTGAATTCTCCTCTCCTCCATACCAGGTAACTCTTTCTTTTTGCTCTTAATTTTTACAATTCCTGGTCAATATTACTTGCTTTGAGTTTTGGTTATCTACTACTTGAGACATTGAGGACAATGTCCAATTTTGAGTTTGGGGGTGCACATTTTGATTTTTGGCTTTATTTTTCACATTTTGAGTATAGGAGCATCTCATCCCATTCCATTTACATATATTGTAAATATTTTACATATACATCCATATATACATATACATAACACATTTACACACACATTACACATTTACATACACATTATACATAGCACATATACAAATAGACAAATTGTACACATTGCACACAAATAGACAAATAGACTTCCTCCATTTAGTTAATACATTACTCATTTTAGGAATCATGCACCATGCATTAAAATCTTTTGCCAAATCCCTTGAGTATTGAAAATGTGCCTATGAGAGTGATTTAACTCACCTTTTAGTTGGGTTTGTGGATTGAAAGTTTCCTAAAATGTGCAAGGTTTTGAAGTGTCTATCCCTTGCCTATATCTTCTTAGCCAAAAAGCCACCCAACTAGTCCTTTGGAGATTGGAATGCTTAGAGGGAGTTATTGGATATAAGGTAGTCAAATGATGTCTCACCAATCCTAGAACAAATTTTCTAAACCTTTCAAGGCGAACCAGCTTGTACTTGAAAAGAGAGATGATTAGGCATTCTTTGATTTAAACCTTCTTATTTTAAACCTTTGGCCCTTTTCCTAATTAAAATTGACCCTTGTAAACCCCTTTGAGCCTTTTTATTCCTGATTTTTCTTGAAATCCTTATTGCTACCTAGCCAATGAACCAAACACTCCAACCCTTTTCATGAGAATAATATTGAATATTAGGTACACTTTCTAAAAAAAAAAAAAATACAATAAAAGGGAGAAGAAGTGCTTGTCATCTTGTAAAAGTGCTAGTATATGTGCTTTTCACTATTGCCATTCAAAATGAAAGAAATCCACCCAAAGTATTAAAAGAAATGAGTTTGGGGGTAGCATTTTTAGGGACAATCGTTAAAAGAAAATGCAAAATACAAGTTTAAAGTATCAAAATGTCCCTCCATTTTTATGTGTTTTGCTAGCACTTGACAATTCTCATTGTGTACTTCTCTCCTCCATATATACAAAAAAAAAAGAAAAAAAGAAAAAAAAATTATAATAAAATAAGAAGTGTACCTTATATTGTTAAGATTGGAAATATTCTCATGCTTTGAATCCTTTTTTACTCATTCTTCTTCTTAGCTTCATTTTGAACCCCATGGCCCCATTACATCCCTAAAAAGATCTTTGATCTCTTGATAGTACTTGCTACATTAGTGGAGATGGGAGTAGGGAATTTGCCTATGGGATTGGAAAACTATTCATTCATTCATTCAATTCCATCATTCCATATAGAGACACTTTGACTATTGATTGTCTTAGAATTCCTTTTGAGCATGACTCTCTCTTTTGATTGGTTGGTTTGGGGATTTTGAATGATAATTGACTTGATGGCTAAGCGGTGAAAGCTTGGATAAGCATTAAATTCTTTGCATTTTGAAGGATGGGTATATGGATTGCTGGTATGGCTAAAGGGGTGTTAAGTTACTTTAATAGGTGATTTTCATAGCTCTTTGGATAAGGCACCCCTAAAATTTTTGCACCACATTTTAAAGTTTGCTTGAGGACAAGCAAAAGCTTGAGTTTGGGGGTATTTGATGCATACATTTTGCATAGTCATTTAGGTCTAATTTCATAACCATTTTATTTGATTATTAGTCATTTTTAGCTAATTTCATTAGTTAATTAGTTAGTTTTTCATAATTGTCGATTTTGGATTAATTTGTAATTTTTACTTTGTTTTGTAGGAAAAATGGTGTTTTTGAAGGACTGAAGAGAAATTTTGCTATTGAGGAGTGACTTCTACAGCCAAAGATGTCAAAAACAAGTTTTCAAGCTGAAATATGCATTGACCAAATTGTGCATAACTTGTCGCATAAGCTATGCAGATCTGCATAAGGAGAACAATCACTGTTCCAGAACCAACCGAAATGTGCATAAGGAGATCGATAGCTTATGCACATTCACGCCTCCTTATGCACCCTCACGGAATTGTGCATAACCTGTGCACCAAGTCATGCGCTTCGCATAAGTGAACTGAACCAGCTAAAATCAGATAAGGGATCGCATAACTTATGCACCCACTTATGCATCCCATAAAGGTTTCATTAATGAGTCAAGAAGATTCTCTCTAAAATTCCTCCTAGAACATACCATTTTAGGGCTCCATGTCAGAAATTGCTATAAATAGTCCCATTTTCCCATTTTAGAGAGGGGGACAAGGAGCAGAAAAGGAAAGGAGAGGAGAGGCAGAATTTGAAGAGTCACTTTCACCTTCCACACCATTTTCAACCAAGATTTGCAGATTTCTTTCCTTCCTTACATTTTTCCTACATTTCTATTGTTTAATTTCTTGTTTCTTAGCTTAGATTAAAGCTCATTTTCATATAAACTCAGATTTTCTTGTAAACATTATGGATAGTGAGTAGTTTACTTTTGATTCTGGAGTAAGGGTTGTAATATTTGAGATATTTTGTGGATTTTGATTGGGTAATCCATATTTTGTGGTCTTAATGAGTTTTATTCTTTTCTTGTGTGCTTAATGACATGCTTAGTGTAGGATCCCATTAAGTGATGTTCTTAATCCATGGTTGAAGCACCGAAAGGAGAAGGCCCTGTGATAGATAATCAAGAAAATGGACTTAATTAACTTAGACCTAGAAATAGGCTAAGGATTAAGAGGATTCACAGATTAATTAAAGAACTTAATGGGTCTTAATTAACTCTAAGTCCACGAAAGTAGGATTAGATTGATTAAGGTACTCTTTGTCTCACTCGAAAGGGAATTCAAAGGATTTAAGAATTAATCTCCTTAAAACCCATAAGTTTCATAAGATTGGATAACTAATTTAAAATCCCAAAATAGCTCGAATATGAAATCCCGAACTCCGGAATCACCTTTTTATCATTGTTAATTTCTAATCAAATTTAATTACTTGCCATTTTTAATCTTGCCAAATTTCAACTTGCTTATTTCAATTTGATGCAATTTTAGTTTAATTAATACATTGTTGAATAGAATATTAATTTTGCACATATAGATTTCACATTCTCAATACCCATCGATTCATTACTTTAATTTCAAAAATACTTCAATTTAGTCAACTTTTATATCAAAAATTCAATCATTAACACAACTCCTCGTGGGAACGATATCTTTTCTATATTACTTGTACGACCCGTGCACTTGCGGTTGGGCATCATCAGGATCCCACACCACCTTCTCATAATCCCCTGCACCTATTCACCACAAAACTCAAAAATTCGCCCACTCCCCATCCATTGCTTTGTAGAGAAGGCTCCGTCGATTTCATTCGCAAAAAGCTAACAATGCTGGACGAAACCATGAAAACAAAATGGAGTTTTCAAACAACCAAGTCAATGGGCTAAACTATTTTTTTAATAAAAATATTATTTTATATGCTATTAGAAAAAGTAATTTGAAAAAAAACTGTTTTATTATTTTAGTGTTCTTATGATCAAAACTTATCAAATTTAATTTTAAATTATTTTTTAATACTCTTTAACTAGTATATTTAAAAAAATAATTTTTTCAATAGTAGTTCCAGCAGCAATGCCAAACAAGCTCTAAAACTAGAAAAGATTATTTTTTGTTATTTTATTTTAAAGATGAGCCTGTAAACAAACAAACAGTAAAGGGTAGAGGCCTAGTAAAAAAGAAATCCAAGACTCATAGAAAATGTAATGACTCAACCAGAGGCCGTTACTAGCACTAGGGATGAGGTCAGCTTAAAGCTGTTGGAAGCCGTAGCAAGCCTAAAAACCTGTTAATCATGAACATAATCATATAACTCACAATCCAAACATACTCCAAACCCATTACACTTTAAATTTCTCATTCATCATCATCATCATAAAAATCCATTTAGAATTTGAACCTTTCTATACATAAAATACTAAAGTATAATTGGTTCATACATACATTCTCACATGAGGAGTTAGCTTTGATTTAAAACATACATAATTACATTTAATAACAACATCTATTAAACTTGAACACCAGTAGAGTAATTATTCCTTTACATATTACATGTCCACTAATCATACAATATACATTTAAACACTTCACAACTATCCTTGCTGCTCAAGCTCCATAAAACTCTTCTAGTCCTATACTCCTACACCTTGGGTTAGGGAAAAGAGGTGAGCTTACACAGGTTCAGTGAGTAAATTAAACACATTAATTATCACATTTATTTCATACACATGCAATACATCATTCAGATGAGTTTTCACAATATAAACATTTTACATAGGATAGACATGTCACCATTGACTCTCCTAATCCTATATGTCTGGCTCATACAGAGGCTCCTCAGAACTTCTGCTTATAACATGACATGTGTCATGCATCAAGAGGTATTGTAAGGTCTCTTTTTAGATTTTATGGATCCATAACATATATAATATTACATGGTCATAAACATTGGGGGAGTCAATGGGTCATCCATAATCCATCATGCACCATCAAAAATTATCCAATTATGCAATATATTTACATTCTAAATACATACACCCTAAATAAATATGACATGATATATGAGGATGATTATAAGTTGAATTTAAAAAGTTACATTTATTAAGGTTAGAATTACTCACCTCTTATAGACTATCAATCACCTATCATGAACAATAGCTAACCTCGGATCCTTAGTTTCCTGAAACCCTCAAGTTCGATCCTATAACCATCGGAACCTAATGAGTTGTTCGAAACTCTAAAACTCTATGCACATATCAAACATCTTATTTTAGGCCCTTAGAAATCATAAAATCATGTTTTCGAACCTTGGAATCAAAGACAAAATAAAGCTTGCAGAACCAAGTTCGGCTGTCAAAGTCATAGACTTTGATTGTCGAACCTTTGATCATTGGGTGCCTATTTTGGGTAGTAGCCACTGCGGCTGCCAAAGGCTTGAACTTCGGCTGCTAAACCTGAAATTTCTCTAGATTTTTCTAAGAAACTATATGCTTTGACTGTCGAAACAATGGTATTCGACGACCGAACCTGGGAGTTTCCAGAATTTGCAAGTCAAAAACAGCAGAATTCTTCTTCCCAAAACCTCCAAAACATATCCCAAAGCTTCAAATCACAATTCAAACACATAAATACATTCCCAAGGCCTAGAACAACTTGAATCCATGCTGATGTTAGGGTTGAAATCATTGGTTGATGTTGGTGGTGGAACAGGAACAGTGGCTAAAGCCATAGCTAAAGAATTCCCTCAATTGGAATGCATTGTATTTGATCTCCCACATGTGGTGGCTGGTCTTCAAGGTACTAACAACTTGAAATATGTTAGTGGCAGCATGTTTGAGGCAATTCCACCTGCAGATGCAATTTTATTGAAGGTAACCCCTCTCTCTCTTAGTTTCATCCCCGAACTAATTTCACATTTTTTTACTTGAAATATAATAGCGACTAGTCTGTCCTGAATACGATTCTAGTGTCATACCAAAATAATCAAGAATCAATCTATAATTGGTAATACATAGTTGCTTAAGCACCTAACAACAGCTGCATCTTAATTCAAACTTTACTTGTTTAATACAGATGTATTATATATATAAAGTTTAACAACTTCTGATTTTGTATTGCTAATGACAAACAGTGGATTATGCTTGATTAGAGCCATGAAAACTGTGTTAGGATACTGAAGCGATGTAAAGAAGCAATTAAGGGCAGAGAAGGGGGAAAGTTGATTATTATAGATATGGTGATGGAGACGAAACAGAAAAAGGATCATGAGTTAAATGAAACAGAACTCTTATTTGATATACTCATGATGGTCTTGTATAATAGTCAAGAGAGAAACGAGAAAGAATGGGCTCAACTATTTTCTGATGCTGGCTTCGGTAATTATAAGATAATCCCCATGCTAGGTTCAAGATCTATCATTGAAGTTTATCCTTAATCTCGCAATTGTTCCATGCATTTCCATGCATGGTATCTATATTCATTTATTGTCAAAATAATGTATCACCTTTGCAGGGATTGATAGAGAGGTGTTTAATTTATGAATAATTGTTGCGTTTAGTTTGGGAAGAATAATATTATCCCATATTATTAATTCGATTGTTTCTATATATTATTATGTTCTTTGCTTAATTTTTTAAAACAAGTTTGAAGTATGATCTCTACATTTCAATCGCTCTGTTTATGAAAAATTTTAATTTATCATTGACTCAAGATACAATATTATTTCATAAATGAGTTATCATGCATATTTTGTTTTAAATTTACTATGAACAAAGTCTTGATAAAAATTTTCCTTATTTATATCCTTGAAGTAAATACATCAAGCACATTATTACTTCTTTTATATATAATGAAAACTTCATTAAATTATTAATGACATAAAAATTAAAGGAAAAAGATTTAATCTCTCTATTTTAACGAAACTAACTTGGTCTATATATTTTAAAAATTATAATATTTAGTCCTTGTATTTTACTTCTGTTAAACTCCTTAGTTCCTCCGTTAATTTTTCTACCAGTTAATAGATTTTAATGTTAGTCAAACTACTATTTAATTCTTCTTTTTTTGTGAAACTCGTTAATTGGTCTCTATAGTTTGAAAAATACTACTATTTAGTTCTTCTATTTTAGTCATGTAGTTTGAAAAAACACAACATCTTGAAAAATATATTCCTAGATAAAAATGAAAATTTTTCTTGTGGAGATTAAATTTGAATTTGTATTTTTTTTTTTAATTGTTCAAGTGTTTTCATTCAATTCACTAATAACGCAATATTTACTCCAACCCAAGCCCAGTGAAAAGAGGATTTAAACCCTAAAATTACAGAGCCTTAGTCTAAATGAGTATAATCCGTTCTCCATCTTCAACAGCAGCCGCTGAAACTCCTCCATCCATAGCAGAATTTCATTGGCTTCTAAGAGAGAAACTAGGTAGAGAAACACAACTATACATGGAGATCACACATTAATCTCAAGGGAGAGCATAAGCTTCCCATGCAAGTCAAGGTTCTCCCCTTTTTCTAACACCTGCAAGCCCATAGAATCAGAGGAGATTTGCAACAAAATACCAAATAAGAACTGGGACTTGGACCATGTCGGACAAGCCAGGAAAACCTTGGCACACATTCAGGACTTTGTATTCTTGTGAAGTTTGATGAAAATGATGACCTCATCATCACCAATACTTTCGATACTGCTAGCCAACAATCTTCTCTGAGAAGCATCACCATCAACAGCAAAGGGGAGCACCAATAATAAGCAAAGCAACTCATAGAAATCCAACAAAAACTCCATCCAAAGAGAGGCACTAGAGCTTCAATACTAGAGACTGAGAAAAAAATTAGACAAACAAAAAGGAAACTGAAAAAAAACCCAACAAAAGCAACTAAAGAAGAGGTGGGTGGGGGAGGAAAGATGATGGCTAAAATGGCTAGATCTTCCCTTGGACAACACTTAAAAGAAAGCTTCTTCTTTAGAAAGAGGAAAGAACAAACAAAAGTTGCAAGAAGTCCATAGGTATAACTTTGCAATTAAGCTCTTCTTTAAATCATATTGAAATCAAAATTATTAATTTAGAATAACATTTATATCAAACTGACTTTAACCTAAAAATTGGCCATGATGAGAACTAATTACGTTTGGATAGACATAACCTCCCTGATATATGCATTTCATGTAGTCATTTACGTTAGATTTTATAGTTATTTTATTTTTTTATTAGTTAATTTTAGTTAATTTCATTAGTTATTTTATTAGTTCTTTATATTCTTTAATTTTGGTTTAATTTGTAAATTTATTCTTATTTTGCAGGTAAAATGATATTTTTAAGGGATTACAAGTCAATTGCACATTTGAAGAATGAATTTCAAGTCCAAAGATGCCCAAAATGAAGTTTAAAAATTGATAATTTTGAAGGCTACCAAAAGTTGCATAAGCAGTTGCATAGCCTATGCAGCCTGCATTCAGAAAATGGAAGAAATGCTAAAATCTGCCGAAAGTTGCATAGCTTCATGCATAGGCTATGCATTCATCTATGTAGTTGACCGAAAAATTTCTTAGACCCACCAAAAGATGCATAGCTTCATGCATAGGCTATTGACTTGCCTATGTAGCGTCACAGAGAACCTCTAAAGCTTGCCAAATTATATATAAAGACCTGCCTGGCCATGCGAACCTGTCTTCATTCATTCTTTTCAATCCCGACTTTGCATAGGATGCTGCATTGGCACAATTTGAGTTGTGCATTTTCTCATTAATTGGCTGAAATGGCGAATCTTTCCACACGTGTAGTGACCTCACCTTACACAATTTTTAGACCACTTTAGGGTTTTTGTCAAAGGGTATTTTAAGCATCCTTCCATCACTTTTTGCTACAAGAAGAACAATAAGAAGAATTATATGGAAAAGGAAGAAAAATGGGAACAAAAGAGGAAGAACGCCATTTTTGGACTGCAACAACTTGGATTCTTTTTCTTCTTTTTCTTCTTCTTTTTCTTCTTCACTATTTCTTCACGCCAAACTGAAAGAAAAATAGCACCAAGGGTGCAAACCTAGTAATTTTAAAAATTTTAATTCCGAGTATTTCATGCAACATACAAATGATTTGTACTATTGGAAAATACATATTTTGATTGCAACAATTGTAACTCTATCTCTAAAAAGTCTATTTGCTATTAGAAAATAAAATCCTTAAATAACAAGATAAAAATAAGGATTTTTACCCTAACAGGCACAGAATCAAATTCAACACTAAATCTGGGAAGCAAAGATCGCTAAGAGTCGATCATCTAGTCCGTCCACACGAACAAGATGATCAAAGCACCAATCTTGAACCAAAATTCCTTTGTGCTTCCTTTCTTGTCTTGGCCAAAACTTGCAAAAAGATGGAGTTTAGGGTATTTTTGGTTTTAACCTTATGGAAGTATAGAGACAATTTCTCTACTTTTAATTTAAAAGTGACAACTTCAAATGTCTCTTGAATTAAGCATAAGAGGAAGAAGATGGAAGAGTTTAGTTTTTGAGAGAGAATGGAAGATGGAAAAATTAATTTTCTTGAAATTATTTTTCGATCTATAACATTTAGAGATTTTAATTTCCTAAAGTCAATTAGTGGTTGACCACTAATCATTACTAACTTTACAAGTCTACATCTAATTCACCAATTAGATGTGTTTTCTAATTTTAATTTGGCTACTTGTCATGCTAATATTAATTAGGGAATTAAAGCACCATGCTACTTTAGGGATTCTCATATCCCTAAAGTGTTATGGAAAACACTAATTAACCATATATTAATTTTCTCTCACGACTTCTCAAGTCATTTTAACCAAATTAAAATTTCTTACCTTATAGATTAATTAATCAAGTTTATATTTAAACACTTTAAATATTAACTTTAATACTTTTATCGATGAATTTAGTTTCAAGTCATGTTAAAGACTTTGCATTCTAATTGCAAACTAAAAATATTAATTTAATTAATTACTTAAACTATTTAATTTATTAATCAAATTAATTATGCTTTGATCATGTTATTCTTATTGTGTGTGACGTTTTAAGTTCATTACTAATTAGCAATGAGAATAATATTAACTCTTTAATATTATTGGAACTATTCCATACTTAGAGTGAAATTCTCTTATCACTCTTAGTTCTCATAAATCATGGTTGACACCTAGCATAGTATACCATGACTACCTAACTAGTGATGAATTAATTTATATTTAACTGATGAACCTTGATCATACATACCATGCACTAAAATCTCTCTGTTACATAATCCCGATTTCAGCTAGGGTCATGCTTTATGTCAAACCCTAATTGCTTAGAATCATATGTCCTCATCTTAATTCCAATTCTTGATTAACAAGACTTTTCAATCAGAAATACTTTTCTGAATAAGTCTATCTATCCTGGCAATGAACTTTATTTATCAAGAACAATTAAGATAAACATAGAATTTTATCCCTATTTACTTATGGCAACGGATTCCATTTTGACTAAACACCTATCTCCATATATAACAAGTCAAAGCTAACACACGCCCGTATACTCATACCTAGTACAAGTATGTAAATGGTATTAAACTCAAATCACCTATATACAAGATAACTATGTTATCTCAGGTCAAGAGATTACATGCACTATTATTATCTAGATGATAATACATTGACAAGAGTAAACTCCATGTATATATCATCTAAATGTCACTGGTTCAACCTACTTATCTTATAAGTGCCCATTATATTTGTTATATGGCATGAGACTCACAATTTCATCTTATTAATATCTCATACTAATCCATAGAAATAAATAGATGTGACAGTCTATGCGGATAAATCAACCCAATGAGGTATCATTGACTGTGAACTAAAATTTATAACACTTGTATCAGATTATTCCGTCACTTATATTCTTAACATTTTAGAATGGAACATCTAACAAATTGTTAAAGGATAATTTTAATTAAATTTAAACAATTTAGATTAAAAGAAAAGATATATGCCATTAAAAAGAAATTAATATTTATAAGATACAAATTACAAGTTACGCTCTAGGATATACCACTAACACAAACATTGAGTTTTTAAGTTTTAGTTTATTTTTCATGTTTTATTCCTTCTTCTACTTTGATTTTATTGTAATGAACATGAATTGTGAGTAGTTTCTTTAGATTATGAAGTTGGAGATGTAATATTTAAGTTTCTTTTGTAGATTTGAACTGAGTTAGTTCCAATTTAATAAAATTTATGAGGTTTAATCCATATCTTGTGTGCTTATTGACATGCTTAATGTAGTGTCTCATTAAGTTGTATTCTTAATCCTTGGTTGAAGGATCGAAAGGAGAAAACTAAGTCATAGATAATCAAGATATTGAACTTAATTAACTTAGATCTAGAAATAGACTAAGGATTAAAAGGGTTTTATAGATTGATTAAAAATTTTGATGGGTCTTGGTTAATTTTAAACTCCATAAAAGTAGAATTTAATTAATCAATGCACACTTTATTTCACTCGAAAGAGATCTCAAAAGATTTGAGAATTGATCTTCTTTAAAACTATAAATATCATAGATTGGGCTGGCTAGAGAAAATCCCAAATAACTTGAATAGGAACTCTTAATTCCGGAATCATCTTTTTACAATTGTTGCTTATTATTTTACTTTTGAGTATTTAATTTAATCTCATTTCATCAATTTTCATTATTAATTTCTCAATTTCTTTATTTAATCAATTATTAAATTACTCATTTGTTTGAATTGAATTTTACATTTTTAAACCCTAAACTTCATATTCTCAAAATTCTTTTATCTGTTTCGTTAAATTACAATTTTAGTATAGTTCATTTTATATTAAAAATTCAATTGAAAATGCAATTTTTCGTAAGAATAATATATTTTTCTATACTACTTAAATGACTCATACACTTGAGGTATTCCACATCACTCCCTAAATTAAAAAAAAAATCAAATATTTGAAAATTTTAAAATACAATAATTATATTATAATTATTAATTATAATAATTGGCGATTGTTAAAAAGAATGTATTATGAAATTCTCGAATTTATATAAAAATGCGTTTGATAACTATTAAATTAAATATTTATATTTATATTTATATTCATATTCGTATATTTATTATATAAATTTTAATATAAATATTTAACCCAATAGTTATTAAATATATTTTTATATGAGAATGAGCTTATATTAAAAATATCTATTTTAAAATAAGCAATTCAAAATCTTTTTCCCTTAAAAATTTTCAACACAGGGAAGAAAAATGCCAAAATTTATCTATTATATCTATAATAGTTCCGCTTAATTTCTAAGCAACTTGACAACTTGCAAAGGCTGGTTTAAACAAAAGTCTTTAATAATTTGTATAATTTTACTGTATATTTTTCAATAGTTAAATACTACCAACCTGCGAACCTATAGTTTCATGGCACAAACATGATGTGCAGGTGGATACACATATCCTCGATTAAAATATTATTTTATTATAAAAATTCATTATTTATTATTTAATTTTATTATTATTCTAAAAATTTAATATAAATATATTTTATTTTATGATAGTTTATAAAATATATTTTTAGTCATTATAAAAATTAAATAAAAAATCTTGTTCAACTTCGATGATTATTATTATTATTATTATTATTATTATTATTATTATTATTATTATTATGCCTTGTATGAATATTTAATGGGATGAGAATAAAATGATAAAATTTAATCCTATTTCGTTGTTCATCGTATTAAAATTTACTGTTTTTTTTTAATTGATACTATTCATGAAAATTTATTATAGATATGGATTTATAAAATAAATAATAAATGGGTTAGAGATCTACTAGGTATTCTCAAAATAGACAGATCTATTAGGTATTCTCAAAATAGACTCTCTAACGCTCAAATTAGAGTTGATATGAGAGAATAATATATCAGATTGATTATGAAGAAAATATACTTTTAAAAATGATTTAATCTCTTTATGTAAAATATAGACAATTATTATGATAAATTAATTATGTAAAATAATACCCTCTATTTTAATTTTTTTTCTCTTTTATACTTTTTTAATTATCAATTATCATATAATTTTTTAAAAAAGGCAAGCACTAGAACTAGAAATTTTAATTTTTTTAAATCGTAAAGGGATACATAGGTAAAATTAAATTCATACACTTTTTGCTAATTTCTTTAAAAAAATATATTTTCATCTCTAGTTTTTTAATCAAATTCAAGTCTTTACTTATTAGATTTTTCTTAAAGATAAATTATTTTCATTCTCATTTTTCTTATTTTATTTTGATTGAAAGATTTCTAAGAAAAATTAAAATATTTTTACAAATATAATTAAATTCTGAATCAATAAAATTTTTCTTTAATTTTTTTGGTCTAAGTCACCCTTAAACCACCTCTAAACCGTTATTCAAACCGTCTAGAACTATCTTTTTTCGAACCGCCCTTCAAACTGTTTTAAACCAGGGCTCGAACCGGAACCGATGGTTTAAAAACCGTTTTCCAAACCGTCCCCTAACAATTTGGTTCAAGTTTATGATTTTATTGAATCTGAACCGACGATTCCTGAACTGTGGCCACCGTTACTGTTTTGAATGTCTTGCTAAAGTTGGAATAGTTAAACTACATTAGCCACTGCAACATGTTCTTAACAACATAATCCTTTTTCCCTCACTTTTTTTTTATACTGATTAACTGTCTTTTTCCGTTACCAAACCTGTGAAAAAGTTTTAATATCATAAGGTAATTTTTTTATTTTATAATTCATATTTCATTATTATCTTGTTATGAGATTTTCTATACTGAAAATTATAAAAACTTAATTATAAAATTAAATGAGAAACTATTTATTAAATAATTCTTTAATTAGATATATATAAAGAAAGATATTTTTAATAACTTGAACAGAAAATAACAATTTATCAAAAATAATGGTAAATTTAAGTTTATAATAAGAATTTATTATTTTATAAAATTAATTTTTACTTGATTATTATTATATATTAAAAATTTACACATTATTATAGTTTTTTAATAAATAATTTATTATTACATATAATTTTTTTGTCTCTATTTAGAAAAAGTCTTAATATAATTTGCAAGCAGCTTGACCACTTGCAAAGACTGGTTTAAACAAAAGTCTTTAATAATTTGTATTAAATCCTACCAACCTGCGAACCTGTGGCTGCAAAGCGCAAACACGATTTGCACGATATCTATCCTCGATTAAAATATTATTTTACTTTAAAAATACATTATATTTTTCTAACTACAATTTAATAATCTATAAAACCTAATTGTTATAAAATTAAAAAAATTAAATCGAAAAACTCGTTCTGCTCCGATTTTTTTTTTTTTTAAATCTTATAAAATCCAAACTTTCCGATTTGTATAACTGTATTGAAATAGTGAGTGTAGTGATGAATCATTATCTTTAAGATATTAATTAATTTCACTAAATTGCTGCAAGATTATGATAATATACCTTCAAAATATAATAAAGCTTAAAATCTGAAGACAGCAACTCCTAAAAATTTTCTTTAAAAACTCTTTATACGAATTGAATTTAGAGAGTTTAAAAAATAAGAAGAAGAATAAATAAAAATAGTATATATTTATAGATGATGAAAAGTCATGGTATCTATTCTAAACAAACATATTTATCTATTTTTAACATATATGACTGTTTATTTAAATCCATATATCCTCTAATAGATGTGATTATATTCATTCATTGAAAAGTATTGCTTTTAATAGTTATTATAACTGTTTTGTGAGTAATATGTATATTTATTTATTAACAGATATATCTACTAATTAACAAACACATCAATTAATAATGTTTGTTTAATATTATTAAATTTAATATCAAAATCAATTAATAATAGAGTCTAAATTAATTAGATTGAAATTGTTAATTCAGTGGATCATCATTCTAGATCTCTTAAGCCTATGACTTTAGATTGATATGTTATAAAGAGTTAAACTTGTGCATTTACTAATAGTTTAAACTTTTAATATAAGCGTTCAATTCTATAAAAATTAAAACTTTATAAGATTAGATTTATTCTCTCTCCCTTTAATTTTAAAATTGAGAGACAAAAATTAATAGTGAAATTCAGTTTAATTTGCTTTTATTAAAAAAAATTAATATTATATTATATAAAAGATGAAATAATTAAACTCAGTTTTAAAGTGACGAAAATCAAAATTACAAATTCAAAATTATATTTAAACCAAACTCATTCGGTCCAATTTTAAAAATAAATTCGCCATGACCAAAGCTAATTACGTTTGCATTGACACAATCTAAATTGTATCTATTGGATTAAAATCAATAATTTATAAAATAAAATAAATAATGCATGAAATAATTAAAAATTGTATTATATTTATACAATATGATTAAAAAAATCCCACCGCCTACGAGCCGACGGCTGCACAGCATAACACCAATTAGAGCATAATTGTACTAATTCTTTTTAATTTTCACTAAACTATTAATAATCTAATTTTGGGCGGTTGGAGGCCAAAATAAAATACTACAAGAAGTTAAATCAAATATTGACAAAAGTATAGAGGTTAAAATAAAAATATATAATATTAAGAGATTAAAATTAAATAATATAAAAATTATAAACAAAATTTACAAAAAAGTGTAAAGTTGAAAAAAAAATATAAAAATATTAGAGGAAAAATAGTAATTTAAAAAAAATAAAATTTATAAATAAAATTTTTATTTTAAAAATTTTGGAAGCAAATAATAATTTTTTCAAAAAACACATGAAAGTTTGCAGGTAAAAATTGGTTGTTAATTATAGTAAAAAAGATTATAATAATTATAGTAAAGGTGCTGTGTTAAGGGATGCAAATGGGGAGTTTCTTCGAGGGCTGTCGGCGTTCAGGGATGGTTGCTTATCGCTGCTCATAGTTAAACTACCTTATTCTATGCCAGTCTCATTATTTGGTCTCAGCATTCGAATTTTCTTTGTAATACTCGTAATTCTAATTTTATACCAGATTTTTATGGTATGCTAATCTGAATTTAAATTGGAATTTTTTTACTTTTTCCTTATTGGTCAATAAAATATTTTAATTTAAAAAAAGGGCCCATTTTCAGGTCTTTTTCACCCTAACCACCAACGCATCACGTTCACTTAACAACGCGAAAAGCGATAACAAGTACATTTTTATTTGTAAATTCCATGACTCTGTGTAGAGCTCAACTTGAAAAACATGTAATATAAAATAAATATTTATTTTGGTCAATATATAATATTACACCAAATCAAATGAAGTATCGAAGTTATCCACCCATCAGCACTCTATATATTGTTCTTAGTATTGCATCAACCATACCAAATTATCATAAACACTTCCTCAAGAAAGCCTGAAAAGATGGTCAATTTGGCTGATGCAAATCATGATGCTGAGCTTCTTCAAGCTCAAGCTCATGTATGGAACCACATCTTTAACTTCATCAACTCAATGTCCCTTAAATGTGCAATTCAATTAGGAATCCCAGATGTGATCCACAACCATGGCAAACCCATTACCCTTTCCCAGCTTATTTCTTCTTTACCTGTCCACCCAGCCAAAGCTCGCTGTATACCTCGCCTAATGCGCCTTTTGGTTCACTCTGGTTTCTTTGCTCAAGCAAAAATCAGTGAAGATGATGATCAAGAAGAAGGGTATGTTCTCACCAGTGCATCTCAGCTCCTCCTCAAGGACAACCCCTTGAGTGTCACACCGTTCTTGATGGCCATGCTTGATCCTATTTTAACAAGACCATGGCATTATGTGAGCACTTGGTTCCTAAACGATGATCCTACTCCATTTAATACGGCTCATGGGAGGACAATTTGGGAGTATGCTGGACATGAACCCAAGCTCAACGATTTCATGAACGAAGCAATGGCTAGTGATGCTAGGCTCGTTATGCATGTGCTGATCAATGAGTGTGAGGGAGCGTTTGAGGGGCTGAAGTCATTGGTTGATGTTGGGGGTGGAACAGGAACCGTGGCTAAAGCCATAGCTAAAGCATTCCCTCAGTTGGATTGCATTGTGTTTGATCTCCCACATGTGGTGGCTGGTCTGCAAGGCACTGACAACTTGAAGTATGTTGGAGGCAACATGTTTGAGGAGATTCCTCCTTCCGATGCAATTTTACTGAAGGTAGGTCTAACCCTTCTCTCCGATTATCATCCCCTGTATGCCGTAGCTGCTACTTAATTTCTTGGGGACTATCAGATTAGATTAGATTATTCTTGAGAAAAGAGAAGCTGCGGTGATCCTGCAGCCGCCCATATCTCACCAGTGAATAATTGGCTAGGTCTGATCATTGGTCCAATTGGCTAAAAGTTCAGTTTGAAGATTCTCCTCGAGAAGTTCAATTCTACAGTAGTTTGAAGCTCAAATTTTCAACCCAATTTTAATGGGGCAAGCCCAACCTGCCAGCTTAAATAATCTACTATTTGATCTAAAATGACCTATAATTTATTTTAATTTAAATAAAACTTAAAAAATTCAAAAAAAAAAATTAAAGCTTTAAATCCTGATAATCTATATGACTCGATTAGTTTATATTTTAGTAAATAACTTGATTTGAATCTGACAGATAAAAGTTTAATTTTTTTTTCTTGTAATGATGACCAGTGGATTTTACACGACTGGAGTGATGAAGAATGCATGAAGATTATGAAGCAATGTAAAGAAGCCATTAAAGGAAGAGAAGGAGGGAAGCTAATTATCATAGACATGGTGATAGGAAGCCGCAAAAAAGATAAGGATGCCATGGAAACACAACTCTTCTTTGATATGCTGATGATGGCCTTAGTTACTGGTCAAGAGAGAAATGAAAAAGAATGGGCTAAACTCTTTTTCGATGCTGGTTTTAGCGACTATAAGATAAAACCCATGCTAGGTTTAAGATCCATTATTGAGGTTTATCCTTAATTTAGCTTATAGAGCTTGATTAATTTTATCTTAGCTTTTATTTGTATTTTGCATCTCTATGATATTTTCGTTTGTGTGGTTAAAATTCATCTCCATGTTATGAGCGAGATGCCTCTGCTTTTTACATTGTTAATGGAAGCTTTAGTTGTGCAAGGACTGCTTTGGATATCTTGCTAAAGTTGGATATCTTCAATATTGATCTCCCTTGCTCTTCCTTGATCTTTAAATTATCACTAAAGCTTTTGTCAATGATATGCAAGGTTCTTAGCAACCTGAACACATCTTTAATTTAGATTTTGTAAAAAAAAAAAAATTAAAATACAATCTTATAGGGCTTACAATATATACAAGTATAAATTTTATAAATTATATATTAATAGTTTGAGTAAACCGAAAAACTCAAATTGAATTATATATTCAAAGCATCCCAGCTGACAAAACCCACACTTCTAAAAACTTGTTTTTCTTTTGATTTGACGTAAGATTGATGCGCAAACCAACTCTGTTTCACAAGCCTCCGGCAAACAAAGCCAGATCACAAACCACCTTCTGAGCTGGAGAAGCAAGAACCAATGCACAAACCGTTAACCCCAGCTGAACCTCCTAAAGAAGTGAAGCCAAGGACCAGGAGACAAGACAATAACCCCTTGGATCCCACACCACCTTCTCATAATCCCCTGCACCTCTTCACCACGAAACTCAAAAATTCGCCTACTCCCCATCCATTGCTTCATAGAGAAGGCTCCGTCAATTTCATTAGCAAAAAGCTAACAACACTGGACGGAACCACGAAAACAAAATGGAGTTTTCAAACAACCAATTCAATGGGCTAAACTATTTTTTTAATAAAAATATTATTTTATATGCTATTAAAAAAAGTAATTTGAAAAAAAAAACTGTTTTATTATTTTAATGTTTTTTATGATCAAAACTTATCAAATTTAATTTAAATTATTTTTTAATACTTTTTAACTAGTATATTTAAAAAAATAATTTTTTTAATAGTAGTTCCAGCAGCAATGCCAAACATGCTCTAAAACTAAAAAATCATTTTTTGTTATTTTATTTTAAAGATGAGCCTATAAACAAATAAACAGTAAAGGGCAGAGGCCTAGTAAAAAAGAAATCCAAGACTCATAGAAAATGTAACGACTCAACCAGAGGCCATTACTAGCGCTAGGGATGAGGTCAGCTTAAAACTATCGAAACTCGTAGCAAGCCTAAAAACCTGTTAATCATGAACATAATCCTATGACTCACAATCCAAACATACTCCAAACCCATTACACTTTTAATTTCTCATTCATCATCATCATCATAAAAATCCATTTAGAATTTGAACCTTTCTATACATAAAATACTAAGGTATAATTGGCTCATACATACATTCTCACATGAGGAGTTAGTTAAGATTTAAAACATACATAATTACATTACTTATGCTTAATAACAACATCTATTAAACTTGAACACCAGTAGAGTAATTATTCCTTTACATATTACATGTCCACTAATCATACAATATACATTTAAACATTTCACAACTATCCTTGCTGCTCAAGCTCCATAAACTGTGATGATGAATGAGAACAGTGAATCGTGAACTGTGAACCGTGAACCGACGGTTTGAGAACCGTTCATATTTTTCAGGAACCGTGAACAGACGGTTTGGAACCAGATTTAACCGACGGTTTCAAACCGGACCAAACTGGCGATTTAAATACAAAAAAATTCAATAAATATCTTACCCTACTCCTAATTCATTTATATATATCATTAATTCTCTACACAATTATTTTCTACACTCTCTTTAATTCTTAATATTTTTTTAATTTCTCTCAAATTCTCTAAATAATTATTTTCTACACTCCTTTTAATTCTCATTACTCTCTCAATTTTCTTACTTTATTATTTTAAATCCTCAATAAAATTTTCAATACCCTCTATTTTAATTTTTTTTTCTCTTTTATACTTTTTTAATTATCAATTATCATATAATTTTTTTAAAAAGGCAAGCACTAGAACTAGAAATTTTGATTCTTCTAAATCCTAAAGGGATACATAGGTAAAATTAAATTCATGCATTGTTTGCTAATTTCTTTAAAAAAAATTATTTTCATCTCTAGTTTTTTAATCAAGTTCAAGTCTTTACTTATTAGATTTTTCTTAAAGATAAATTATTTTCATTCTCATTTTTTTATTTTATTTTGATTGAAAGATTTCTAAGAAAAATTAAAATATTTTTATAAATATAATTAAATTTTGAATCAATAAAATTTTTTTTAATTTTTTTTGGTCTAAGTCACCCTTAAACCACCTCTAAACCGCTCTCAAACCTTTCTCTAAACCGTTTTGAACTGTTTTTTTTTTGAACCGCCCTTCAAACTGTTTTAAACCGGGGCTCGAACAGGAACCGACGGTTCAGAAACCGTCTTCTAAATCGTCCCCTCGCAATTTGGTTCAAGTTCATGATTTTATTCAACCTGAACCGACGATTCCTGAACTGTGGCCACCCCTACTGTTTTGAATATCTTGCTGAAGTTGGAATAGTTAAACTACATTAGCCACTGTAACTGCTTTAGATATCTTGCTAAAGTTGGAATAGTTAAACTACATTAGCCACTGTAACATGTTCTTAACAACAGAATCCTTTTTCCCTCACATTTTTTTTTTACTGATTAACTGTCTTTTTCCGTTACCAAACCTGTGGAAAAATTTTAATATCATAAGGTAATTTTTTTATTTTATAATTCATATTTCATTATTAGCTTGTTATGAGATTTTCTATACTGAAAATTATAAAAACTCAATTATAAAATTAAATGAGAAATTATTTATTAAATAATTCTTTGATTAGATATATATGAAGAAAGATATTTCTAATAACTTGAACAGAAATAAAAATTTATCAAAAATAATTTTAAATTTAATATTATAATAAGAATTTATTATTTTATAAAATTATTTTTTACTTGATTATTATTATATATTAAAAATTTACACATTATTATAGTTTTTTAATAAATAATTTATTATTAAATATAATTTTTTTGTCTGTATTAAGAAAAAGTCTTAATATAATTTGGAAGCAGCTTGACCACTTGCAAAGACTGGTTTAAACAAAAGTCTTTAATAATTTGTATTAAATCCTACTAAAGCACCATGCTACTTTAGGGATTCTCATATCCCTAAAGTGTTATGGAAAACACTAATTAACCATAAATTAATTTTCTCTCGCGACTTCTCAAGTCATTTTAATCAAATTAAAATTTCTTACCTTATAGATTAATTAATCAAGTTTATATTTAAACACTTTAAATATTAACTTGAATACTTTTATCGATGAATTTAGTTTCAAGTTATATTAAAGACTTTGCAATCTAATTGCAAACTAAAAATATTAATTTAATTAATTAATTAAACTATTTAATTTATTAATCAAATTAATTATGCTTTGATCATGTTATTCTTATTGTGTGTGACTTTCTAAGTTCATTACTAATTAGCAATGAGAATAATATAAACTCTTTAATATTATTGGAACTATTCCATACGTAGAGTGAAATTCTCTTATCACTCTTAGTTCTCATAAATAATGGTTGACACCTAACATAGTATACCATGACTACCCAACTAGTAATGAATTAATTTATATTTAACTGATGAACCTTGATCATACATACCATGCACTAAAATCTCTCTGTTACATAACCCCGATTTCAGCTAGGGTCATGCTTTATGTTAAACCTTAATTGCTTAGAATCATATGTCTTCATCTTAATTTCAAATCTTGATTAACAAGACTTTTCAATCAGAAATACTTTTCTGAATAAGTCTATCTGTTCTGGCGATGAACTTTATTTATCAAGAACAATTAAGATAAACATAGAATTTTATCCCTATTTACTTATGGCAACGGATTCCATTTTGACTAAACACCTATCTCCATATATAACAAGTCAGAGCTAACACACGTCCGTATACTCATAACTAGTACAAGTATGTAAATGGTATTAAACTCAAATCACCTATATACAAGATAACTGTGTTATCTCAGGTCAAGAGATTATATGCACTATTATTATCTAGATGATAGTGCATTGACAAGACTAAACTCTATTAATATATCATCTAAATGTCACTAGTTCAACCTACTTATCTTATAAGTGCCCACCATGTTTGTTATATGGCATGAGACTTACCATTCCATCTTATTAATATCTCATACTAATCCATAGAAATAAATAGATGTGACAGTCTGTGCGGGTAAATCAACCCAATGAGGTATCATTGACTGTGAACCAAAATTTATAACACTTGTATCAGATTATTCCGTCACTCATATTCTTAACATTTTAGAATGGAATATCTAACAAACTGTTAAAGGATAATTTCAATTAAATTTAAACAATTTAAATTAAAAGAAAAGATATATGCCATTAAAAAGAAATTAATATTTATAAGATACAAATTACAAGTTACGCTCTAGGATATACCACTAACACAAACATCGAGTTTTTAAGTTTTAGTTTATTTTTCATATTTTATTCCTTCTTCTACTTTGATTTTATTGTAATAAACATGAATTTTGAATAGTTTCTTTAGATTATGAAGTTGGAGATGCAATATTTAAGTTTCTTTTGTGGATTTGAACTGAGTTAGTCCTAATTTAATAAAATTTATGAGGTTTAATACATATCTTGTGTGCTTATTGACATGCTTAATGTAGGGTCTCATTAAGTTGTATTCTTAATCCTTGGTTGAAGGGTCGAAAGGAGAAAACTAAGTCATAGATAATTAAGAAATTAAACTTAATTAACTTAGATCCAGAAATATACTAAGGATTAAAAGGGTTTTTATAGATTGATTAAAAATTTTAATGTGTCTTGGTTAATTTTAAACTCCACAAAAGTAGAATTTAATTAATCAATGCACACTTTATTTCACTCGAAAGAGATCTCAAAAGATTTGAGAATTGATCTCCTTTAAACCTATAAATTTCATAGATTGGGCTAGCTAGGGAAAATCCCAAATAACTTGAATAGGAACTCTTAATTCCGGAATCGTCTTTTTACAATTGTTGCTTATTATTTTACTTTGAGTATTTAGTTTAATCTCATTTCATCAATTTTCATTATTAATTTCTCAATTTTTTTATTTAGTTAATTATTAAATTACTCATTTGTTTGAATTGAATTTTACATTTTTAAACCTTAAACTTCATATTCTCAAAATTCTTTTATCTGTTTTGTTAAATTACAATTTTAGTATAGTTCATTTTATATTAAAAATTTAATTGATAACACAATTTTTCGTAAGAATAATATTTTTTTTTTTATACTACTTAAATGACTCATGCACTTGAGGTAGTCCACATCACTTCCTAGATTAAAAAAAAAATCAAATATTTGAAAATTTTAAAATACAATAATTATATTATAATTATTAATTATAATAACCGGCGATTGTTAAAAAGAATGCATTGTGAAATTTGTGAATTTATATAAAAATGAGTTTGATAGCTATTAAATTAAATATTTATATTTATATTCGTGTATTTATTATATAAATTTTAATATAAATATTTAATCCAATGATTATCAAATGTATTCTTATATGAGAATGAGCTTATATTAGAAATATCTATTTTAAAATAAGCAATTCAAAATCTTTTTCCTTTAAAAATTTTCAACACAGGGAAGAAAAATGCCAAAATTGATCTAATTATATCTATAATAGTTCCGCTTAATTTCTAAGCAACTTGACAACTTGCAAAGGCTGGTTTAAACAAAAGTCTTTAATAATTTGTATTATTTTACTGTATATTTTTCAATAGTTAAATCCTACCAACTTGCGAACCTATAGTTGCATAGCACAAACACGATGTGCGCGGGGATACACATATCCTCGATTAAAATATTATTTTATTATAAAAATTATTTAATTTTATTATTTTTCTAAAAATTTAATATAAATATATTTTATTTTATGATAGTTTATAAAATATATTTTTAGTTATTATAAAAATTAAATAAAAAATCTTGTTCAACTTCGATGATGATGATTATTATTATTATTTTGCCTTGTATGAATATTTAATGGGACGAGAATAAAATGATAAAATTTAATCCTATTTCGTTGTTAATCGTATTAAAATTTACTGTTTTTTTTAATTGATACTATTCATGAAAATTTATTATAGATATGGATTTATAAAATAAATAATAAATGGGTTAGAGATCTATTAGGTATTCTCAAAATAGATGATCTATTAGGTATTCTCAAAATAGACTCTCTAACGCTCAAATTAGAGTTGATATGAGAGAATAATATATCAGATTGATTGTAGAGAAAAACATACTTTCAAAAATGATTTGATCTCTTTATGTAAATAAAGACAATTATTGATTATGCTAAGTTAACTATGTAATTATATAGATATTATTAATTAGTATAATTATAGACATTATTATATTTGACAATTCCATTAAGAATATTTATCTTTAATTAATATTCTTTTCTTGTATTGACTGGATCTTAAATGGTTGAACCGATTTAACAAATTTTATGATTGAATCATTAAATACGATTAGATTCACGAATTATCCAAATTCTCTACACAATTATTTTCTACACTCTCTTTAATTCTTAATACTTTTTTAATTTCTCTCAAATTCTCTAAATAATTATTTTCTACACTCCTTTTAATTCTCATTACTCTCTCAATTTTCTTACTTTATTATTTTATATCCTCAATAAAATTTTTAATACCCTCTATTTTAATTTTTTTTCTCTTTTATACTTTTTTAATTATCAATTATCATATAATTTTTTAAAAAAGGAAAGCACTAGAACTAGAAATTTTGATTCTTCAAAATCCTAAAGGGATATATAGGTAAAATTAAATTCATACACTTTTGGCAAATTTCTTTAAAAAAAATTATTTTCATCTCTAGTTTTTTAATCAAGTTCAAGTCTTTACTTATTAGATTTTTTTTAAAGATAAATTATTTTCATTCTCCTTTTTCTTATTTTATTTTGATTGAAAGATTTCTAAGAAAAATTAAAATATTTTTACAAATATAATTAAGTTCTAAATCAATAAAATTTTTCTTTAACTTTTTGGGTCTAAGTCACCCTTAAACCACCTCTAAACTGCTCCCAAATCATTCTCTAAATCATCTTGAACTGTCTTTTTTCGAACCACCCTTCAAACTGTTTTAAACCGAAGCTCGAACTGGAGCCGACGGTTCAGAAACTGTCTTCCAAACCGTCCCCTAGTGATTTGGTTCAAGTTCATGATTTTATTGAACTTGAACTGACGATTCCTGAATTGTGGCGACCCCTACTGTTTTGAATATCTTGCTAAAGTTGGAATAGTTAAACTACATTAGCCACTGTAACCGGTTTGGATATGTTGGCATAGTTGACTACTTGCTATAATTTCCATATTAGTTTCACAATTATAGGAGACTAATCTGATTTGATTTTGTAATTATAGGAGTTTGATTAGGTGAGCGGATTAGGTGACAGATATTGTATAGATGTATATTTAGTTTCCTAGAATAGTGTTATTTCCTTTTCTTTTATGATGTAATAGTATCTATATATTGACACCAATCCTAGAGAAGAAAATACAACCTGAATTATTTTCCAGAATTCTATTGTTTACATGGTATTAGAGCAATTCGATCCTAAAAGCTGCTCAACATGAATTGAATCCCATATCTGAACCACCATCGCAATTTCCTTGTTTACTAATTGAAATGGCAGAAATCACTCCCACTGTACCTGTTACACAGAATAGCTCAGTTCCACCTATTATCATTCACCAAGATAATGTTGCGTTTCCAACTAGTATCATATTGGATGATACCAATTATCCATTATGGTCTTAACTTATGGAGATGCGTATTGGTGCTCGCAATAAGGCTAGATATCTCATTGGAGAAACCAAAAAACCCCACCTGAAGATCCTGATTTTGGAACGTGGATTACTGAAAATCATAGAGTCAAAAGCTGGCTCATTGATTCAATGAGTCCATCACTAATGCAGCGATTTATTCAACTTTCCACAGCTAATGAAATATGGGAGGTTGTATCAAGAAACTTCTATGATGGCTCAGATGAAACCCGTCTCTTTGAACTGAATCAAAAATTTTTTTTCTACCACAAAATGGTAGACCCTCATCAACGTACTATAATGAACTTGTTGCTATTTTTTAGGAAATTGATCACAGGACTACATCTCAGGAAAAAAACTATTGTAGGGGTGGTTCAGTTGCATTTTGCAATGAGTAGGCTTCGAGTTCATATTTTCCTAAGTGGACTTGATCCTGAATTTGATCAAGTTTGTGGAGAAATTTTGCGAAAAGATCCAAAACTCGACCTGGAGAACACATATGCGTATGTAAGGTGAGACTATCAACAAAGACAGACAATGGGAAACTCTCGACCAATTTCTGAAAGCTCAGTTATGTTAGCAAACCGAACACAATAAGGAACATCTGGTTCATCAAAAAAATCCTGGAAAATCTAACAATCTTAAATGTAGTCATTGTGGTGAACCAGGTCACTCGAAGCAGCGCTGTTATGAACTCATAGGCTATCCCAAATGGTGGGACTTCTCAAAAAAATTGAAGGAACGGAAGCGTAAAAAACACAAGTTTATACCATTGAATTCAAAAATTTTCACCTAGGGTCACATGCATCTTGCAAGATTTATTTTTATCTATTTGATTTCAATGATAAACAACATATTAAAACTCTTTTAATATGTTTTTGGATCTGTATTTGCCATTTAAGATTTTAAAATTAATCAGATTAATTTTAGAACCCTAGATTAAATCAAGAACGATTACACTAACCTTTTGATGCACTGCAGCGTGTCTGCGCCTTTGAGATTCGTCTTGTGACACGGATGTTGTCCCTCTAGCTTGTCCACACCAAGAACACCTATGGCAGCCCTTGAACAGCTTGTAAAGCTTTTTCTATTAATTAGAAATTCAAGTTCTGCCTTTTAAGAGATTAGAGATGTAAACAGGACACTAGAAATAATTTCTAGCGTTCTTAATTCAAGAGATTGATGGCTAATCTCTTTGAATTGATGAGAGATGAAGAAGAATAGATGAAGAGCCTCAAAATGGCGTGACAAAGAAGAGGAGTGGCTGCTAGTTGTTTTTCTTTTCATAACAACACTTAAATAGCTAGGTTAACACATTAAACCCTTGCCACATGTCACCCTTTGATTAGCTCTAGGTTTAAGTGACCCAATCACATTGTGCCAAGTGTCAAACCTATATTTAATCTTGATTTTAATCATCTTACATGATTAAAAAACATTTGGCAAGCTTATGTGTAATCCCATGTGTCACCATCTCATGGTGCCACGTGTCACACTGTGAAATGACCAAAATGCCCCTGTGTCTTAATTTTGAGTTCTTAACCCAAAATAATTATTTTTTTTCTTCTTCTAATTTATATCAAATATAAATTAATTAATTAATCTCTATTAATTAATTTCTCATTAATTAAATTCATATTTAAACACTTTAAATATAAATTTAACTTATACTACACATCCAATAATCGAGATTTGGTTTCAAGTCATGCTAGGGACTTTGCAATTTAATTGCAAACCAAACCTATTTAATTAATTAATTAAACTCTTTAATTAATTAATTAAATCATATTTAAATAGGTGATAACTTGTGTATGTGTGTGACTTACTAGGCTCATCACTAATTGGCAATGAGACATGATATCAACTCTTAATATCATCAGAACTCTTTCTTACCATAAATAATTTCTCTAAATCATTTTATGAACCTCATAGACCATGGTTAACACCTAGCATAGCGTGCCATGGCCACCCAATTAGTAATAAGGTTTGCCTTAAATGAACCTATAATCATATGTTACCATGCACTAGAATCTCTCTGTTACAAAATCCCAACTCAAGCTGGAGTCATGGTTTATGTTAAACTCCATTTGCTATGAATATTATGTTCTCTTTTAATTCCAATTCTTGATTAAAAAGATTTTCTCATCAGAAACTCTTTTCTAAATAAATCTATCTGTCCTGGCCAGGAACTTGAAACATCAAGAACAATCAAATGAACATAGGATTTTATCTCTATTTACTTAGAGGAACATATTCCATCTTGATCAACACCTACCTCCATATATAACTAGTAGGAGCCAACAGATGCCCATATACCCATACACAGTACAAGTATGAAAGCAGTATCAAACTCAAACTACCTATATACAAGATAACTGTGCTATCTCAGGTCTAAAGATTATATGCACTGATATGATTTATGACAAAACATTGACAAGAGTAAACTCCATGTGCTTGTCATAAGTGTCATTGGTTCGGCCTACTTATCATTTATAAGTGCCTATCATGTTTGTTATATGGCATGAGACTCACCATTCCATCTTATTTATATCTCATATAAATAACTTGGGAACAAACATGAATACAATCTTTCTGGATAAGTCATGTCCTTATTATGAAGTATCCTAGATTGTGAACCTATTTATGATACTTTGTGCTAGAAATATTGTCGCTCATATTCTTAACAACTTAAGAATAATATTTCTAACAAAATATCAATGGACCTTTTCTATTACACATAAATATATTATGTAAACGGAAAAGTGGAAATGCCTTTTATTAATAAAAATATGTACAAGATACATACTAAATGATATGCTCTAGGGCATACTACTAACAAAAACCAAGAAAAAAAATTGCTGGAAAGGCTATGGTGACATCCATGGAGGATACCCAGCTGAATGTGGAAGAAAAATTACAGCCGCAACCCATAGCAAATGTTGCTTACCCAGGTATTGTTGGAACAACAAATGTGTTTTCTGCGATTTCTAAAAATAGTACTTGGATTATTGATACAGGTGCATCCGATCATATGACCAAAGACTCTAGCCAAATACAATTTATTCGTCCATGTCACCAATCAGTTATCTCTACAGCTAATGGTAGCACTTCTCCTATTACTGGAGAAGGATCTGTCAAATTGTCTAGTACTCTCACACTAGATACAGTCCTTATTGTTCCATCTCTTGAATATAATCTTTTATCTGTTAGTCAAATCACCTCCACTCTTGCTTGTACTGTAACCTTTTGGCCCCTTTTTTGTGTTTTTCAGGACATTCTGACTTGGAAGATTCTTGGTTATGGTGTTAAATGGGGCAAACTTTATTACTTGGAACTTACAAAGAATGAAGGATAGAAATTTAGTCATACGTACCAAACTAGTAGTGAAGAAAATGCTCGAGCAATTATATGGTTATGGCACCGAAGATTGGGACATCTTTATTTTAGTTATCTCAAAAAATTAAAACCGCATCTTTTTATAGATTTAAGTGTTTCGAATTTTCATTGTGATATTTGTGAAATGGCTAAAGGTCATCGTGTTCCTTATTTACCAAGTTCAAATAAAAGTTCAAAACCTTTTGAGGTTATACACTCTGATGTTTGTGGTCCTGCAAAAATTCCTTCTATATCTAAAGCTGGTTATTTTGTTACATTCATTGATGAATGCACTAGAATGACGTGGGTATCTCTACTTTAAAAAAAGAATGATGTTTGTAAAGCATTTCAGGAATTTCATAGCATGGCAGACACTCAATATCAGAAGCAGATTCATGTTTGGCAAACTGACAATGGGATGGAAATTTTAGATGCATCGCTCGGATGATTTCTATGTGACCGTGGGATACGACACCAGACTTCTTGCACATATACTCCACAACAAAATGGTTTAGCAGAGAGAAAGAATAGACAAATAATGGAGGTGGTTCGTGCCTCACTTTTTGGCATGAATATGCCACGATTCTATTGGGGAGAAGCTGTGAAATCTGCCACATATCTGATCAATTGGAAACCTTCATGAGTGATAGATTTTCAAACTCCTTAACAAAAGATGCAATCATTGTGTTCTGTTACTCATCTTCTGAACCTTGAACCTAGGGTCTTTGGTTGTACAATATATGTTCACATTCCCAAAACTTTAAGAAATAAACTTGATCCATGTGAAAAAAGGTGTACAGGTTGGCTATTCTGAATTTCAGAAAGGATATAGGTGCTATGATCCTCAAACTCTGAGATTACATGTGGCCTTGGATGGCTCTTTTCATGAATTTGAACCATACTATTCAGGGGGAGTTGCTACACATCCTCTTCAGGGGGAGAGTTCTAGTAAAGAGAATGTGTTACAAGAAGGAGGAGTGGAATTCTTCCAACTAGAAGAAATAAATGAACAGTTTGGTATTCCTGAAATTGAGAATGAAGTGTCAGTTCCAGCGTCAATTCCTTTAGAAGTTGGACTTGAATCAATGTCAGTTCCAGTGTCAGTTCCTTTAGAAGTTGGACCTGAATCACAAGTAGTTCCTTTAGAAGACAGGTCTGAATCACCAATGCTCGCAGAGTTACCCGTAATAACACCATTAACTGAAGAATCAACTCAGAATGTCCAGAATGCCTTTCATCAGGTAATCTCAAGTTCTGTTTCTGATGAGTCTCATGAAACTAATGCTTCTCTTGAAAATATGAACCCAAGATACTCACAAAGACTAAATAAAGGTGTTCCAAAGAAACAATATGAACCCGATCCTAAAGCCAAGGTTAAATACCCAATTAATAACTACGTCTCTTCCCATAGATTGTCTAAATCATATGCACTTACTATTAATCAATTATCCAAGGTATCTATTCCTAGAAATATGCAGGATGCATTAGCAGATCCAAGATGGACAAAGGCAATGAATGAAGAAATGGAGGCCTTGCAAAAGAACTATACTTGGGATCTTATTCCATTACCCAAGGGAACTAAGACGATTGGATGTAGATGGGTGTTCACGGTCAAAATTAAGGCTGATGGAAGCATTAACAGATATAAAGCACGGTTAATTGCAAAGGGATATACACAAAAGTACGATATGGACTACCAGGAGACCTTTGCACCAGTAGCAAAGCTCAACACAATTCGCATTCTCATTTCTATAGCTGCAAATTGAGATTGGCCTCTATAACAATTTGATGTTAAAAATGCATTTCTGAATGGAGATTTAGAGGAGGAGGTCTACATGGTGCTGCCACCAAGAGTCAAACACAATTCTCTTTGCAAAAATGCAGTTTTCAAATTGAAGAAATCATTGTACGAGCTTAAGTAGTCACCTAGAGCTTGGTTCGGGAGGTTCTCATCTGCAATGAAAAATTTTGGTTATAAGCAGAGTAATTCAGATCATACTTTGTTTATAAAACACAAAGAAGGGAAGGTAATAGCTTTAATTGTGTATGTTGACGATATGATTTTAACAGGAGATGATCCCAATGAAATGAAGATGTTACAGGAATATTTGGCTACTGAATTTGAAATGAAAGATCTTGGGCAACTGAAATATTTCTTGGGAATTGAAATTGCAAGATCAAAACAAGGAATTTTTCTTTCACAGTGAAAATATGTGCTCGATCTTTTGACTGAAACTGGAATGCTTGCTTGCAAACCGGAGGAAACGCCCATGGAAATGAATCCTAAACTTGGCATTTTTCCAAATCAAGTTCCTACAGACATAAGGCGCTATCAACGATTGGTTGGGAGATTAATTTATTTGTCACATACGAGACCGGACATAGCCTATGCAGTGAGCGTTGTAAGTTAATTCATGCATGCACCAAGTGAATAACACATGAATGCAGTCTACCGAATTTTAAGATACTTGAAGGGCGCCCCAGACAAAGGTCTATTGTTCGCAAAGAATAATGTTTCCAACATTGAAGGCTACACAGACGCTGATTGGGCGGGCGATCAAACAACCAGAAGATCCACATCTGGTTACTTTACCTTCGTAGAAGGCAACCTTGTAACTTGGAAAAGTAAAAGGCAGAAGGTTGTGGCACGGTCAAGTGCAGAAGCGAAATACCGAGGCATGGCTCATGGTGTATGTGAATTATTATGGATCAGAAGTGTTCTTAAAGATTTGGGAATTGAATACACAACACCTATGAATCTTTACAGTGAGAATAAGGCTGCCATTGAGATTGCTCAGAATCCTGTTCAACATGATCACACTAAACACGTTGAAGTTGATAGTCACTTTATCAAGGAAAAATTAGATTAGAAGATTGTACACTTTCCTTTTGTCAAGTCAGAAAATCAGATAGCTGATATACTCACCAAAGCTGTTCCAGGATTTTTCATGATATGATTGACAAGTTGGGCATGATAGATATCTATGCTCCAACTTGAGGGGGAGTGTTGGCATAGTTGACTACTTGCTGTAATTTCCATATTAGTTTCACAATTATAGGAGATTGATCTAATTTGATTTCTTAATTATAGGAGTTTGATTAGGTGAGCTGATTAGGTGACAGATATTGTATAGATGTATATTTAGTTTCTTAGAATAGTGTTATTTCCTTTTCTTTTATGATGTAGTAGTATCTATATATTGACACCAATCCTAGAGAAGAAAATACAACCTGAATTATTTTCGAGAATTCTATTGTTTACAGGATATCTTGCTAAAGTTGGAATAGTTAAACTACATTAGCCACTGTAACATGTTCTTAACAACATAATCCTTTTTCCCTCACATTTTTTTTTACTGATTAACTGTCTTTTTCCGTTACCAAACCTGTGGAAAAATTTTAATAAGGTAATTTTTTTTTATTTTATAATTCATATTTCATTATTATCTTGTTATGAGATTTTCTATACTGAAAATTATAAAAACTTCATTTAAAAATTAAATGAGAAATTATTTATAAAATAATTCTTTGATTAGATATATATGAAGAAATATATTTTTAATAACTTGAACAAAAAATAACAATTTATCAAAAATAATGGTAAATTTAAGATTATAATAAGAATTTATTATTTTATAAAATTATTTTTTACTTGATTATTATTATATATTAAAAATTTACACATTATTATAGTTTTTTAATAAATAATTTATTATTACATATAATTTTTTTGTCTGTATTAAGAAAAATTCTTAATATAATTTGTAAGCAGCTTGACCACTTGCAAAGACTTGTTTAAACAAAAGTCTTTAATAATTTGTATTAAATCCGACCAACCTGCGAACCTGTGGCTGCAAAGCACAAACACGATTTGCCCTAGGATATCGATCCTCGATTAAAATATTATTTTACTTTAAAAATACATTATACTTTTCTAACTACAATTTAATAATCTATAAAACCTAATTGTTATAAAATTAAAAAAATTAAATCGAAAAACTCGTTCTGCTCCGGTTTTTTTTTTTTTTAAATCTTATAAAATCCAAACTTTCCAATTTGTAAAACTGTATTGAAATAGTGAGTGTAGTAATGAATCATTATCTTTAAGATATTAATTAATTTCACTAAATTACTGCAAGATTATGATAACATACCTTCAAAATATAATAAAGTTTGAAATCTGTAGACAATAACTTCTAAAAATTTTCTTTAAAAACTCTTTATACGAATTGAATTTAGAGAGACTAAAAGAGAAGAAGAAGAAAAAAATAAAAATAGTATATATTTATAGATGATGAAAAGTCATAGTATCTATTATAGACAAACATATCTATCTATTTCTAACATATATGACTATTTATTTAAATCGATATATTATCTAATAGATGTGATTATATTCATCCATTGAAAAGTATTTCTTCTAATAGTTATTATAACTGTTTGTGAGCAATAGGTATATTTATTTATTTATTAACAGACATACCTACTAATTAACAAACACATCTATTCATAATTTACGTACAAAAATTAAAATAAGATAATTATTTTCTTTCGCATACATACATGTCAAAGTGTCATAATAGAATAATACATATTTATTTAAATATATATAATTCTATTTATATTTTTCATTTTTTATGGTAGGATTGAATTTAAAATTAAATTGAAATTAATATTATTAAATTTAATATCAAAATCAATTAATAATAGAGTCTAAATTAATTAGATTGAAATTGTTAATTCAGTGGATCATCATTCTAGATCTCTTAAACCTATGACTTTGGATTGATATGTTATAAAGAGTTAAACTTGTGCTTTTACTAACAGTTTAAATTTTTAATATAAGCATTCAATTCTATAAAAATTAAAACTTTATAAGATTAGATTTATTCTCTCTCCTTTTAATTTTAAAATTGAGAGACAAAAATTAATAGTGGGATTCAGTTTAATTTACTTTTATTAAAAAAAATTAATATTATATTATATAAAAGATGAAATAATTAAACTCAGTTTTAAAGTGACGAAAATCAAAATTACAAATTCAAAATAATATTTAAACCAAACTCATTGGGTCCAATTTTAAAAATAAATTCGCCATGACCAAAGCTAATTACGTTTGCATTGACACAATCTAAATTGTATCTATTGGATTAAAATCAATAATTTATAAAATAAAATAAACAATGCATGAAATAATTAAAAATTGTATTATATTTATACAATATGATTAAAAAAATCCCACCGCCTGCGAGCCGACGGCTGCACAGCATAACACCAATTAGAGCATAATTGTACTAATTCTTTTTAATTTTCACTAAACTATTAATAATCTAATTTTGGGCGGTTGGAGGCCAAAATAAAATACTACAAGAAGTTAAATCAAATATTGACAAAAGTATAGAGGTTAAAATAAAAATATATAATATTAAGAGATTAAAATTAAATAATATAAAAATTATAAACAAAATTTACAAAAAAGTGTAAAGTTGAAAAAAAATATAAAAATATTAGAGGAAAAATAGTAATTTAAAAAAATAAAATTTATAAATAAAATTTTTATTTTAAAAATTTTGGAAGCAAATAATAATTTTTTCAAAAAACACATGAAAGTTTACAGGTAAAAATTGGTTGTTAATTATAGTAAAAAAGATTATAATAATTATAGTAAAGATGCCGTGTTATGGGATGCAAATGGGCAGTTTCTTCGAGGGCTGTCGGCGTTCAGGGATGGTTGCTTATCGCTGCTCATAGTTAAACTACCTTATTCTATGCAAGTCCCGTTATTTGGTCTAAGCATTCGAATTTTCTTTGTAGTACTCGTAATTCTAATTTTATACCGAATTTTTATGGTATGCTAATATGGATTTAACTCAACTCAACTCAACTCAACTAAGCATTTATCCCAAAAATTTGGGATCGGCTATATGAATTCGCTTTCTCCACTCTAAACAATTTTGGGATAAATCTTCAGAAATGTGTAATGCTTCTAGGTTATGTTGTACTACTATCCTCCAAGTCAATTTAGGTCTATCCCTTTTTTTCTTTCTATCCTCTAACCTAATGTACTCTACTTGTCTAACTAGAGCCTCCGTATGTTTACGCTTCACATGACCAAACCATCTCAATCTCCCTTCTCTCAACTTATTTTCAATTAGCACCACTCCTACATTTTCTCTAATACTCTCATTACGGACTTTGTATGGCCACTCATCCACCTTAACATTCTCATCTCTGCAACTCTTATCTTAGACGCATACGACTTTTTCAGTGCCCAACACTCACTACCATATAACATAGCCGGTTGTATGGCTGTATAGTAAAATTTTCATTTCAACTTATTGGGAATCTTGCAATCACATAAAACTCCCGCGGCACGTCTCCACTTCAACCATTCGGCTTTAATCCTATGACTAACATCCTCCTCACATCCCCCATCTACTTGAAGGACTGAGCCTAGATATTTAAAGTGATTACTTTGGGATAGTACTACTCCATTCAAACTAACTCTTTCTCTATCACCAGTTTGGCCTTCATTGAACTTGCAATGCATGTATTCTGTCTTCGTTCTACTTAACTTAAAATCCTTTGACTCCAGAGTATCTCTCAAAAGCTCTAGCTTTCTATTGACTCCTTCTCGCGTCTCATCTATTAGAACAATATTATCCGCAAACATCATGCACCAAGAAATACTCTCTTGTATATGTTTCGTCGATTCATCTAAAACAAATGTAAAAAGGTAAGGGTTTATGGCTGATCCTTGGTGTAATCCAATTGAGATCAGAAAATCTCTTGTGTCCCCTCTCACTGTGCGCACAATAGTAGTTGCTTCTTCACACATATCTTTCAACACTTGTATGTACCTAATAGATACTCTCTTTTATTCTAACACATTCCATAAGACATCTCTTGGAACAGTATCATAAGCCTTCTCCAAATCAATAAAAACCATGTGTAGATCTTTCTTCACATCTCTATATTTCTCCATCAAACTTCTAATGAGAAAGATCGCTTCCATAGTTGAACGACCGGGCATGAAACCAAATTGATTGAGAGAGATAGAAGTATCATGACGTAGTCGATGCTCCACAACTCTCTCCCACAACTTCATAGTATAGCTCATGAGTTTAATTTTCCTATAGTTTGAGCAACTCTGTATGTCTCCCTTATTTTTAAAAATAGGTACTAAAATACTCCTCCTCCATTCATCAGGCATTTTCCTTGAGTTTAGAATCTTATTAAATAATTTAGTTAACCATGCTACTCCCATATCTCCCAAACACTTCCACACTTCAATTGGTATTTCATCGGGTCCATAGGCTTTACCCACTTTCATTCTCTTAAGTGCTTCCTTCACTTTTAAACATCTAATCTTTCTAGTATAATTCACATTCTTTTCTATTGTTCTATAGTCTATATTCTCGCTATTACCATTTTGACTATTATTAAAGAGATCATTAAAATAATTTCTCTATCTTTCTTTAATGTCCTCATCTTTCACCAACATTTTTCCTTCTTTATCCTTAACGCACCTAACTTGATTGAGATCTTGACATTTCCTTTCTCTCCTCCTTGCTAATCTATAAATATCTTTCTCCCCTTTTTTAGTTTCAAGTTTCTCATATAACTTTTCAAAGGCCTGCTCTCTTGCTTAACTAACCGCCTTTTTTGCCTCTTTTTTTGCTATCTTGTACTGTTCATATGCCTCATTATCATCACACTTAGGTAATTTCTTATACCATTCCCTCTTTCTTTTCACTGCCTTTTGTACTTCCTCATTCCACCACCATCTCTCTTTTGAGGGTGGTCCATGTCCTTTAGACTCTCAAAGTACTTTTCTAGATACTTCTCTAATCTTTGATGCCATCTGTATCCACATATCATTGGCCTCCATATCCAGCTTCCATACTTCAGACTCGAGAAGCTCATTTTTTAATTTCACTTGCTTTACTCCTTTGAACTCCCACCACTTTGTTCGAGCTATACTATTTCTTCTGACCTTACTTGAATTGTTTCTAAACTTGACATCCAAGACCACTAACCGATGTTGACTTGTTAAAGCCTCTCTTGGAATGACCTTGCAATCCTTGCATAAAGCTCTATTTGTCTTCCTGGTTAAGAGGAAGTCGATTTGGCTTCTATGTTGCCCACTTTTGAAAGTCACTAAATGTGACTCTCTTTTTATAAAATTGGTGTTTGCTAGTATTAGATCGTATGCCATAGCAAAATCCAGGATGTTTTTTCCCTCCTCATTTCGACTGCCAAAATCAAAACCTCCATGAACATTCTCATAACCTTGTCTATCACTTCCTACATGTCCATTCAAATCTCCACCAATGAAAACATTCTCTTCATTTGGTATGCTTTGCATTAAATCATCCATATCTTCCCAAAACCTTTATTCACTCTCACTGTCTAGTCCTATTTGTGGGGCATAAGCACTAACTATATTTATTGTTTCTCCTTCTAGTACTAGCTTTACTAATATAATTCTATCTCCTACTCTTTTCACAGCTATTATTGCGTCTTTCAATGTCCTGTCTATGATTATGCCCACTCCGTTTTTGTTTCTCTCTTTTCCGATAAACCACAGTTTGTACCCTGAATTATCCACTTCCTTACTTTTCTCTCCTACCCATTTAGGCTCCTGAATGCAAGCAATATTCACCCTTCTCCTTTCCAAGGTATCCATAAGCTCCATTAATTTTCCTGTAAGTGATCCAACATTCCAAGTACCAACCCTGATCCTCCTCCTATCCTGTTCCTTCCTAATTGGTCTCCTTCTATGATATCTTCTATTGTTTTCTATGTCTATCTTGTGTTCTATTCCACTATCTGTTCTACTATCTGTCCTATGGACTAACTTCTTTACCTATTTTCAGGTCTTTTTCACCCTAACCACCAACGCATCACGTTCACTTAACAATGCAAAAAGCGATAACAAGTACATTTTTATTTGTAAATTCCATGGCTCTGTGTACAGCTCAACGTGAATAACATGTAATATAAAATAAAATATTTATTTTGGTCAATATATAATATATAATATATAATATTTAAAATATTTATGAACACAGCATCTCTCCCGTGTTTTGTCGATGTGGGATTTGCCTAGGGTGTTACAATCCACCCCCCTTATGGGACTCAGCGTCCTCGCTGAGGTTTGCCCCACCATCGTTCAAGGTTGCACGCGGAGCGGCTCTGATACCACAAATGTAACGGCCCGGCCCACTAGTGATATTGTCCGCTCTGGGCCGACGCCCTCACGGTTTTAAAACGCATCAATAGGGGGTTACGAACCTCCATCTTATGAACCCAGCATCTCTCCCGTGTTTTGTCGATGTGGGATTTGCCTAGGGTGTTACAATCCACCCATCAGCACTCTATATATTGTTCTTAGTATTGCATCAACCATACCAAATTATCATACACACTTCCTCAAGAAAGCCTAAAAAAATGGTTAATTTGGCTGATGCAAATCATGATGTTGAGCTTCTTCAAGCTCAAGCTCATGTATGGAGCCACATCTTTAACTTCATCAACTCGATGTCCCTTAAATGTGCAATTCAATTAGGAATCCCAGATGTGATCCACAACCATGGTAAACCCATTACCCTTTCCCAGCTTATTTCTTCTTTACCTGTCCACCCAGCCAAATCTCGCTGTATACCTCGCCTGATGCACCTTTTGGTTCACTCTGATTTCTTTGCTCAAGCAAAAATCAGTGAAGATGATGATCAAGAAGAAGGGTATGTTCTCACCAGTGCATCTCAGCTCCTCCTCAAGGACAACCCCTTGAGTGTCACACCGTTCTTGATGGCCATGCTTGATTCTATTTTAACAAGACCATGGCATTATGTGAGCACTTGGTTCCTAAACGATGATCCTACCCCATTTAATACAGCTCATGGGAGGACACTTTGGGAGTATGCTGGACATGAACCCAAGCTCAACGATTTCTTTAATGAAGTAATGGCTAGTGATGCTAGGCTCGTTATGCATGTGCTGATCAATGAGTGTGAGGGAGCATTTGAGGGGCTGAAGTCATTGGTTGATGTTGGGGGTGGAACAGGAACCATGGCTAAAGCCATAGCTAAAGCATTCCCTCAGTTGGATTTCATTGTGTTTGATCTCCCACATGTGGTGGCTGGTCTGCAAGGCACTGATAACTTGAAGTATGTTGGAGGCAATATGTTTGAGGAGATTCCTCCTTTCGATGCAATTTTACTGACTGTAAGTCTTACTATTCTCTCTGATTTCCATTCCCTGTATACTGTAGCTACCACTTAATTTCTTGGGGATTGTTAGAATATTTTATATTATTCCTATTTCTTGGGGATTGTTAGAATATATTAGATTATTCTTGAGAAAAGAGAAGCTGCGGTGATCCTGTAGCTGCCCATATCTCACCAGTAAATAATTGGCTAAATCTGATCATTAGTCTAATTGGTTAAAAGTTCAGTTTGAAGATTCTTCTAGAGAAGTTCAATTCTACAGTAGTTTGAAGCTCAAATTTTTAACCCAATTTTAATGGGGCAAGCCCAACCTGCGAACTTAAATAATCTACTATTTGATCTAAAATGTGACGCCCCTTACCCGTCTATTGTATAACCGAGCAAGAAGTGCCACATTCGATGCCGGAGCACCCTATCTTGTCTTGTCATGTCTATTGTAAATTTAAATGTCATTTAAATCAGGTAATTTATGTGTATAATTTTTTTTTATATCTTATTTCTGTGGAGACCCGGACAGAGCCTCCCCTGTTTTATTAGCATCTGGCGAGTTTCCACTAATCACCTGTTAACATGTCCATATTCATTTCACACATTTCCCTATCATATTCTCTTTTATCATATCATTCACAACTATTTATGAGATCTCAAAATGAAGTATCATTTATTGCATTCATATGGAAATTCATAGATAATAAATTACAAGTTTTCATTTCAATCTCAAGTTTAATTACAAGTCCAAAATGACATACATCATGACTAAACATAATGAACTAAAATACTAGTCTATACATGGGCCCTACCAAAATACAAAAGACTGGTGAGGTGACTCTGGTCGGTGGCAGATCTAGTCGGAACTCTATCTGAACACTACTGTGGCGGCTGCTAATCTTCAGTACCTACGCGATGGAAAATCAATGCGCTAATTATAACGCTTAGTGGTGCATAATTTATAATAACAATAATTAAACAATTGAATTAATATCTGTAAATCGTGATTTCTGGGTCTTTTACATTTTTATTGCTCTTTGGAAATAATTAATATTATCGGGATATTTTATGATTACTTATTGTATTTTAAGTCTTAATTAATTTTTATCAGTGCCCAAGAAACCTATAACAAATTATAAAAGTTGGATGCACGGGTGTATACTGGTTAGACAGCCATATGTCTGTCCAGCATACGTCTGTTAGGCATGAGGCTAGCTGTCGGGCACGAGACCCACTGTCAGGCTTGTAAAGCCAGAAATAAAGTAGGCATAATGGCCAGTAAGTAGGCATATAGCCTGTAGAACAATCATACCAGACATATATTATCAGTTCATGATTTTTTCGGTAGACAGTACTTCTATCTGTAGTCCCTAATTGGTATACTAATTTATCCAAACTAAATAAATAAGTCTAGGTATTCTATGGGCAATTAAACATTTTTAATTATTTTAGCACTATTCACTGTTACTATTTTCTGGTACTGTTCAGTGGTACCATTAATTTCACATTAATAGGACATTAGTCCCAATTTACATATTCATATCATTTTTAATATTTAATTAGCCTTATGAGTATTTTAATCACCATGTATAACATTTTTCCCATGAACCTTTCTTTAGGTTCATTTTGATGTGTTATATTTATCTAGGAATTTGACTAGGTTAGGATGTCTATTTGGTCACACTTCCTTCATAACAAATGCTCCTCTATGTTTAAAATTTTGACCAGTCATTTGATCATTTTATGGTCATTTTTAGACTTAGGTTCCTTCACAAGATATGTTCCTCTATGTCTTAGGGACTCCCAAGTACAATTTGATAATTTTTCAAGCTTAGTATAGTGAGTTATGGTCAATGTATTGACCTGGACTCTTAATCCTATAAAGGTAATAGTCAAACTTTAGGGCAATATGTTTGACCCTCTTTTTAGGGTTTTTACACTTAGAATTTGGCAAAGGTATCTAAATCAATTTTGTAGCCTTATCATGTTTCCAGATCATATTGGCACATCTAAAATGGAATTTCCTAGTGGGAGTTATGGCCAAATGAACACACGGGTATCAAATGGCATTCTGGGTTCAACTTAGCATTTTCCAGATTTCAATTCCTAACTTTGGCTAATATTTTCCCTAGGATGCAATGGTTTCTAGAGCTTGGTCAAAACATAAAAATTGTTGTGCTATATCTTATAAAACTTTTGGCACTAGTTTCACTCAATTTGCAGCTTTGGAGACCAAGTTATGACATTTTTGCCAAAACTGGTCAAGCATACCAAAGGAACAGTATTTTGGACAATTTCTGGGTTGCAATTTTAGTGACCCAACTTATGCTAACAATTTGACTTGGTTAAAGGCAAAACTGGGTTAAGTGGTCTTCATGAAAAGTGTAGCCCTATGTCTAAGCTTTTCATTCATGTAAATTTTAGGTCATTTGGACTAGTATAGAGAGAGTTATGACCAAATGAACACGTAGTGTTCATAATATTCATTTGGTCATTTTCTGGGTTTCAGTGTTTGGTCATTCGGGTTTGGGCAGAGAATTGGTCATGATTTTGGCAAAATTTGGGCATGGTGTCTACATGAAAAATGGGCTATTTTGAGTCCATTTTCACCTCCAATTGGCCTCATACTAATTGGAGTCACACATTTTCAGTTATGGTTCAGAAAGTTGGACTGGACTCATTGAGTCCCAAGCTGCAGAAAATTAAACACTCCCAATATCAATTTCCTCCAACTCCCTTACTTCACTTTGACATTCATAGCACCTCTATTTATCATCAACACATCTCAACAATCCCAATTGCAAGGTATAATACAAAAGTGCCAAAGTTAGGTCAAACCCTAACTCACAAATTTCAATCTCATGAAATTTAAATGCAAATCAATTCCAACATATAATACCTTGTTAGTTCACTTCCCTAACCTAATTTAAACCAACAAAAACCATCAATTTCATGTCTCCCCTAGGGCTACCGAAAAATCAAAGATTTTTCCCTCAAGGTTTACTTTTTAATTTCATGAAATTTATCCTTAGCTAAACATGCCTTTCATGTTTAATGAAGAAGGAAAGATGGATTAGAGCACTAACCTTACTTGAGCTTCCCAAACCTTAACTTTTTTGCTTCTTATGGGTATCTATGGCTTCCTTATGGAGTGGAGAGTATTTTTTGTGAAGGGTGCTAAAGGTTTTGATGGGTAAATGGAGGAAGATTCAAGCTTGAAGCTTGGAAAAAAAAATGGAGGAAGAGGGAACAATGGTGGGCGGCATACAAGGGAGAGAGAAGAAGAAGAAGAAGTGAGTTGGTGGCTTTTGTCATCTTATGAGTATTTATATATTTTCTATAATTATTGTACTTTATTGTTTTTAAATTTCATAAGTCTATTTCCTTTCTTTTCTTTTCTTTTCTTTTCTTTTCTTTTCTTCTTCTTTCTTTTCTCATTTTCCAAGTTCAAATTCATAAATTTAATTTATGTTAATTATTTTATTTCCTAATTTTAATTTGACATTTAGGTCAAAATTCACCTCTAGGGGTGAAATGACCAAAATGCCCTTCATGGTGCTCATCGGTTATTTTTATTATTTTATACCAATTAATAAATTCTTTAAATGTTATTTTATTTCTCAAAATTTTTCCTATATTTTTTAATATTTATTTCATTAATTTATGCCTCCTCACTATAGTTTAAGTGTAGTTCCAGACATCCTGACTGTCCGAACAGACATTAGTCGTCGGAACAGTAAAATGTACGGACTACTTACGGTGAGGGTGATGCGTCCCTACCGCAAGTGCACGGGTCGTACAAGTAGTATAGAAAAGATATCGATCCCACGAGGAGTTGTGTTAATGATTGAATTTTTGATATAAAAAGTTGAGTAAATTGAAATATTTTTGAAATTAAAGTAACGAATTGATGGGTATTGAGAATGTGAAATCTATGTATGCAAAATTAGTAATCTATTCAACAATGTATTAATTAAACTAAAATTGCATCAAATTGAAATAAGCAGTTCAAGTATGGCAATATTCAAAATGGCAAGTAATTAAATTCGATTAGAAATTAACAATGGTAAAAAGGCGATTCCGGAGTTCGGGATTTCATATTCTAGCTATTTTGGGATTTTAAATTGGTTATCCAATCTTGTGAAACTAATGGGTTTCAAGGAGATTAATTCTTAAATCCTTTGAATTCCCTTTCGAGTGAGACAAAGAGTGCCTTAATCAATCTAATCCTACTTTCGTGGACTTAGAGTTAATTAAGACCCATTAAGTTCTTTAATTAATCTGTGAATCCTCTTAATCCTTAGCCTATTTCTAGGTCTAAGTTAATTAAGTCCAATTTCTTGATTATCTATCACAGGGTCTTCTCCTTTCGGTGCTTCAACCATGGATTAAGAACATCACTTAATGGGATCCTACACTAAGCATGTCATTAAGCACACAAGAAATGAATAAAACTCATTAAGACCACAAAATATGGATTACCCAATCAAAATCCACAAAATATCTCAAATATTACAACCCTTACTCCAGAATCAAAAGTAAACTACTCACTATCCATAATGCTTACAAGATATTATGAGTTTATAAGGAAATAAAGCTTTAATCTAAGCTAAGAAATAAGAAATTAAACACTAGAAATGTAGAAAAATGTAAGGGAAGAAAGAAATCTGCAAATCTTGGTTGAAAATGGTGTGGAAGGTGAAAGTGACTCCTCAAATTCTGCTCTCTTCTCCTTTCCTTTTCTGCTCCTTTTTTTGTCTCCCCTTTAAAATGGGAAAATGGGACTATTTATAGTATTTTCTGACATGGAGCCCTAAAATGGTATGTTCTAGGAGGAATTATCTGAGGGAATCTTCTGCCAGCTCATTAATGAACTCTATATGGGACTGCATAAGTGGACTGCATAAGTTATGCAGTCCCTTATGCGATTTTAACGATCTGGTTCACTTATGCGAAACTGCATGACTTGGTGCATAGGCTATGCAAAGTTCCGTGAAGGTGCATAAGGGAGGCGTGAATGTGCATAAGCTATGCAGTCTCCTTATGCACATTTCGGTTGGTTCTGGAACAGTGATTTTTCTCCTTATGCAGATCTGCATAGCTTATGCGGCAAGTTATGCACGATTTGGTCAATGCATATTTCAGCTTGAAAACTTATTTTTGACATCTTTGGCTATAGAAGTCATTCCTCAATGGCAAAATTTCTCTTCAGTCCTTCAAAAACACCATTTTTCCTACAAAATAAAGTAAAAATTACAAATTAATCCAAAATTGACAATTATGAAAAACTAACTAAATAACTAATGAAATTAGCTAAAAGTGACTAATAATCAAATAAAATGGCTATGAAATTAAACCTAAATGATTATGCAAAATGTATGCATCAAATACCCCCAAACTCAAGCTTTTGCTTGTCCTCAAGCAAACTTTAAAATGTAATGCAAAATTTTTAGGGGTGCCTTATCCAAAGAGCTATGAAAATTACCTATTAAAGTAACTAAACACACCTTTAGCCATACCAACAATCCATATACCCATCCTTCAAAATGTAAGGAATTTAATGCTTATCCAAGCTTTCACCGCTTAGCCATCAAGTCAATTATCATTCAAAATCCCCAAACCAACCAATCAAAAGAGAGAGTCATGCTCAAAAGGAATTCTAAGACAATCAATAGTCAAAGTATCTCTATATAGAATGATGGAATTAAATGAATGAATGGATAATTTCCCAATCTCATAGGCAAACTCCCTATTCCTATCTCCACTAATGTAGCAAATACTATCAAGAGATCAAAGGTCTTTTTAGGGATGTAATGGGGACATGGGGTTCAAAATGAGGCTAAGAAGAAAGATGGGTAAAAAGTATTCAAAGCATGAGAATATTTTCAATTTTGAAACATAAGGTACACTTTATTATATCTTTTTCTCTTTTTTTTTATAAGAGAAAGAAATACACAATGAGGATTGTCAAGTGCTAGCATATTTTACAAAACACATAAAATGGAGGGACATTTTGATACTTTAGACTTGTATTTTGCATTTTCTTTTGATGCTTGTCCCTAAAATTTGCCACCCCCAAACTCATTTCTTTTAATACTTTTGGGTGGATTTCTTTCATTTTGAATGACAATAGTGAAAAGCACATATAGTAGCACATTTTCAAGATGACAAGCATTTCTTCTCCCTTTTATTGAATCTTTTTCTCTTTTTTTTATTATGTACCTAATGTTATAAATAATTATTCTCATGAAAAGGGTTGGAGTGTTTGGTTCATTGGCTAGGTAACGATAAGGATTTCAAGAAAAATTAGGGATAAAAAGGCTCAAAGGGGTTTGCAAGGGTAAATTTTAATTGGGAAAAAAGGGCAAAAGGTTTAAAATGAGGAGGTTTAAATCAAAGAATGCCTAATCATCTCTCTTTCCAAGTACAAGCTGATATTTCGCCTTGAAAGGTTTAGAATATTTGTTCTAGGATTGGTGAGACATCATTTGACTACCTTATATCCAATAACTCCCTCTAAACACTTCCATCTCCAAATGACTAGTTGGGTGGCTTTTTGGCTAAGAAGATATAGGCAAGAGATAGACACTTCAAAACCTTGCACCTCTTAGGAAACTTTCAATCCACAAACCCAACTAAAAGGTGAGTCAAATCACTCTCATAGGCACATTTTCAATACTCAAGGGATTTGGCAAAAGATTTTAATGCATGGTGCATGATTCCTAAAATGAGTAATGCATTAACTAAATGGAGGAAGTCTATTTGTATGCAATGTGTACAATTTCTAAGTGATGTATAATGTGTGTGTAAATGTGTTATGTATATGTATGTGTGGATGTATATGTAAAATATTTACAATATATGAAAATGAAATGGAATGAGATGTTCCTATACTCAAAATGTGAAAAATGAAGCAAAAATTAAGCAAAAATCAGAATGTGCACCCCCAAACTCAAAATTGGACATTGTCCTCAATGTCTCATTCAATGCATTATCAAAAGTCAAAGTAAATAGTAATTACCAGGAATTGTAAAGATTAAGAGCAAAAAGAAAGAGTTACCTGGTATGGAGCAGATGAGAATTCAAGATAAAGGGATGCATAAGAAGCTACACAGGTTATGCAGAGTTAAGTGCTGTCCAGAACATGTGCATAAGTAGGGTGCATAAGCCGTGCGGTTCTGCATGAGTGGCAATATGGGCTGCATAGGCTATGTAGGACATTGACATAAGGGGAATACAGCCTGTGCAGTTATGCATAAGTAGCAGAAAGGGTTGCACAGGCTGTGCAAAATTTCTGCATAAGGAAATTCATAGCCTGTGCAGTGTATACAAAAGCTGCTGCAGGGGAATTGGCAAGGGAAATGTACAACCAGCAGTAGAAGGTCCTACAAGGGAAATATATACAGGGTATGGGTAAATATGTACAAAATGGCAGTCAAAGAAAATTAATGGAATAGCTATCCAATAAAACTTCAAGAAAAGCAGAATTTAAAACAAACTAATTCAAAACAAACAAACATAAGTCAAAACAAACTATAAATGTTTGAACATATTTACAAAGAAAAGGTCCTACAAGATTGAACAAAAGTAAAACAGAAGCTAATCTAGTTCTATTGTTTTGCCCTTGTCCAAAGATGTTGCTAAGTGGTGGTCACGTCACGACGTGAAATGATGGTCTTTGGAGGGTGATGGAGGTGGGGGTGGCATGCCCAGAAAGATCATGAGTTGCTTTACCATCTCCTTCAATTCTTTCTGCTTGTCCCTGGTTTCCATGACAAGGTCAAATAGTTGATCATGACGATCCTTGAATGTATCAAGACCAGTGTCAAGCTTTCTATCCACAAAGTATATATCATCACTAAGCCTTTCAAGATAGGTGAATAAGGCTTTAGTGTTGAATGCAGGAGGGGCTGTGGATGAGGAAGGTTCAGCTGTAGGAGGTATGGGCTGAGCAGAGGCTGCTGGGGTGTCCTGTGCAGGCTGAGGGGGTGGGATGGGTTCAGTGGAGTGCTGTGGAACTGATGGAAAAGGTTGGGCTTTTGGTTGTGCAATGGGCTCAGTTTCTGCTGCAGGTTGTGGAATGTCAGAATGTGGCAAACTGAACCCTGTTTTGGTTAAGTGGGCAGTATCAAAATATAAAGTGTCCACAAGTGCTGGTATTGGGTGCTCTTCAGGATTAAAACCAAAATGCTTAGCTATAACTGTTACGAGCCCACCCAAGACAATGTCACCTATGGATTTAGTGGCAATATGCAGCACATGCTCACAAAAGAAATAACCAGGAGAAACCTTGACCCTGTGAAATGCACACCATAACATAAATAATTCAGATTTCCCCACAGTACCAGAACTAGTCCCTCTGCCCAATATGGTGCTAGCAATCAGCCTATGAATAAACCTAAGTGCAGGGTCAAGTATTTGGGAGGTTTTTGATCTTCCAGTAGAGAAAGTTTGGGGTTGGTTTGTGATAATTCTCCAAAATTGGGCAGCATTCCAAATACCCTTGTTGGCTACCTCTACTCCAGTATGTGGCACTCGAAATAACCCATCAATTGCAAAACCAAAAATGCTATGAAATTGGTCCAATGACAGTTCTCTATTTTGCCCCAAACATCTAAATTTCATAATGGGCTTATGGTCTACATCATGCAATTTGAGGGTAGCAGAGAATGAAGAAATAAACTCCAAAACTAGAGTTGGATAAACTATCTCCTGCTTATGCACAAATCCCATCCAACCCATACCATCAAGATATGCAACTACCAATTCAAATAAACCAAGAGATTGTAGAGAATCGGCAGAAATATACCTAGTGGGTTGTACCCTCCTATCCTTGAGTCTCTTAAAAGCTGCCTTTTGAATTGTATCAGGAAGAGGCCAAGGTAGCTTTGATACCTGTGAAGCTACTGAAATTGGCTTTTTGCTGGAAGAGGGTGTGGAGGCTGGAGCTTTTGGCTTTTTAGGTGGTGGTTCCGACAATGGGGTGGGTGGTTCTTTGCGTTTGGATAGAGGAGGGGCAGAGGAGATGGGTCGCACAGATTTGGACCGGATTTTTCATTTGTATGTGGTTGTGGGAGGTGGTGGGGGTGTCGCTTGTGGAGGAGAATTGGGATTGGGAGGTATTGTTGACAATGGCGAGACTTCGAGAGGAGAAGCTGGACGGGAATGGGGAGGTGACTCCATTGCCGATGGAGAGGATGGAAGAGATAAGGGCGGAAATGAAAGTGCAGGGGGAAGTTTAGGGTTTATGCGGTGGAAATGCTAGTGGAGAAGAAGGGGAGAGGAAGGGATATGCGGGAATGAGTATCGTGAGAGAAGAAAGACAGTGAACAGGGTTTATCGGGGTGAAGGTGGGAAAGAAAAAATTTTGCCGAAAGGAAAAAAATTTGATTTAAACGGGTTTTGTAAAAACTGCATAAGGGGAAAGTGCATGTGCATAGCTTATGCACCAGCTTATGCAAGTGTTGCCCTGTTTTGAAGTTCAGAAAAATATGTCATGCAGAAGTGCATAGGCCATGCACTCTGCTTATGCAGGTGTCGGCAACTTTTGAAATTTGGGTTAGTGGTCATGCAGGAGTGCATAAGTCATGCACTCCCCTTATGCACCTCTCGGCGGATTTGGCTTTTCAGAGAATCGGGTCATGCAGAAGTGCATGGGTCATGCACTCTGCCCATGCAGATTTCGGCAACTTTTGGAATTTGGGTTGGTGGTCATGCAGATGTGCATAAGCTATGCACTCTGCTTATGCACTCTTCGGTGGGTTTTGAGATTCAGAGTGTGAGGTCATGCAGAAGTGCATAAGCTATGCACATTGCTTATGCATGTCTCGGCAGCTTTTGGAATTTTGGGTTTCTGGTTATGCAGAAGTGCATAAGTCATGCACTCTGCTTATGCACCCCTCGGCAGGTTTGGTTTTTCAGAGCTTTTGGTCATGCGGAAGTGCATAAGTTATGCACCTTCCTTATGCAGACTTCGGCAGAGAGAGAAAATGAAGAATTTGAAGTTATGCAAATGTGCATAAGTCATGCACTCCCCTTATGCAGGTTTCGAAAGATGTGAAATTTGACAAAATTAGGCTATGGAGAGTTGCATAAGCTATGCACTCTCCTTATGCACTTGCAATAAAGGTGAAAAATGGCAAGAATTGTGGTCATGCAGGATTGCATAAGCTATGCAGTTGCTTATGCACAATTTAACAAGATTAAGAATGCAATAGAACATGAATTGCAAGTGTGAAAAATACCCTAGAATGAAGAAATATAATTCTATGAAGCATAAACCATGAGAATTTTCACCAAAAACACATCAATATATGCAAAGTTCATCAAAAATGCATCATACAAGCATGTAGACATGGATCCTACATAAAAGACCTTTGAGAACTATGCCATTTTGACTCAAATTCTGCAAATCAACATTTAGCACATTAAAACTCAAATAAATCTGCATAAAGTTGCATCTATTCACAAATGATGAAATGAACTCTCCAAGTTTTGCCAATAAAATGCACCATACCTACCTTGAATCCTACAACCCAAATAAGCTCCAAACTGCAAAAATGACTCACTTACCACCATATTAACATTAAAAGCACATTTACTTAAAAGTCACACACCCAACCTTACCAAAAACACAAGCCATTTGCTGCAGACACCCTTTTTGCTGCAGATTCCATTTTTTTTTTTTTTTTTTTGCTCTGCATAAACCAGATAGCAGCTCCTGCACAGGTTATGCAGCAAAAATCAATCAATTTTTGGGAGAGTTTGAAAGACAAAATTTTCAAGTTAAGAATCACTCCCCAGCAGTTCACCAACCTTCCTCCATTGAAATACATCTACAAGGGACAAAATGCAAAATGTCAAAAATTGAATTTGGGGAGATTTAAGATAAAAACAAAATCAATGAAAATGAAAGTAAATCAGCAAAAGCAAAATAAAAGGACTTGGGATGCCACCCAAGAGGGCTAATTTATAGTCCTTAGCTGGACTCTTCATGAATTTCAGTGAAAAAGAGGTGAGGGATTGGAGAGCTTATAATAGCTTGCTCCCTTTATTGGGTCTCCAGTTATGTAATGTTTCAATCTATGCCCATTGACCTTAAAATTCCCAGATTTTTCACTCCAAACTTCAATTGCTCCATAAGGGAAAACCTTAGAAAATCTAAATGGACCAGTCCACCTTGACTTAAGTTTTCCAGGGAACAATTTCAATCTTGAGTTGAACAACAAAACTAAATCACCTTCTTTGAATTCCTTTTTCCTAAGATGCTTATCATGCTAAACTTTAGTTCTTTCTTTGTAAATACGGGCACTTTCATAAGCATCCATCCTCAGTTCTTCAAGCTCATTAAGCTGCAATAGTCTCTTTTCACCAGCTTGCTTAAGATCAAAATTCAAGGTCTGAATGGCCCAATATGCTCTATGTTCTAGCTCCACAAGTAAATGACAAGACTTACCATACACCAACCTAAAGGGAGTAGTTCCTATAGGGGTTTTGTAGGCAGTCCTATATGCCCATAAAGCATCATCTAGTTTGATAGACCAATCTTTCAGAGAATTGTTCACTGTTTTCTCCAAAATATGCTTGAGCTCTCTGTTAGAAATTTCAACTTGTCCTGAAGTTTGAGGGTGGTATGGGGTAGCTATCTTGTGCACTACACCATACTTCCTCATTAAGCTCTCAAATTGCTTATTACAAAAATGGGAACCCCCATCACTAATTATAGCCCTAGGAGCTCCAAATCTACTTAAGACAAATTTCTTCAAGAATTTCACTACCACTCTAGCATCATTAGTTGGAGTTGCAATAGCTTCCACCCACTTTGACACATAGTCAACTCCAACTAGGATGTATCTATTACCAAATGAAGGAGGAAATGGCCCCATAAAATCTATTCCCCAAACATCAAATAATTCCACTTCAAGAATATTATTTAGGGGCATTTGATCTCTTTTTGACAAATTTCCACTCCTTTGACATTTATCACAATCCAACACAAATTTCCTCACATCCTTAAAAAGATTTGGCCAAAAGAAACCAGCTTGCAAAATTTTACTAGTTGTTTTAGAGATTCCAAAATGTCCTCCATAATCAGAAGCATGGCAATGATGCATAATACTCTGTGTCTCCTCATCAGGAATACACCTCCTTATTAAACCATCACAGCATCTCCTAAAGAGTAAAGGATCATCCCATCTATAAAACTTCACCTCATGCAAAAACTTTTTCTTTTGTTGCCATGTCATTCCTAGAGGTAAAACTCCACAAGATAGATAATTCACAAAGTCTGCATACCAAGGTAGTTTAGCAACAAGAGAGAAAAGTTGTTCATCCAAGAAAAACTCATCAATAGGGATTTCATCCAATTCTTCATCATCCAATTTCAGCCTACTAAGATTATCAGCAACTACATTTTCAGCTCTCTTCTTATCTCTAATCTCCAAATCAAACTCTTCTAGCATCAGAATCCACCTAATAAGCCTAGGTTTAGCCTCCTTTTTACGGAGCAAATACCTGATGGCTGCATGATCTGAAAATATAACCATCTTTGAGTCAATAATGTAAGGTCTGAACTTTTCTAATGCAAAGACAATTGCTAGAAATTCCTTTTCAGTTGTTGCATAATTTGTTTGAGCCTCATCCAGTGTTCTATTAGCATAATAAATAGCATAAGCCTTTTTGTCCTTTCGTTGACCAAGAACAGCCCCAATTGCATAGTTGCTAGCATCACACATAATTTCAAAAGGTAACCTCCAATCAGGTGGTTGCATGATTGGTGCAGTAATAAGAGCTTGCTTCAACCTGCAAAAGGCATCCAAACACTCTTGGTTAAATACAAATGGTGTGTCATTACTTAACAAATTAGACAAAGGTTTGGCTATTTTAGAAAAATCCATGATAAAGCGTCTGTAGATACCGGCATGTCCTAGGAAACTTCGAATTCCTTTGACATTGGTAGGAGGAGCCATCTTCTCTATCACTTCAACTTTGGCTTTATCAACCTCTATTCCTCTGTTAGACACCAAATGTCCAAGCACTATCCCTTCCTGAACCATGAAATGACACTTTTCCCAGTTTAACACAAGGTCAGTATCTGCACATCGCTGCAAAACTTTAGAAAGGTTAGCCAAGCATATGTCAAATGAAGATCCATAAACAAAAAAATCGTCCATAAAAACCTCCATTATGTTTTCAATGAAATCTGAGAAGATTGCCATCATGCACCTTTGAAAAGTGGCTGGTGCATTACACAACCCAAATGGCATCCTCCTATAAGCAAAGGTTCCATATGGACAAGTAAAAGTGGTTTTCTCTTGATCATTTGGATGGATAGGGATTTGAAAAAAACCTGAATATCCATCTAAATAGCAAAAGTAAGAATGCCTAGCTAGTCTTTCTAACATCTGATCAATGAAGGGAAGTGGAAAATGATCTTTTCTAGTGGCAACATTTAGTTTTCTGTAATCTATGCACATTCGCCAACTAGTTACTGTTCTAGTGGGAATTAATTCATTATTTTCATTTTTGACCACTGTCATTCCACCCTTTTTTGGGACAACATGTACTGGGCTCACCCAAGTACTATCTGAGATAGGGTATATGATCCCTGCATCAAGCAACTTTAAAATTTCCTTTTTAACAACTTCTTTCATATTTGGGTTCAACCTCCTTTGATGTTCAATAGATGGCTTACAATTTTCTTCCAAAATGATTCTATGCATGCAAAAGTGTGGGCTTATTCCCTTAATGTCATCTATGGTGTATCCTAAGACTTTTCTAAATTGTCTCAACACTCTTAACAACTTATCAGCCTCTAAGGTACTCAAGTTTGCATTTACAATTACTGAATAAGTGTTATTAGTGCCAAGAAATTCATACCTGAGCTGAGAAGGAAGTTGCTTAAGTTTTACCTTAGGTGCATCTTCTTCCTTGAGTGATGGTTGCTTAAATTCTGCTTTTTCCTTTTGTGTGAGTTGAAAAACTGGAGCAGAAATAAATGGTGGACTACCCTCTAGATGTTGAGCATATGCAGCCACATGAGGGTTGTCATAGTCTATGCTTCCTCCATGAACCAAACAATTTTCAAGTGGATCTTCTAGATATTTCTTTCTGAAGTGTTCTTCAACCAGCTCATGAATAATATCAACTCTCAAGCAAGTATCAGCTTCAGAATGATGCTTCTTCATAGTGTTATTAATATTGAAAACCAATTGCTCTTCACCAACTCTAAGAGTCAGCTTTTCTCCCTTAACATCAATTAATGCTCCTGCTGTAGCCAGGAAAGGCCTTCCCAAGATAATTGGAATATTAAAATCTTCCTCCATGTCCAAGATGACAAAGTCAACAGGTATATAGAACTTTCCAACCTTCAGAGGCACATTCTCCAAAATCCCTTCAGGATACTTGATTGATCTGTCAGCTAACTGAAGAGAAATGTGGGTTGGCTTTAGATCTCCCATATTGAGCTTCTCATAAATTGAGAGGGGCATGAGGCTAACACTAGCCCCTAAATCACATAAGGCTTTTGTAGAACATGATTCCCCAATGTGGCATGGAATTGAAAAACTCCCTGGATCCTTGAGCTTTGGAGGAAGTTTCCTTTGGAGGATAGCACTACATTCTTCTGTTAAGGCTACAGTTTCATCATCTTCAAGTTTCCTCTTGTTTGAGAGAATTTCTTTCAAGAATTTTGCATAAGAGGGCATTTGTGAAAGAGCATCAACAAATGGCACATTTATGTAAAGTTTCTTCAAAACCTCTAAGAACTTCCCAAATTGCTTATCAAGCTTGGCTTTTTGAAATCTTTGTGGAAAGGGAAGTTGTGGCTTGTAGGGCTCAGGAGGTATATACTTCTCTTCCTTCTCTTCAATTTTCTCTTTACATTTTTCTGCACTCTCTTGTTTTTCACTCTCATCAGTTTCTTTCTCATTTTCTCTCTTCTCACTATTTTCACTCTTCTCATCATTTATAACTTTCCCACTTCTTAAAGTAATAGCTTGACACTGCTCTCTTGGGTTTTCTGGTTGACTTGGAAGTTTTCCAAAAGACTTGGTACTTGAGGAAGATGCTTGTTGTGCAATCTGATTTTCCAGCATTCTGTTATGTGTTTGCATCTGTTCTAGCCTTGCTTTCATCTCTCCCATCTCCTCATCATGCTTATTTTGGTTGGCAAGAATCTGTTGTAATAAAGCTTCAGTGGTGGAACTTTGTTCTTGCTGTTTTGGTGGATGATTCATATTTTTCTGCTGAAAATTAGGCAATGGTTGCCTATTTTGCTGATATGGAACTCCTTGCTGCTGTTGTGGTTGAAAATTCTGATTTGGAACTTGACTTTGCTGATTTCCCCATGAAAAGTTGGGATGATTCCTCCAATTTGGATTATAGGTTTGAGAATAAGAATTCCCCATTTGCTTGTTTCCATAATTACTAACATATGCAGCTTGTTCTCCATAATCTACTCCACAGCTGGTAGTTCCTTCTGCATAAGCCACTTGTTGTGAATTTCCAGCTGATGATGTTGAACTAACCAACATACTCAAATCTTTCATCTTCTTAGCCAAAACATTAGTAAGTGCATCAAATTTTGCATTAATCATATTGAATGGATCAAGATCATACATCCCAGCAGCTTGCCTTTTTTGAGTTGGAGCTGGTCCTCTTGGACTACTCCAAAGATGAGTATTCTTTGCAATTTTCTCCAATAGCTCATAAGCTTCATCTTCATGCTTTATAATAAATTCTCCTCCTGTTTGAGCATCAATAATCCCTCTGATTGCAGGAGTGACATTTGTGTAAAAATTCTGGTTTATCATCCATTTCGGAATGGCATGATGTGGGCATAATCTCTCTAATTCCTTCCATCTCATCCATGACTCATAGAGAGTTTCATCTTCTCTTGGTCTGAAGGCTGTCATTTGATTCCTTAATTCTTGAGTTTTTCCAGGTGGAAAATATTGTGCAAGAAATGCATCAGTGAGTTGCTCCCAATTTGTAATGGAGTTGTGAGGTAAAGAATCAAGCCAATCCAATGCTCTATCTTTCAAAGAGAATGGGAATAGCTTTAATCTTGCTGCATCATCAGACACTCCAGGTTATTTTTGCATGTCACAAATCATAGCAAACTTCTTCAGATGTGTGTGTGGATTTTCAGAAGGATGTCCTCCAAATTGAGAATTTTGAATCATTTGAAGAACTCCAAAATCCATCTTGTAGCTATTTGCATCAATTCTTGGTCTTGCTATGCTCTCTCTCAAATCATCAAAATGAGGAAAAGCATGATCCATCATACTTCCCCTAGGCAGATTAGCATTAACAACTTCTTCACCTTGGGCTGCATTTTCATTGTTCTGATCATTTCCAGCATTAACACCAATTCTCATTCTTTCATCAGCCATGACTTCTTCAATTTCGGTTTCTCTCAAAGCTTCTTTTCTTTTTCTAGTTTCTTTCTTGTTTGCTTTACAAAATTTCTCAATTTCAGGATTGAACAATAAGGATGTATCACTTGTGCTTCTAGCTCTTCTCATAAAAGATTAAAAGTACCTGAAAAAGTACAAACAAACACAAAATGAAAAGATAACAAAAATAAAACTATAAACAACTAAAATAATCAAGAATTCAATCTTAAACAAAACAACTCCCCGGCAACGGCGCCAAAAACTTGATGCGTCCCTACCGCAAGTGCACGGGTCGTACAAGTAGTATAGAAAAGATATCGATCCCACGAGGAGTTGTGTTAATGATTGAATTTTTGATATAAAAAGTTGAGTAAATTGAAATATTTTTGAAATTAAAGTAACGAATTGATGGGTATTGAGAATGTGAAATCTATGTATGCAAAATTAGTAATCTATTCAACAATGTATTAATTAAACTAAAATTGCATCAAATTGAAATAAGCAAGTTCAAGTATGGCAATATTCAAAATGGCAAGTAATTAAATTTGATTAGAAATTAACAATGGTAAAAAGGAGATTCCGGAGTTCGGGATTTCATATTCGAGCTATTTTGGGATTTTAAATTGGTTATCCAATCTTGTGAAACTAATGGGTTTCAAGGAGATTAATTCTTAAATCCTTTGAATTCCCTTTCGAGTGAGACAAAGAGTGCCTTAATCAATCTAATCCTACTTTCGTGGACTTAGAGTTAATTAAGACCCATTAAGTTCTTTAATTAATCTGTGAATCCTCTTAATCCTTAGCCTATTTCTAGGTCTAAGTTAATTAAGTCCAATTTCTTGATTATCTATCACAGGGTCTTCTCCTTTCGGTGCTTCAACCATGGACTAAGAACATCACTTAATGGGATCCTACACTAAGCATGTCATTAAGCACACAAGAAATGAATAAAACTCATTAAGACCACAAAATATAGATTACCCAATCAAAATCCATAAAATATCTCAAATATTACAACCCTTACTCCAGAATCAAAAGTAAACTACTCACTATCCATAATGCTTATAAGATATTATGAGTTTATAAGGAAATAAAGCTTTAATCTAAGCTAAGAAATAAGAAATTAAACACTAGAAATGTAGAAAAATGTAAGGAAAGAAAGAAATCTGCAAATCTTGGTTGAAAATGGTGTGGAAGGTGAAAGTGACTCCTCAAATTCTGCCTCTCTTCTCCTTTCCTTTTCTGCTCCTTTTTTTGTCTCCCCTTTAAAATGGGAAAATGGGACTATTTATAGTATTTTCTGACATGGAGCCCTAAAATGGTATGTTCTAGGAGGAATTATCTGAGGGAATCTTCTGCCAGCTCATTAATGAACTCTATATGGGACTGCATAAGTGGACTGCATAAGTTATGCAGTCCCTTATGCAGTTTTCGGCTGATTCTGGTTCACTTATGCGAAACTGCATGACTTGGTGCATAGGCTATGCAAAGTTCCGTGAAGGTGCATAAGGGAGGCGTGAATGTGCATAAGCTATGCAGTCTCCTTATGCACATTTCGGTTGGTTCTGGAACAGTGATTTTTCTCCTTATGCAGATCTGCATAGCTTATGCGGCAAGTTATGCACAATTTGGTCAATGCATATTTCAGCTTGAAAACTTGTTTTTGACATCTTTGGCTGTAGAAGTCATTCCTCAATGGCAAAATTTCTCTTCAGTCCTTCAAAAACACCATTTTTCCTACAAAACAAAGTAAAAATTACAAATTAATCCAAAATTGACAATTATGAAAAACTAACTAAATAACTAATGAAATTAGCTAAAAGTGACTAATAATCAAATAAAATGGCTATGAAATTAAACCTAAATGATTATGCAAAATGTATGCATCAGAGGGCGTTACATAAAATGACCTATAATTTATTTTAATTTAAAAAAAAACTTAAAAAATTCAAAAAAACATTAAAGGTTAAATTCCTGATAATCTATATGACTCGATTAATTCATATTTTAGTAAAGATAACTTGATTTGAATCTGATAGATAAAAGTCTAATTTTTTTTTTCCCTGTAATGATGAGCAGTGGATTTTATACGACTGGAGTGATGAAGAATGTGTGAAGATATTGAAGCAATGTAAAGAAGCCATTAAAGGAAGAGGAGGGAAGTTAATTATCATAGACATGGTGATAGGAAGCCGCAAAAAAGATGAGGATGCCATGGAAACACAACTCTTCTTTGATATGCTGATGATGGCCTTAGTTACTAGTCAAGAGAGAAATGAAAAAGAATGGGCTAAACTCTTTTTCGATGCTGGTTTTAGCGACTATAAGATAAAACCCATGCTAGGTTTAAGATCCATCATTGAGGTTTATCCTTAATTTAGCTTATAGAGCTTGATTATTTTTGTCTTAGCTTTTATTTGTATTTTGCATCTCTATGATATTTTTGTTTGTGTGGTTAAAATTCATCTCCATGTTATGAGTGAGATGCCTTTGCTTTTTACATTGTTAAATGGAAGCTTTAGTTGTGCAAGGACTGCTTTGGATATCTTGCTAAAGTTGGATATCTTCAATATTGATCTCCCTTACTCTTCCTTGATCTTTTAATTATCACTAAAGCTTTTGTCAATGATATGCAAGGTTCTTAGCAACCTGAACACATCTTTAATTTGGATTTTGTAAAAAAATAAAAAAATAAAAATACAATCTTATAGGGCTTACAATATATACAAGTATAAATTTTATAAGTTATATATTAATGGTTTGAGTAAACTGAAAAACTCAAACTAAATTATATATTCAAAGTATCCCAGCTAACAAAACCCACACTTCTAAGGACTTGTTTTCCTTTTGATTTGACGTAAGATTGATGCACAAACCAACTCTGTTTCACAAGCCTCCGACAAACAAAGCTAGATCACAAACCACCTTCTGAGCTGGAGAAGCAAGGACCGATGCACAAACTATTAACCCCAGTTGAACCTCCTAAAGAAGTGAAGCCAAGGACCAGGAGACAAGACAATAACCCCTTGGATCCCACACCACCTTCTCATAGTCCCCTGCACCTCCTCACCACAAAACTCAAAAATTCGCCCACTCCCCATCCACTGCTTCGTAGAGAAGGCTCCGTCGATTTCATTAGCAAAAAGCTAACAACACTGGACGGAACCATGAAAACAAAATGGAGTTTTCAAACAACCAAGTCAATGGGCTAAACTATTTTTTTTAATAAAAATATTATTTTATATGCTATTAAAAAAAGTAATTTGAAAAAAAAAACTGTTTTATTATTTTAGTGTTCTTATGATCAAAACTTATCAAATTTAATTTTAAATTATTTTTTAATACTCTTTAACTAGTATATTTAAAAAAATTATTTTTTCAATAGTAGTTCCAGTAGTAATGCCAAATAGCCTCTAAAACTAGAAAAGATCATTTTTTGTTATTTTATTTTAAAGATGAGCTTATAAACAAACAAATAGTAAAGGGTAGAGGCCTAGTAAAAAAGAAATCCAAGACTCATAGAAAATGTAACGACTTAACCAGAGGCCATTACTAGAGCTAGGGATGAGGTCAGCTTAAAGCTGTCGGAACCCATAGCAAGCCTAAAAACCTGTTAATCATGAACATAATCCTATAATTCACAATCCAAACATACTCCAAACCCATTACACTTTAAATTTCTCATTCATCATCATCATCATAAAAATCCATATAGAATTTGAACCTTTCTATACATAAAATACTAAAGTACAATTGGTTCATACATACATTCTCACATAAGGAGTTAGCTTAGATTTAAAACATACATAATTACATTACTTATGCTTAATAACATCATCTATTAAACTTGAACACCAGTAGAGTAATTATTCCTTTACATATTACATGTCAACTAATCATACAATATACATTTAAACACCTCACAACTATCCTTGCTGCTCAAGCTCTATAAAACTCTTCTATTCATATACTCCTACACCTTGGGTTAGGGAAAAGAGGTGAGCTGTCATAGGTTCAGTGAGTAAATTAAACACATTAATTATCACATTTATTTCATACATATGCAATACATCATTCAGATGAGTTTTCACATTATAAACATTTTACATAGGATATACAAGTCACCATTGACTCCCCTAATCCAATATGTCCGCCTCATACAGAAGCTCCTCAGAACTTTTGCTTATAACATGACATGTGTCATGCATCAAGAGGTATTGTAAGGTCTCTTTTTAGATTTTATGGATCCATAATATATATAATATTACATGGTCATAAACATTGGGGGAGTTAATGGGTCATCCATAATCCATCATGCACCATTAAAAATTATCCAATTATGCAATATATTTACATTCTAAATACATACACCCTAAATAAATATGACATGATATATGAGGATGATTATAAGTTGAATTTAACAAGTTACATTTATTAAGGTTAGAATTACTCACCTCTTATAGACTATCAACCACCTATCACGAATAGTAGCTAACCTCGAATCCTTAGTTTCCTGAAACCCTCAAGTTTAATCCTATAACCATCGGAACCTAATGAGTTGTTCGAAACTCTAGAACTCTATACACATATCAAACATCTTATTTTAGGCCCTTAGAAATCATAAAATCATGTTTTCGAACCTTGGAATCAAAGAAGAAATAAAGCTGGCAGAACCAAGTTCGGCTGCCAAAGTCTTAGACTTTGGTTGTCGAACCTTTGATCATTGGGTGCTTATTTTGTGTAGTAGCGATTGTGGCTGCCGAAGCCTTGAACTTTGGCTGTTAAACCTGGAATTTCTCTAGATTTTTCTAAGAAACTATATGCTTCGACTGTCGAAACAATGGTATTTGACGACCGAACCTGGGAATTTTCAGAATTCGCAAGTCGAAAACATCATAATTCTTCTTCCCAAAACCTCTAAAACATATCCCAAAGCTTCAAATCACAATTCAAACATATAAACACATTCCCAAGGCCTAGAACAACTTGAATCCATGCTGATGTTGGGGTTGAAATCATTGGTTTGATTTTAGGGGTGGAACAAGAACAGTGGCTAAAGCCATAGCTAAAGAATTCCCTCAATTGGAATGCATTGTATTTGATCTCCCACATGTGGTGGCTGGTCTTCCAGGTACTAACAACTTGAAATATGTTGGTGGCAGCATGTTTGAGGCAATTCCACCTGCAGATGCAATTTTATTGAAGGTAACCCCTCTCTCTCTTAGTTTAATCCCCTAACTAATTTCACATTTTTTTACTTGAAATATATTAACGATAAGTCTGTCCTGAATACGATTCCAGTGTCATACCAAAATAATTAAGAATCAATCTATAATTGGTAATACATAGTTGCTTAAGCACCTAATAACAGCTGCATCTTAATTCAAACTTTACTTGTTTAATACAGATGTATTATATATATAAAGTTTAACAACTTCTGATTTTGTATTGCTAATGACAAACAGTGGATTATGCACGATTGGAGCCATGAAAACTGTGTTAAGATACTGAAGCAATGTAAAGAAGCAATTAAGGGCAGAGAAGGGGGAAAGTTGATTATTATAGATATGGTGATGGAGACGAAGCAGAAAGAGGATCATGAGTCAAATGAAACAGAACTCTTGTTTGATATACTCATGATGGTCTTGTATAATAGTCAAGAGAGAAACGAGAAAGAATGGGCTCAACTATTTTTTGATGTTGGCTTCGGTAATTATAAGATAATCCCCATGCTAGGTTCAAGATCTATCATTGAAGTTTGTCTTTAATCTCGCAATTGTTCCATGCATGGTATCTATATTCATTTGTTGTCAAAATAATGTATCACCTCTGCAGGGATTGATAGAGAGGTGTTTAATTTATGCATAAATGTTGCGTTTAGTTTGGGAAGAATAATATTATCCCATATTATTAATTTGATTGTTTCTATATATTATTATGTTCTTTGCTTAATTTTTTAGATCAAGTTTAAAGTATGATCTCTACATTTCAATCGCTTTGTTTACGAAAAAATTTCATTTATCATTGACTCAAGATACAATATTTTTTCATAAATGAGTTATCATGCATATTTTGTTTTAAATTTACTATGAACCAAGTCTTGATAAAAATTTTCCTTATTTATATCCTTTAAGTAAGTACATCAAGCACATTACTATTTCTTTTATATATAATGAAAACTTCATTAAATTATTAATGACATAAAAATTAGAGGAAAAATTATGATTTAATCTCTCTATTTTAACAAAACTAACTTGGTCTATATATTTTAAAAATTATAATATTTAGTCCTTGTATTTTACTTTTGTTAAACTCCTTAGTTCCTCCGTTAATTTTTCTACTAGTGAATAGATTTTAATGTTAGTCAAACTAATATTTAATTCTTCTATTTTTGTGAAACTCGTTAATTGGTCTCTATAGTTTGAAAAACACTACTATTTAATTCTTCTATTTTAGTCCTATAGTTTGAAAAAACACAACATCTTGAAAAATATATTCCTAGATGAAAATGAAAATTTTTCTTCTGGAGATTAAATTTGAATTTGTATATATATTTTTTTAATTATTCAAGTGTTTTCATTCAATTCACTAAGAACGCAGTATTTACTCCAACCCAAGCCCAGGGAAAAGAGGATTCAAACCCTAAAATTACAGAGCCTTAGTCTAAATGAGTATAATCCGTTCTCCATCTTCAACAGCAGCCGCTGAAACTCCTCCATCCATAACAGAATTTCATTGGCCTCTAAGAGAGAAACTAGGTAGAGAAACACAACTATACATGGAGATCACACATTAATCTTAAGGGAGAGCATAAGCCCATGCAAGTCAAAGTTCTCCCCTATTTCTAACACTTGCAAGCCCATAGAATCAGAGGAGATTTGCAACAAAATACCAAATAAGAACTGGGACTTGGACCATGCCGGACGAGCCAGGAAAACCTTGGCACACATTCAGGACTTTGTATACTTGTGAAGCCTTGATGAAAATGATGACCTCATCATCACTAATACTTTCGACACTACTAGCCAACAATCTTCTCTGAGAAGCATCACCATCAACAGCAAAGGGGAGCACCAATAATAAGCAAAGCAACTCATAGAAATCCAACAAAAACTCCATCTAAAGAGGGGCACTAGAGCTTCAATACTGGAGGCTGAGAAAAAAATTAGACAAACAAAAAGGAAACTGAAAAAAAAAAAAACCCAACAAAAGCAACTAAAGAAGAGGTGGGTGGGGGAGAAAAGATGATGGCCAAAATGGCTAGATCTTCCCTTAGACTGTCACACCCCGGCTTAGGGGGCCCCAGCTCAAGCCCCTCTAGTGAGCCTTCTTGCCAGCGTACCCTTCTAGAGGCCGGGCCTGCAACTCAAATCAGTACTGTCCGCTTTGGTGGAGTTAATCCCTTGGCCCTGCAGAGCTAGGATTCGAACCCATATCACCTCACGGTTTTACTCGCCTCTTACCAATTGAGCTGCACCAAAGCGGACAATACTAACTGGAGAAGGATCGAGTCGTTACATAGACAACACTTAAAAGAAAGCTTCTTCTTTAGAGAGCGAAAAGAGCAAACAAAAGTTGCAAGAAGTCCATAGGTATAACTTTGCCATTAAGCTCTTCTTTAAATCATATTGAAATCAAAATTATTAATTTAGAATAACATTTATATCAAATTGACTTTAACTCGAAAATTGGCCATGATGAGAACTAATTACATTTGGATAGACATAACCTCCCTGATATATGCATTTCATGTAGTCATTTATGTTAGATTTTATAGTTATTTTATTTTTTTTATTAGTTAATTTTAGTTAATTTCATTAGTTATTTTATTAGTTCTTCATATTCATTAATTTTGGTTTAATTTGTAAATTTATTCTTATTTTGTAGGTAAAATGGTGTTTTTGAGGGATTACAAGTCAATTGCACATTTGAAGAATGAATTTCAAGTCCAAAGATGCCCAAAATGAAGTTTAAAAATTGATAATTTTGAAGGCTGCCAAAAGTTGCATAAGGAGTTGCATAGCCTATCAAGCCTGCATTCAAAAAATGGAAGAAATGCTAAAATCTGCCGAAAGTTGCATAGCTTCATGCATAGGATATGCATTCGCCTATGTAGTTGACTGAAAAATTTCCTAGACCCACCAAAAGATGCATAGCTTCATGCATAGGCTAAAATCTACCCAACTAGCGATGAATTGATTTATATTTAACTGATGAACCTTGATTATACATACCATGCACTAAAATCTCTCTGTTAAATAATCCCGATTTCAGCTAGGGTCATGCTTTATGTCAAACCCTAATTGCTTAGAATCATATGTCCTCATCTTAATTCCAATTCTTGATTAACAAGACTTTTCAATTAGAAATACTTTTCTGAATAAGTCTATCTGTCCTGGTGATGAACTTTATTCATCAAGAACAATTAAGATAAACATAGAATTTTATCCCTATTTACTTATGGCAACGGATTCCATTTTGACTAAACACCTATCTCCATATATAACTAGTCAGAGCTAACACACGCCCGTATATTCATACCTAGTACAAGTATGTAAATGATATTAAACTCAAATCACCTATATACAAGATAATTGTGTTATCTCAAGTCAAGAGATTATATCCACTATTATTATTTAGATGATAATACATTGACAAGAGTAAACTCCATGTATATATCATCTAAATGTCACTGATTCAACCTACTTATCTTATAAGTGCCCATTATGTTTGTTATATGGCATGAGACTCACCATTTCATCTTATTAATATCTCATACTAATTCATAGAAATAAATAGATGTGACAGTCTATGCGGATAAATCAACCCAATGAGGTATCATTGACTGTGAACCAAAATTTATAACACTTATATTAGATTATTCCGTCACTCATATTCTTAACATTTTAGAATGGAACATCTAACAAACTGTTAAAGGATAATTTTAATTAAATTTAAACAATTTAAATTAAAAGAAAAGATATATGCCATTAAAAAGAAATTAATATTTATAAGATACAATTTACAAGTTACGCTCCAGGGTATACCACTAACACAAACATTGAGTTTTTAAGTTTTAGTTTATTTTTCATGTTTTATTCCTTCTTCTACTTTGATTTTATTGTAATGAACATGAATTGTGAGTACTTTCTTTAGATTATGAAGTTGGAGATGCAATATTTAAGTTTCTTTTGTGGATTTGAACTGAGTTAGTCCCAATTTAATAAAATTTATGAGGTTTAATCCATATCTTGTGTACTTATTGACATGCTTAATGTAGGGTCTCATTAAGTTGAATTCTTAATTCTTGGTTGAAGGATCGAAAGGAGAAAACTAAGTCATAGATAATCAAGAAATTAAACTTAATTAACTTAGATCCAGAAATAAACTAAGGATTAAAAGGGTTTTATAGATTGATTAAAAATTTTAATGGGTCTTGGTTAATTTTAAACTCCACAAAAGTAGAATTTAATTAATCAATGCACACTTTATTTCACTCGAAAGAGATCTCAAAAGATTTGAGAACTGATCTCCTTTAAACCTAAAAATTTCATAGATTGGGCTAGCTAGAGAAAATCCCAAATAACTTGAATAGAAACTCTTAATTCCGGAATCTTCTTTTTACAATTGTTGCTTATTATTTTATTTTCATTATTAATTTCTGAATTTCTTTATTTAGTCAATTATTAAATTACTCATTTGTTTGAATTGAATTTTACATTTTTAAACCTTAAACTTTATATTCTCAAAATTCTTTTATCTGTTTCGTTAAATTACAATTTTAGTATAGTTCATTTTATATTAAAAATTCAATTGAAAACATAATTTTTCGTAAGAATTATATCTTTTTCTATACTACTTAAATGACTCGTACACTTGAGGCAGTCCACGTCACTCCTTAGATTAAAAAAAAATCAAATATTTGAAAATTTTAAAATACAATAATTATATTATAATTATCGCAAGGTATTTTGCGGTCGCCTGGACGAAAGCTCTTCACTGAAGTGGGAAAGAGTCGCCACTCTAATTTTGAGAGAAATTAAAGAAAACCATTTGTGAAAATAAATTTAAAAGAAACCACTTCGAAAACAGAGATTCTAGGTTCGGGGTCCGCATACGGGCAGTGAAGGTGTTAGGCACCCCGCCTTGTCCCTCAATGAAGGTAAACAGATTTAATGTTATACACTTTCATAAATTAAAAGGATAATTAGGGGGTTGCGATAGTGATGATGTTAATCCTTTGTGCAAAATAAAGGAATATTTGATATTTCACTTATTTTGGGTTGCCCAGGAACACAAGTTCGTGAGATGGCCCTTTAGTGAATAAGCGTTTGAGTGAGGTTGTCTTGTATATTGGGGTCATGTCATTTAGTTTGAATTTTGTTAAGAGAGCTCGGGCAGGGAACTTCTCCCGATCTCTAGATATATTTTATTAAGAGTTGTGAACGGGAGATTTCGGACAGGAACTCTCCTCCGATCTCCCTATTTTAATTTAAGCGAGAATCAGGTAAGAACTCTCCCCCGATCTCTTAGGGTGTTCGGTTTAAAATTTGATGAAGGATCTCGGATAAGAACTCTCCTCCGATCTCCGCTTTTTTTTTTTATTTGAATGAGGATCAGGTAAGAACTCTCCCCCAACCTCTTCAGTTCAAAATTTTAAATGGAGGATCTTGGATAAGAACTTTCCTCCGATCTCTGTGTTTTTATTTGGATGAGGATTAGGTAAGAACTCTCCCCCCGACCTCTTTGGTTCAAAATTTTAAATGGAGGATCTCGGAGAAGAACTCTCCTCCGATCTCCGTGTTTTTATTTGAATGAGGATCAGGTAAGAACTCTCCCCCGACCTCTTAAAGTATTTGGTTTAAGATTTTAATGAAGGATCTTGGATAAGAACTCTCCTTCGATCTCCGTGTTTTTGTTTGAATGAGGATCGGGTAAGAACTCTCCCCCCTCCCCCCCCTCTCGACCTCTTAAAGTGTTCGGCTTAAAGTTTTAATGAAGGATCTCGGATAAGAACTCTCCTCCGATCTCCGTATTTTTGTTTGAATGAGGATTGGGTAAGAACTCTCCCCTGACCTTTTAAAGTGTTCGTGACATAAGACCGAACTTTTCACCAATCTCGTATGTGACTACCTTGTCCGGACTCTTTGGCTGGCTACATCCGATCTCTCTCGGTTACTAGTCTGGGGTCTTATCTCGATCCCCGCTCTATTATGCTATTTCCTAGACTGGCGTAATAGCCTGACCTCATGACTTTTCTCCTGATTCCCTATTCATTCCTTGATTATTATTACTTATTCAAAAGGAATTATCACGTTAGGATATTGCTACCAACATTTTACTAAATTACCTACAAGTTACCCGCAACCGGAACACCTATATTTGAAGGAAATAAAAACTAAGAACAAATAAATAACGTGAACTAATAAATGGAAAAAGTAAACTCAAGAGAATAACTATCGGCATGAAGGATCTACGTGGGATCTTTAATGTAACTGGATTTAATGAAAATTTCAAGAATAAAAGCAGAGAAAGTAAAACGCGAGCGTTCGGAAAAATGATAGTCTAGGCACTTACCTGTGTGAGGTCGAGGCTATCAAACTGACTCCAGAGATCACAAATATTATAGAGTTGAAAGCTGGTGATACAAAGACCAATGCTTACTTCGAGATTGCAAAAACTAGGTTAAAATGCATTTGAGCCGAAGCAACGAAAACCGGGTCAGAATGAGATCAAGCTGAGAGAATAATGTGTTGATGTTGGGGTGGTGAAGACGAAACTGAACGGAAATGGTATGGCAGAGTGATGAACAAACTGAAAATGAAGTATTTCAGGGTTCGAAAACTCTATCAATGGAGATACTCGAGAAAACTAGTTTCTGAAGTTTCTCAATTTTTATGCAAGCTTAGAATGGCAAAGCAGCAAGACTGAATTAAATTTCAGAGCCTTTCCACTATAATCACCACCACCTTTTTTTGTGTCCTCCCCTCTACAGTATTGCATGCAGGTATTTATAGGGAACGGGTGTTCCTAATGAAGGGTCAGGATCTCTTCTGGGGAGATGGAAGGTTTGGATTTAAAAGGACATAATCCGATGCCTGAGAATTGAAGAGAATCAGAATGGACGGCCGAGATCCTATTCAGAATATCTGTCCTTTCTTTTTTTTAATCCAACGGCTTAGGAGCTTTCCTGTCCAGGTGGATCCAAAGGCCGAGAATAAAAGGTGCCCATCCTGCCGTCTACTTTTTGATCCAAGGGCTCCGGGTTTGTCCTTACAAGTAAGATCAACGGTGGAGATTGAGATGTACAGGACTGCCATAACTGTCTTGGGGTCTGTCAGCAATGTGGGCGATTCTGCAAATGAAACGTGCAGTGTAGATTTGATCACGCCTGCAATGTTTTAACTACCTCGGCCCTGATTATGAAGAAAGCTATTGGAAGTCTTTTGTCCTCTTGTTGCTTTTCGATCTCTATTCCTTCCGATCTCTCTGTTATGACTCTTTTTCGATCTCTCTCACATCGGGTCCCTCATCGCTTCCCGATTTGAGATCGCCCAAACGATGAAATTTGATCTTTGAAGGTTCTCTCGATGGTGTAATCCGATCTCTTGAGATCACCCAAATGATGTAATCTGACCCTTTTGGAAATGAAATGAAATTTTATTTGAAGGTCATTATTTAATTATTGCATTGGTTAATTTTCTGATCTCTGATGTGCATATCCGATCTGGTCCCTAACTAAATCGTCCTTAGCCGATCTGTAACTCTGAACATTTGCCCTAATCCGACAGCCTTAGCTAACCGATCTCATTTTATTTTATTTATTGTGTTTCTGGAACCTTCCTGCGACGTGTTAAGAAAGCAGGCGGATTCCGCTAACCGATGCGTTACTTGGGACTCTGTGAGCATTGAATGCTCAAACGGGTATAAATAGGGGGAGGGTCCATCAGTTGCTCCTCTATGTCACTTTCAGCACTCTGCTAGCAACTTCAACTTTCTCTCGTTTTTTCAAGTTTTTCCGGCACCGATCACATTCCGGTAAGGGTTTTAATCCTTCTCTTAGTTAAACTTCTTTTATTTCTTTGAAAATGAGCGGCACTGACGGTCAGAGAGCGGCGAGCCCTCCTTCCCTCCATATCTCATGGATGTCGGACAAAGTTGAGGTGGTCAGGCCTAGTGGGCGACCTGAGCCTCCTACGACCTCTGTTTCAGCCCACGGTCAAGCGGCACAATCAAGAAGGACACCTTCCTCTGGGAGAGAAAATCTTCCTGTGGACGAGTTACCGTCAGTCCTCCAAGAAATCGATCTGCAATTAATTAGTCAAGAGTACAACCTTTGGACCGACTCGTACGAGCTTATCAGATGCCATGGCGATCTCCGAGCCGATCACTTCTTTGAAGAAAATGATGCGATCATGGTGTATGAAGAGGAATTAAAAGATGGGCTTCGGTTTCCCCTTGACGACTTCTTCAAGGACATTCTGAAGTTCCACCACGTATGTATAGCCCAAGTACATCTGAACTCATGGTGAATTCTGATGGCTTTTAGAGGCTTATGTCAGGCCAAGAAGCTCGAGCCTACAATGAAGGTTTTTGCCAAGCTACATAGGCTTACTCGTCAAAAGGGCGATGAGTATTGGTTCCTCCAAGCCAAACCGCACTGTGGGCTTTTTACCGATCTCCCCTCTTCACTGAAGAATTGGAAGAATCGCTTCTTTATGTTGAGGAGCAAGATTCCGAATGGTTTTGAAGATTTCCCACGTAGCTGGCAATATCTAGGCCCATCAATTCCAAAGAAGGTCGCCCTAAGTAGGGACGAGGGTGCCATGGTAATGGAATTGAAGGATCAGGCAGCCACTCACAAGTATTCGTGCTTATACGCTGTTATGGCCGAACTGAGATGGTGGCTAATGCGGATGATCGCCAATGAAGACTATGAACTGTAGTTCTCTGACCTCGGACCTGGGACCGGTATAACCTAAATCTTTAGTCTCCTGATTTAGGTAATCTCACTAACTATTTTTCTGTGCAGAAATGGCTGGAGGCGAAGGCGCAAAGGAGAGCCGCAAGCAGAAAAGAGAAGTCTCCCGGAAGGTACAAGAAATGAAGATCGCCGCGGCATCACAGACGCTAAGGCAGGATTCGAGAGAAGTGCCGGGAGACTCATCTCGACCTTCGAGATAACCGGTCCCAGAAGTAGAGGTAGCTCCTTCTCCCCCTCGACAAGAAGAGCCACTACCTCCACCTGTTCCTTCAAGTGCGGAAGGGGGGTCTTCCCAACCTACTGTGAGGACCCTTTCTCGTGGTGCCCAAGTCCTCATTCATTCTCTAGAGAAGAACCGATCAATTCGGGAGAATCCAGGCTTGGCCAAAGTTCTGGGTGCTACCATATGCCTTTAGGAGGACCGGAACAGGCTGACCCCGGATAGCATTGACGATCTCCTGGCTCAGACGATGAGTTTGAGTGTAGAGAGCCTGGTGAATTAGCACATAATCAGGAAAAAGGCTCATCTTCTGAGGTAGGAGATTCTAAAAGCGGTCCAGGACGCAGCTTCTACCCGAGCCCAACTTTCATCCGCCTAAGACTATATTGCTGAAATCGAAGGTCGGATGAAATCCTACGAGGATAAGCTAGCCGAACAGGCTCATGAACTTAGGGAAGCTCGATCGCTCCGAACTGTCGACGTCGCTCTCCTTACTGAGGTGCTCAAAGCGAAGGAAGAAGAGGCTGTGATGAGGGAAGCTAGTGCTTATGTGAATGCACACAGCGATCTTCTGGCCTAGCTCGAGAGGCGTTATCCTGGGGAAGACTTCTCCTAGATGGTGGATCTTGTTCCAAGAGACGAAGAGGGGAGCGAGGAGGAAACTGAGAGAGAGAGAGAGAGAGAATGAGCGAAATGTTGATGTAGAACAGGCTGGGGGTGACCCTCCAGCCGAATGACTTGTACTTTTATTTTGAGATGAAATGAAATCCCTTTTGTTCAATTCCTTGATGAGATCGGAAAGTATCCAAATTGTATGAGTGCTTGATTGTTTGAACATATTAGAACATAAAACTTAAAAGCGATTATTAATCTAAGTATAAGAGGTCGGAAAAACATTGTAACCATGAGATCGTCCTAAGCCGAGACCAAACACCAGGTAGAACTTTAGATCATTAAAATTAGAAACTTGATTTGAATTCTTAAGATCAGAATCACCATTAAGTCAAACTGAAACCTTAACTTTATTAAACGATTTTCCACAATATTTGTAAAGGAGAGATCAGAAATAAGACTGGATGGCATGGAGACCTGATATTAGTTTGATCTCCTTTAACGAGAGATCGAAAATGAGATTGGATGGCATGGAGACTTGATATTGGTTTGATCTCCTTTGACGAGAGATCGAAAAGTAATCAACTAGATGCGAGATCGGTTTATTTCCTGATCTAGTCACTTGTAACCGAAGAATGTTGGTTGGGGATCGATTTTCAAAGTTCATTGATTTCGGTGATCAGCCAAAATATGGTGTCGACAATAATTATTAATTATAATAATTGGTGATTGTTAAAAAGAATGCATTGTGAAATTCTTGAATTTATATAAAAATGCGTTTGATAACTATTAAATTAAATATTTATATTTATTTTCATGTATTTATTATATAAATTTTAATATAAACATTTAACCGAATGGTTATCAAATGTATTCTTATACGAGAATGAGCTTATATTAGAAATATCTATTTTAAAATAAGCAATTCAAAATCTTTTTCCCTTAAAAATTTTCAACACGGGGAAGAAAAATGCCAAAATTTATCTATTATATCTATAATAGCTCCGCTTAATTTCCAAGCAAGTTGACCACTTGCAAAGGCTGGTTTAAACAAAAGTCTTTAATAATTTGTATTATTTTACTGTATATTTTTCAATAGTTAAATACTGCCAACCTGGGAACCTATAGTTGCATGGCACAAACACGATGTGCACGTGGATACACATATCCTCGATTAAAATATTATTTTATTATAAAAATTCATTATTTATTATTTTATTTTATTATTTTTCTAAAAATATAATATAAATATATTTTATTTTATGATAGTTTATAAAATATATTTTTAGTTATTATAAAAATTAAATAATTAAATAAACAATCTTGTTCAACTTCGATGATGATGATTATTATTATTATTATTATTATTATTATTATTTTGCCTTATATGAATATTTAATGGGATGAGAATAAAATGATAAAATTTAACCTTATTTCGTTGTTCATCGTATTAAAATTTACTGTTTTTTTTTTTAATTGATACTATTCATGAAAATTTATTATAGATATGGATTTATAAAGTAAATAATAAATGGGTTAGAGATTTATTAGGTTATGGCAGGACAATGGGACATTATGGGAGTATGCTGGACATGAACCGAAATTCTTTAACGAAGCGATGGCAAGTGATGCTAGGCTGGTTATTCGTGTTCTGATCAATGAGTGTAAGGGAGCGTTTGAGGAGTTGAAGTCATTGGTTGATGTTGGGAGTGGAACAGGGACTGGCCAAAGCCATAGCTAAAGCATTCCCTCAATTGGATTGCGTTGTGTTTGATCTCCCGCATGTGGTGGCTGGTCTGCAAGGCACTGACAACTCGAAATATGTTGAAGGCAACATGTTTGAGGAAATTCCTCCTTCCGATGCATTTTTACTGAAGGTACGTCTTACCTTTTTCTCTGTTTATCATTCGCTGTAGGTTGTAGCCGCCCATATCCCACCACCATTGAGTAATTGGGTAGATCTGATCATTGGTCTAATTAAGCAAAAGTTCAATTTGAAGATTCTCCTACGGAAGTTCAGTACAGTAGTTTGAAGCTCAAATTTTCAGCCCAATTTGAATGGGGCAAACCCAGTCCACCAACTTAATTAATATAATATTAGAGATCGTAAATTTTCATCTGACTCGTTAATTTAATTTAAATTCGTTACGTTTGGATTAAATCCTTTGAAATGTATAATACTTCTAGGTCATGTTGTACTGCTCTTCTCCAAGTCAGTTTAGGTCTACTATTTCTTTTCTTTCTATCCTTTAACTCAATGTGTTCTACTTGTCTAACTGGAACCTCCGTATGTCTACGCTTCACATGACCAAACCACCTCAATCTCTCTTCTCTCAACTTATCATCAATTGGCATCACTCCTATCTTTTCTCTAATACTCTCATTATGGATTTTATCTAGTCTAGTATGGCCACTCATCCACCTTAGCATTCTCATCTCCGCAACTCTTAGCTTAGACATATACAACTCATTCAGTGCCCAACACTCACTACCATATAACATAACTGGTCGTATGGCTGTATGGTAAAATTTTCCTTTCAACTTATTGAGAATCTTGCAATCACATAAAACTCCCGTGGCATATCTCCACTTTAACCATCCGGTTTTAATCCTATGACTAACATCCTCCTCACATCCCCCATCTACTTGAAGGACTGAACTAAGATATTTAAAGTGATTACTTTAGAACAGTATCACTCCATCCAAACTAACTCATTTCCTATCACCAGTTTGGCCTTCACTGAACTTATAATGCATGTATTATGTCTTCATTCTACTTAACTTAAATCTCTTTGACTCTAAAGTACTTCTCCAAAGCTCTAGCTTTCTATTGACTCCTTCTCGCGTCTCATCAATCAGAACTATATGATTCGTAAACATCATGTACCAAGGGATACTCTCTTGTATATGTTTCGTCAATCCATCTAAAACTAATATAAAAAGGTAAGGGCTTATAGCTGAACCTTGGTGTAATCCAACTGAGATAGGAAAATCTCTTGTGTCCCATCCCACTGTAATCATAATAGTAGTTGCTCCTTTATACATATTTTTCAACACTTGTATGTACCTAATATATACCCTCTTTTGTTCTAACACTCTCCATAAGACACATCTTGGAATACTATCATAAGCCTTTTCCAAATCAATAAAAACAATATGTAGATCTTTCTTCCCATTTCTATATTTATCCACCAAACTTCTAATGAGAAAAATCGCTTCCATAGTTGAACGACCGGGCATGAAGCCAAATTGATTGGGAGAGATAGAAGTATCATGACATAGTCGATGTTCCACAACTCTCTCCCACAACTTTATAGTATGGCTCATGAGTTTAATTCCTCTATAGTTTGAACAACTCTGTATATCTCTCTTATTTTTAAAAATAGGTACTAAAATTCTCCTCCTCTATTCATCAGGCATTTTCTTTGAGTTTGGAATTTTATTAAACAATTTAATTTAACCATGCCACTCCCATATCTCTCAAACACTTTCACACTTCAATTGGTATTCCATCGGGTCCACAGGCTTTATCCACTTTTATTTTCTTAAGTGCTTCCTTTACTTCTAAAAATCTAATCATTCTAGTATAATTCATATTTTTTTCTATTACTCTATAATCTATATTCACGTTATTACCATTTTGACAATTATTAAAGAGATCATCAAAATAATTTCTCCATCTTTCTTTAATGTCCTCATCTTTTACCAACATTTTTCCTTCTTTATCCTTAATGCACATAACTTGATATTTCTTTTCTCTCCTCCTTGCTAATCTATAAATATCTTTCTCTCATTTTTTAGTTTCAAGTTTCTCATATAACTTTTTAAAGGTCTGCGCTCTTGCTTGACTAACCGTCTTTTTTGCCTCTTTCTTTGCTATCTTGTACTGTTCATATGCCTCATTATCATCACACTTAGGTAATTTCTTATACCATTCCCTCTTTCTCTTTACTGCCTTTTGTACTTCCTCATTCCACCACCATCTCTCTTTTGAGTGTAGTCCATGTCCTCTAGACTTTCCAAGTACTTTTCTAGCTACTTCTCTAATCTTTGATGCCATCTGTATCCACATACCATTGGCCTCCATATCTAGCTTCCATGCTTCGGACTCGAGAAGTTCATTTTTGAACTTCACTTGCTTTACTCCTTTAAACTCTCACTACTTTGTTCGAGCTACATTATTTCTTCTAACCTTACTTGAATTGTTCCTAAACTTGACATTCAATGCCACTAACTGATGTTGACTTGTTAAAGTCTCTCCCGGAATGACCTTGCAATCCTTGCATAGAGCTCTATTTGTCTTCCTGGCTAAGAGGAAGTCAATTTAACTTCTATGTTGCCCACTTTTGAAAGTTACTAAATGTGACTCTCTTTTTATAAAGTAGGTATTCGCTGATATTAGGTCGTATGCCATAGCAAAATTCAGGATGCTTTTTCCCTCCTCATTTTGGCTGCCAAAACCAAAACCTCCATGAACATTCTTATAACCTTGCCTATCACTTCCTACATGTCCATTCAAATCTCCACCGATGAAAACATTCTCTTCATTCAGTATGCTTTGCATTAGATCATCCATATCTTCCCAAAACCTTTGTTTACTCTCACTATCTAGTCCTATTTGTGGGGCATAAGCACTAACTACATTTGTTGTTTCTCCTTCTAATACTAGCTTTACCAGTATAATTCTATCTCCTACTCTTTTCACAGCTATTACAACATCTTTCAATGTCCTGTTTATGATTATGCCCACTCCATTCTTATTTCTCTCATTTTTTATAAACCACAATTTGTACCCTGAATTACCCACTTCCTTACTTTTCTCTCCTACCTATTTAGTCTCCTGAATGCAAGCAATATTCACTCTTCTCCTTTTCAAGGTATCCACAAGCTTCATTAATTTTCCTGTAAGTGATCCAATATTCCAAGTACCAACCCTGATTCTCCTTCTATCCTATTCTTTCCTAGTTGATCTCCTTTTATGATATCTTCTATTGTTCTCTATGCCTATCTTGTGTTCTATTCCACTATCTGTTCTACTATCTGTCCTATGGACTAACTTTTTTATCCACATCCATCCATGATATGGGAACCTTGCTCATTTAACACCACACCCGGGCGCCGATATGGCGCGTCACTTTTGGTGAATGCCCTACACCCTTGCATATTTTTTACTACACCCGAGCTCCGATGTAGCGCGTCGTAAGTAGAGGATACCCCAACGTTTATATCATTTGAATCCATATCATAAGGTGTGATGAAATTTTTACGCTGGTTGTCACCTACTGCAACCCTCCTCCTTTATTCGGGCTTGGGACCGGCTAAGCACAAACTACTTAGGCGGAGTTGTGTGTCTTCTTAACTAATTAAAAAAAAATTGAAACGATTCAAAAAATAAAGGTTTAATTTTTTATAATATATATGATCCGTGTTCATAAATTAATTATAATTTTTTTTAGTAATTGACAAATAAAAAAATATAAATCTACAATTTAAAATAACTTGATTCATATTCGATAGATAAATTCTAACATTTTTTCCTGTCTAATGAGCAATGGATTTTACACAATTGGAACGATGAAGAAGGTGTGAAGAAATTGAAGCAATATAAAAAAGCCATTAAAGGGAAGAGAAGGAGGGAAGTTGATAATCATAGACATATGATAGGGAACCACCAAAAAGATAATGATTCCATTGAAACACAAGTTTTCTTTGATATATTGATCATGGCCTTAGTTACTGGTCAAGAGAGGAATGAAAAAGAATGGGCTAAACTCTTTTTTTATGCTGCTGTTAGTGACTAGAAGATAAAATCCAAGCGGGGTTTAAGATCTAATATGCTTTTCAACCTTGTTAATGGAAGCTTTAGTCATGGAAGGACTGCTTTGTAAGGGTGGTCACGGCTCGGTTTTGAACCAGAACCGGTTCGATCAAAACCGGTCAAAATCAAAATTGGCTTCGAACTTGACCGAAACCGTCCTTCTGTGGTTTGGTTCAAATTCATATTTTTCAGGAACCGCGAACCGACGTTTTCGAATCGGATTGAACCGACGGTTTCAAACCAGACCAAACCAACGATTTAAATATAAAAAAATTCAATAAATATTTCACCCTACTCCTAATTCATTTATATATACCATTAATTCTCGACACAATTATTTTCTACACTCTCTTTAATTCTTATTACTTTTTTAATTTCTCTCAAATTCTCTAAATAATTATTTTCTACACTCCTTTTAATTCTCATTACTCTCTCAATTTTCTTACTTTATTATTTTATATTCTCAATAAAATTTTCAATAGCCGCTATTTTAATTTTTTTTCTCTTTTATACTTTTTTAATTATCAATTATCATATAATTATCTAAAAATGGCAAGCATTAGAACTAGAAATTTTGATTCTTCTAAATCCTAAAGGGATACATAGGTAAAATTAAATTCATACACTTTTTGCTAATTTCTTTTAAAAAAATTATTTTCATCTCTAGTTTTTTAATCAAGTTCAAGTTTTTACTTATTAGATTTTTCTTAAAGATAAATTATTTCCATTCTCCTTTTTCTTATTTTATTTTGATTGAAAGATTTCTAAAAAAAGTTAAAATATTTTTACAAATATAATTAAATTCTGAGTCAATAAAATTTTTGTTTAATTTTTTTGGTCTAAGTCACCCTTAAACCACCTCTAAACCGCTCTCAAACCGTTTTCTAAACCGTCTTGAACTGTCTTTTTTCAAACTGCCCTTCAAACTGTTTTAAACGGGGGCTCGAACCGGAACCAATGGTTCAGAAACCGTCTTCTAAACTGTCCCCTAGCGATTTAATTCAAGTTCATGATTTTATTGAACCTGAAATGAAAAAATTTTAATATCATAAGGTAATTTTTTATTTTATAATTCATATTTCATTATTATCTTGTTATGAGATTTTCTATACTGAAAATTATAAAAACTCAATTATAAAATTAAATGAGAAATTATTTATTAAATAATTCTTTGATTAGATATATATGAAGAATGATATTTGTAATAACTTGAACAGAAAATAACAATTTATCAAAAATAATGGTAAATTTAAGATTATAATAAGAATTTATTATTTTATAAAATTATTTTTTACTTGATTATTATTATATATTAAAAATTTACACATTATTATAGTTTTTTAATAAATAATTTATTATTACATATAATTTTTTTGTCTGTATTAAGAAAAAGTCTTAATATAATTTGGAAGCAGCTTGACCACTTGCAAAGGCTGGTTTAAACAAAAGTCTTAATTTGTATTAAATCCTACCAACCTACGAACCTGTGGCTGCAAAGCACAAACACGGTTTCTCGAGGATATCTATCCTCGATTAAAATATTATTTTACTTTAAAAATACATTATATTTTTCTAACTACAATTTAATAATCTATAAAACTTAATTGTTATAAAATTAAAAAAATTATATCGAAAAACTCGTTCTGCTCCGATTTTTTTTTTTTTAAATCTTATAAAATCCAAACTTTCCCATTTGTATAACTATATTGAAATGATAGGTGTAGTGATGAATCATTATCTTTAAGATATTAATTAATTTCACTAAATTGCTACAAGATTATGATAATATACCTTCAAAATATAATAAAGCCTGAAATCTATAGACAGCAACTCCTAAAAATTTTCTTTAAAAACTTTTTATACGAATTGAATTTAGAGAGACTAAAAGAGAAGAAGAAGAAAAAATAAAAATAGTATATATTTATAGATGATGAAAAGTCATGGTATCTATTCCAGACAAACATATCTATTTATTTCCAATATATATGACTGTTTATTTAAATCGATATATTCTCTAATAGATGTGATTATATTCATTCATTGAAAGGTATTTCTTCTAATAGTTATTATAACTGTTTGTGAGTAATAGGTATATTTATTTATTAACAGATATACCTACTAATTAACAAACACATCTATTCATAATTTACTTACAAAAATTAAAATAAGATAATTATTTTATTTCGCACACATACATGTCAAAATATCATAATAGAATAATACATATTTATTTATATATATATATAATTTTATTTATATTTTTCATTTTTTATGGTCAGGATTGAATTTAAAATTATATTGAAATTAATATTATTAAATTTAATATCAAAATCAATTAATAATAGAGTCTAAATTAATTAGATTGAAATTGTTAATTCAATGAATCATCATTCTAGATCTCTTAAACCTATGACTTTGAATTGATATGTTATAAAGAGTTAAACTTGTGCCTTTACTAACAGTTTAAACTTTTAATATAAGCGTTCAATTCTATAAAAATTAAAACTTTATAAGATTAGATTTATTCTCTCTCCTTTTAATTTTAAAATTGAGAGACAAAAATTAATAGTGGGATTTAGTTTAATTTGCTTTTATTAAAAAAAATTAATATTATATTATATAAAAGATGAAATAATTAAACTCAGTTTTAAAGTGACGAAAATCAAAATTAGAAATTCAAAATAATATTTAAAACAAACTCATTCGGTCCAATTTTAAAAATAAATTCGCCATGACCAAAGCTAATTACGTTTGCATTGACACAATCTAAATTGTATCTATTGGATTAAAATCAATAATTTATAAAATAAAATAAATAATGCATGAAATAATTAAAAATTGTATTATATTTATACAATATGATTAAAAAAATCCCACCGCCTACGAGCGGACGGCTGCACAGCATAACACCAATTAGAGCATAATTGTACTAATTCTTTTTAATTTTCACTAAACTATTAATAATCTAAACTATTACCATAATTTTTTTTTATGGTAATTTGTAAACCTCTAATTAAAAGTTAAAAAAAAAAAGAAATTTTAAATTTTAAGGGAAAAAAATTGAAAATGAGAGTACTAAAAAAATTACTAAAATTGAGTGACCGTTACTGAAAATTAACAAGATTAATCTGGACTACAATATTTAATTATGTTAACTTTAATAATATTAAATTCAAATTAAATAAGTTTTAGAAAGAAAAATTAAAATTAAATGACTTTTATAAATTAACTCATAAAATTAAGTGATATCAAGTGATAATTACTCCAAATTAAGAGGAGAACTTGTTAGTACTTTCCATCTGAATTGTGTGGTTCTGGCTTTACCTCTCTAGTTGCTGACCCACCATCACTTTCTCTCTTTCTTTTTTTGTTCTTTTTTTAGGCATCTCTATCAAGGTTATGACGCTCATGTCGATATGTGAAGCAACTTGCTTATAACAAACTACAAACGACAATAAACGAATATATATTATTGAATCGAGAAGCAGTGAAGCACCCACCTTAATTAAAATTTTTTAAAGCGATTTTACTAGGGCAGCATTCATAATATTTGTGCCCTTAAGACAGTGATACATCAACTAACAAGAATCAAGTGCGTGTGAAGATGCAATTTAGGTATGCTTTCAAGCTACTTTCTAAACTGATAATGCCAGATAAAGAACATCACCATTATAGAGATAACCCACATATTGTCGGACGATTATTGCATAAAACCATCTATCACAATTTGCTAATGCCATCGCAATAATTTTGCATGTAATTAAAATTGGTGGTTATCATGTCGTGCAAGATACACTTATCTTGTAATTATTTATGCATCATTGTTTAGCAAATAACTATGCTATACCAACGAGTTTTTGTTGCATATCCAAGTCATTTTTAAAATTATAAGATTACGAGAAGTTTAAGCATTAATTGGAGTTCAATCAATAAGAAACGAGTCTGCATATGAATGGAAATTAAGAGATGAAAATTAAGTATATTGACATATATTGCAAAAATTAGTTGCCTCTTCTCTTTCTTTTCTTCTGCATAGACAATAGAGTAGTTTCATTAGCTTCGCAACCCCACATGAATTATTTCATTAATTCATACGTGGGTCTGCCTAATTCTGGTTTGGTACATAGATAAGTAGAAAAGGAAAATCAACCAACCCCTTCTCAAATTCCATCAGAGAGATAATTAATAACCTACACTTCCGTTGAACTGTAGCCATTTAAATCTATCAACTACTGTATGTCTGCATCCATGTATATATTTAGCACCTCTCTGATTGAGCATGGCTGATGCTGACACTGTACCAGATATCAAATATTGACAAAAGCATAGAGGTTAAAATAAAAATATATAATATTAAGAGTTTAAAATTAAATAATATAAAAATTATAAACAAAATTTACATAAAAGTGTAAAGTTGAAAAAAAAATATAAAAATATTAGAGGAAAAATAGTAATTTAAAAAAATAAAATTTATAAATAAAATTTTTATTTTAAAAATTTTGGAAGCAAATAATAATTTTTTCAAAAAACACATGAAAGTTTACAGGTAAAAATTGGTTGTTAATTATAGTAAAAAAGATTATAATAATTATAGTAAAGATGCTGTGTTAAGGGATGCAAATGGGCAGTTTCTTCGAGGGCTGTCGGCGTTCAGGGATGGTTGCTTATCGCTGCTCATAGTTAAACTACCTTATTCTATGCAAGTCCCATTATTTGGTCTCAGCATTCGAATTTTCTTTGTAATACTCGTAATTCTAATTTTATACCAGATTTTTATGGTATGCTAATCTGGATTTAAATTGAAATTTTTTTAGTTTTTCCTTATTGGTCAATAAAATATTTTAATTTAAAAAAAGGGCCCATTTTCAGGTCTTTTTCACCCTAACCACCAACGTATCACGTTCACTTAACAACGCGAAAAGCGATAACAAGTACATTTTTATTTGTAAATTCCATGACTCTGTGTAGAGCTCAACTTAAATAACATGTAATATAAAATAAAATATTTATTTTGGTCAATATATAATATTACACCAATTCAAATGAAGTATCGAAGTTATCCACCCATCAGCACTCTATATATTGTTCTTAGTATTGCATCAACCATACCAAATTATCATAAACACTTCCTCAAGAAAGCCTGAAAAGATGGTCAATTTGGCTGATGCAAATCATGATGCTGAGCTTCTTCAAGCTCAAGCTCATGTATGGAACCACATCTTTAACTTCATCAACTCTATGTCCCTTAAATGTGCAATTCAATTAGGAATCCCAGATGTGATCCACAACTATGGCAAACCCATTACCCTTTCCCAGCTTATTTCTTCTTTACCTGTCCACCCAGCCAAAGCTCGCTGTATAGCTCGCCTAATGCGCCTTTTGGTTCACTCTGGTTTCTTTGCTCAAGCAAAAATCAGTGAAGATGATGATCAAGAAGAAGGGTATGTTCTCACCAGTGCATCTCAGCTCCTTCTCAAGGACAACCCCTTGAGTGTCACGCCGTTCTTGATGGCCATGCTTGATCCTATTTTAACAAGACCATGGCATTATGTGAGCACTTGGTTCCTAAACGATGATCCTACTCCATTTAATACGGCTCATGGGAGGACATTTTGGGAGTATGCTGGACATGAACCCAAGCTCAACGATTTCTTTAACGAAGCAATGGCTAGTGATGCTAGGCTCGTTATGCATGTGGTGATCAATAAGTGTGAGGAAGCGTTTGAGGGGCTGAAGTCATTGGTTGATGTTGGGGGTGGAACAGGAACCGTGGCTAAAGCCATAGCTAAAGCATTCCCTCAGTTGGATTGCATTGTGTTTGATCTCCCACATGTGGTGGCTGGTCTGCAAGGCACTGACAACTTGAAGTATGTTGGAGGCAACATGTTTGAGGAGATTCCTCCTTCCGATGCAATTTTGCTGAAGGTACGTCTAACCATTCTCTCCGATTATCATCCCCTGTACGCTGTAGCTGCTACTTAATTTCTTGGGGACTATCAGATTAGATTAGATTGTTCTTGAGAAAAGAGAAGCTGCGGTGATCCTGCAGCCGCCCATATCTCACCAGTGAATAATTGGCTAGGTCTGATCATTGGTCCAATTGGCTAAAAGTTCAGTTTGAAGATTCTCCTCGAGAAGTTCAATTCTACAGTAGTTTGAAGCTCAAATTTTCAACCCAATTTTAATGGGGCAAGCCCAACCTGCCAGCTTAAATAATCTACAATTTTATCTAAAATGACCTATAATTTATTTTAATTTAAATAAAACATAAAAGATTCAAAAAAAAAAATTAAAGCTTCAAATCCTGATAATCTATATGACTCGATTAGTTCATATTTTAGTAAATAACTTGATTTGAATCTGACAGTTAAAAGTCTAATTTTTTTTTCTTGTAATGATGACCAGTAGATTTTACACGACTGGAGTGACGAAGAATGCGTAAAGATTATGAAGCAATGTAAAAAAGCCATTAAAGGAAGAGAAGGAGGGAAGTTAATTATCATAGACATGGTGATAGGAAGCGGCAAAAAAGATAAGGATGCCATGGAAACGCAACTCTTCTTTGATATGCTGATGATGGCCTTAGTTAATGGTCAAGAGAGAAATGAAAAAGAATGGGCTAAAATCTTTTTCGATGCTGGTTTTAGCGACTATAAGATAAAACCCATGCTAGGTTTAAGATCCATCATTGAGGTTTATCCTTAATTTAGCTTATAGAGCTTGATTAATTTTATCTTAGCTTTTATTTGTATTTTGCATCTCTATGATATTTTCGTTTGTGTGGTTAAAATTCATCTCCATGTTATGAGCGAGATGCCTCTGCTTTTTACATTGTTAATGGAAGCTTTAGTCGTGCAAGGACTGCTTTGGATATCTTGCTAAAGTTGGATATCTTCAGTATTGATCCCCCTTGCTCTTCCTTGATCTTTAAATTATCACTAAAACTTTTGTCAATGATATGCAAGGTTCTTAGCAACCTGAACACATCTTTAATTTAGATTTTGTAAAAAAAATAATAATAATATACAATTTTATAGGGCTTACAATATATACAAGTATAAATTTTATAAGTTATATATTAATGGTTTAAGTAAACCGAAAAACTCAAATTGAATTATATATTCAAAGCATCCCAGCTAACAAAACCCACAATTCTAACAACTTGTTTTTCTTTTGATTTGACGTAAGATTGATGAGCAAACCAACTCTGTTTCACAAGCCTCCAACAAATAAAGCCAGATCACAAACCACCTTCTGAGCTGGAGAAGCAAGAACCAATGCACAAACTGTTAACCCCAGCTGAACCTCCTAAAGAAGTGAAGCCAAGGACCAGGAGACAAGACAATAACCCCTTGGATCGCACACCATCTTCTCATAATCCCCTGCACCTCTTCACCACGAAACTCAAAAATTCACCCACTCCCCATCCATTGCTTCGTAGAGAGGGCTCTGTCGATTTCATTAGTAAAAAGCTAACAATGCTGGACGGAACCACGACAACAAAATGGAGCTTTCAAACAACCAAGTCAATGGGCTGCAAGGCACTGACAACTTGAAGTATGTTGGAGGCAACATGTTTGAGGAGATTCCTCCTTCCGATGCAATTTTACTGAAGGTACGTCTAACCCTTCTCTCCGATTATCATCCCCTGTACGCTGTAGCTGCTACTTAATTTCTTGGGGACTATCAGATTAGATTAGATTGTTCTTGAGAAAAGAGGAGCTGCGGTGATCCTGCAGCCGCCCACATCTCACCAGTGAATAATTGGCTAGGTCTGATCATTGGTCCAATTGGCTAAAAGTTCAGTTTGAAGATTCTCCTCGAGAAGTTCAATTCTACAGTAGTTTGAAGCTCAAATTTTCAACCCAATTTTAATGGGGCAAGCCCAACCTGCCAGCTTAAATAATCTACAATTTTATCTAAAATGACTTATAATTTATTTTAATTTAAATAAAACATAAAAAATTCAAAAAAAAAATTAAAGCTTCAAATCCTAATAATCTATATGACTCGATTAGTTCATATTTTAGTAAATAACTTGATTTGAATCTGACAGATAAAAGTCTAATTTTTTTTTCTTGTAATAATGACCGGTGGATTTTACACGACTAGAGTGATGAAGAATGCGTGAAGATTATGAAGCAATGTAAAGAAGCCATTAAAGGAAGAGAAGGAGGGAAGTTAATTATCATAGACATGGTGATAGGAAGCGGCGAAAAAGATAAGGATGCCATGGAAACGCAACTCTTCTTTGATATGCTGATGATGGCCTTAGTTAATGGTCAAGAGAGAAATGAAAAAGAATGGGCTAAACTCTTTTTCGATGCTGGTTTTAGCGACTATAAGATAAAACCCATGCTAGGTTTAAGATCCATCATTGAGGTTTATCCTTAATTTAGCTTATAGAGCTTGATTAATTTTATCTTAGCTTTTATTTGTATTTTGCATCTCTATGATATTTTCGTTTGTGTGGTTAAAATTCATCTCCATGTTATGAGCGAGATGCCTCTGCTTTTTACATTGTTAATGGAAGCTTTAGTCGTGCAAGGACTGCTTTGGATATCTTGCTAAAGTTGGATATCTTCAGTATTGATCTCCCTTGCTCTTCCTTGATCTTTAAATTATCACTAAAACTTTTGTCAATGATATGCAAGGTTCTTAGCAACCTGAACACATCTTTAATTTAGATTTTGTAAAAAAAAAAAATAATATACAATTTTATAGGGCTTACAATATATACAAGTATAAATTTTATAAGTTATATATTAATGGTTTGAGTAAACCGAAAAACTCAAATTGAATTATATATTCAAAGCATCCCAGCTAACAAAACCCACAATTCTAACAACTTGTTTTTCTTTTGATTTGACGTAAGATTGATGAGCAAACCAACTCTGTTTCACAAGCCTCCGACAAATAAAGCCAGATCACAAACCACCTTACGAAATGGAGAAGCAAGAACCAATGCACAAACTGTTAACCCCAGTTGAACCTCCTAAAGAAGTGAAGCCAAGGACCAGGAGACAAGACGATAACCCCTTGGATCGCACACCACCTTCTCATAATCCCCTGCACCTCTTCACCACGAAACTCAAAAATTCGCCCACTCCCCATCCATTGCTTCGTAGAGAAGGCTCTGTCGATTTCATTAGTAAAAAGCTAACAATGCTGGACGGAACCACGACAACAAAATGGAGCTTTCAAACAACCAAGTCAATGGGCTAAACTATTTTTTTAATAAAAATATTATTTTATATGCTATTAAAAAAAGTAATTTGAAAAAAAATTATTTTATTATTTTAGTGTTTTTATGATCAAAACTTATCAAATTTAATTTTAAATTATTTTTTAATACTCTTTAACTAGTACATTTAAAAAAATAATTTTTTCAATAGTAGTTCCAGCAGCAATGCCAAACAGGCTCTAAAACTAGAAAAAAATTCATTTTTTGTTATTTTATTTTAAAGATGAGCCTATAAACAAATAAACAGTAAAGGGCAGAGGCCTAGTAAAAAAGAAATCCAAGACTCATAGAAAATGTAATGACTCTACGAGAGGCCATTACTAGCGCTAGGGATGAGGTCAGCTTAAAGCTGTCGGAACCCGTAGCAAGCCTAAAAACTAGTTAATCATGAACATAATCCTATAACTCATAATCCAAACATAGTCCAAACCCATTACACTTTCAATTTCTCATTCATCATCATCATTATAAAAATCCATTTAGAATTTGAACCTTTCTATACATAAAATACTAAAGTATAATTGGTTCATACATATATTCTCACATGAGTAGTTAGCTTAGATTTAAAACATACATAATTACATTACTTATCCTTAATAACAACATCTATTAAACTTGAACACCAGTAGAGTAATTATTCCCTTACATATTACATGTCCACTAATCATACAATATACATTTAAACACTTCACAACTATCCTTGCTGCTCAAGCTCTATAAAACTCTTCTATTCCTATACTCCTACACCTTGGGTTAGGGAAAAGAGGTGAGCTTACACAGGTTCAGTGCATAAATTAAACACATTAATTATCACATTTATTTCATACATATACAATACATCATTCAGATGAGTTTTCACATTATAAACATTTTACATAGGATAGACATGTCACAATTGACTCCCCTAATCAAATATGTCCGGCTCATACAGTGGCTCCTCAGAACTTATGCTTATAACATGACATGTGTCATGCATCAAGAGGTATTGTAAGGTCTCTTTTTAGATTTTATGGATCCATAATATATATAATATTACATGGTCATAAACATTGAGGGAGTCAATGGGTCATGCATAATCCATCATGCACCATAAAAAATTATCCAATTATGCAATATATTCACGTTCTAAATACATACTACATAAATAAATATGACATGATATATGAGGATGATTATAAGTTGAATTTAACAAGTTACATTTATTAAGGTTAGAATTACTCACCTCTTATAGACTATCAACCACCTATCACGAACAGTAGCTAACCTGGAATCCTTAGTTTCCTGAAACCCTCAAGTTCAATCCTATAACCATCGAAACCTAATGAGTTGTTCGAAACTCTAGAACTCTATACAAATATCAAACCCATGCTAGGTTTAAGATCCATCATTGAGGTTTATCCTTAATTTAGCTTATAGAGCTTGATTAATTTTATCTTAGCTTTTATTTGTATTTTGCATCTCTATGATATTTTCGTTTGTGTGGTTAAAATTCATCTCCATGTTATGAGCGAGATGCCTCTGCTTTTTACATTGTTAATGGAAGCTTTAGTCGTGCAAGGACTGCTTTGGATATCTTGCTAAAGTTGGATATCTTCAGTATTGATCTCCCTTGCTCTTCCTTGATCTTTAAATTATCACTAAAACTTTTGTCAATGATATGCAAGGTTCTTAGCAACCTGAACACATCTTTAATTTAGATTTTGTAAAAAAAAAAAAATAATATACAATTTTATAGGGCATACAATATATACAAGTATAAATTTTATAAGTTATATATTAATGGTTTGAGTAAACCGAAAAACTCAAATTGAATTATATATTCAAAGCATCCCAGCTAACAAAACCCACAATTCTAACAACTTGTTTTTCTTTTGATTTGACGTAAGATTGATGAGCAAACCAACTCTGTTTCACAAGCCTCCGACAAATAAAGCCAGATCACAAACCACCTTCTGAGCTGGAGAAGCAAGAACCAATGCACAAACTGTTAACCCCAGTTGAACCTCCTAAAGAAGTGAAGCCAAGGACCAGGAGACAAGACGATAACCCCTTGGATCGCACACCACCTTCTCATAATCCCCTGCACCTCTTCACCACGAAACTCAAAAATTCGCCCACTCCCCATCCATTGCTTCGTAGAGAAGGCTCTGTCGATTTCATTAGTAAAAAGCTAACAATGCTGGACGGAACCACGACAACAAAATGGAGCTTTCAAACAACCAAGTCAATGGGCTAAACTATTTTTTTAATAAAAATATTATTTTATATGCTATTAAAAAAAGTAATTTGAAAAAAAATTATTTTATTATTTTAGTGTTTTTATGATCAAAACTTATCAAATTTAATTTTAAATTATTTTTTAATACTCTTTAACTAGTACATTTAAAAAAATAATTTTTTCAATAGTAGTTCCAGCAGCAATGCCAAACAGGCTCTAAAACTAGAAAAAAATTCATTTTTTGTTATTTTATTTTAAAGATGAGCCTATAAACAAATAAACAGTAAAGGGCAGAGGCCTAGTAAAAAAGAAATCCAAGACTCATAGAAAATGTAATGACTCTACGAGAGGCCATTACTAGCGCTAGGGATGAGGTCAGCTTAAAGCTGTCGGAACCCGTAGCAAGCCTAAAAACCAGTTAATCATGAACATAATCCTATAACTCATAATCCAAACATAGTCCAAACCCATTACACTTTCAATTTCTCATTCATCATCATCATTATAAAAATCCATTTAGAATTTGAACCTTTCTATACATAAAATACTAAAGTATAATTGGTTCATACATATATTCTCACATGAGTAGTTAGCTTAGATTTAAAACATACATAATTACATTACTTATCCTTAATAACAACATCTATTAAACTTGAACACCAGTAGAGTAATTATTCCCTTACATATTACATGTCCACTAATCATACAATATACATTTAAACACTTCACAACTATCCTTGCTGCTCAAGCTCTATAAAACTCTTCTATTCCTATACTCCTACACCTTGGGTTAGGGAAAAGAGGTGAGCTTACACAGGTTCAGTGCATAAATTAAACACATTAATTATCACATTTATTTCATACATATACAATACATCATTCAGATGAGTTTTCACATTATAAACATTTTACATAGGATAGACATGTCACAATTGACTCCCCTAATCAAATATGTCCGGCTCATACAGTGGCTCCTCAGAACTTATGCTTATAACATGACATGTGTCATGCATCAAGAGGTATTGTAAGGTCTCTTTTTAGATTTTATGGATCCATAATATATATAATATTACATGGTCATAAACATTGAGGGAGTCAATGGGTCATGCATAATCCATCATGCACCATAAAAAATTATCCAATTATGCAATATATTCACGTTCTAAATACATACTACATAAATAAATATGACATGATATATGAGGATGATTATAAGTTGAATTTAACAAGTTACATTTATTAAGGTTAGAATTACTCACCTCTTATAGACTATCAACCACCTATCACGAACAGTAGCTAACCTGGAATCCTTAGTTTCCTGAAACCCTCAAGTTCAATCCTATAACCATCGAAACCTAATGAGTTGTTCGAAACTCTAGAACTCTATACAAATATCAAACCCATGCTAGGTTTAAGATCCATCATTGAGGTTTATCCTTAATTTAGCTTATAGAGCTTGATTAATTTTATCTTAGCTTTTATTTGTATTTTGCATCTCTATGATATTTTCGTTTGTGTGGTTAAAATTCATCTCCATGTTATGAGCGAGATGCCTCTGCTTTTTACATTGTTAATGGAAGCTTTAGTCGTGCAAGGACTGCTTTGGATATCTTGCTAAAGTTGGATATCTTCAGTATTGATCTCCCTTGCTCTTCCTTGATCTTTAAATTATCACTAAAACTTTTGTCAATGATATGCAAGGTTCTTAGCAACCTGAACACATCTTTAATTTAGATTTTGTAAAAAAAAAAAATATATATATACAATTTTATAGGGCTTACAATATATACAAGTATAAATTTTATAAGTTATATATTAATGGTTTGAGTAAACCGAAAAACTCAAATTGAATTATATATTCAAAGCATCCCAGCTAACAAAACCCACAATTCTAACAACTTGTTTTTCTTTTGATTTGACGTAAGATTGATGAGCAAACCAACTCTGTTTCACAAGCCTCTGACAAATAAAGCCAGATCACAAACCACCTTCTGAGCTGGAGAAGCAAGAACCAATGCACAAACTGTTAACCCCAGTTGAACCTCCTAAAGAAGTGAAGCCAAGGACCAGGAGACAAGACGATAACCCCTTGGATCGCTGATGCGTCCCAACCGCAAGTGCACGGGTCGTATAAGTAGTATAGAAAAATATCGATCCCACGAGGAGTTGTGTTAATGATTGAATTTTCGATATAAAAGTTGACTAAATTGAAGTATTTATGAAATTAAAATAATGAATTAATGGGTAATGGAGTATGAAGTCTAAATGTGCAAAATTAATATTCTATTCAACAATGTATTAATTAAACTAAAATTGTATCAAATTGAAATAAGCAAGTTCAAATATGGCAATATTTAAAATGGCAAATGATTAAATTCGATTAGAAATTAACAATGGTAAAAAGATGATTCCGGAGTTCGGGATTTCATATTCGAGCTATTCTGGGATTTTAAATTGGTTATCCAATCTTATGAAACTTATGAGTTTTAAGGAGATTAATTCTTAAATCCTTTGAATTCCCTTTCGAGTGAGACAAAGAGTGCCTTAATCAAACTAATCCTACTTTCGTGAGTTAGAATTAATTAAGACCCATTAAGTTCCTTAATTAATCATGAATCCTCTTAATCCTTAGCCTATTTCTAGGTCTAAGTTAATTAAGTCCAATTTCCTGATTGTCTATCACAAGGCCTTCTCCTTTCGGTGCTTCAACTATGGATTAAGAACATTACTCAATGGGATCCTACATTAAGCATGTCATTAAGCATACAAGAAATGAATAAAACTCATTAAGACCACAAAATATGGATTACCCAATCAAAATCCACAAAATATCTCAAATATTACAACCCTTACTCCAGAATCAAAAGTAAACTACTCACTATCCATAATGCTTACAAGATATGATGAGTTTAAATGGAAATAAAGCTTTAATCTAAGCTAAGAAGTAAGGAATTAAACACTAGAAATGTAGAAAAGTGTAAAGAAAGAAAGAAATCTGCAAATCTTGGTTGAAAATGGTGTGGAAGGTGAAAATGACTCCTTAAATTCTGCTCAGCCTCCTCTTCTTCTTCTTTGCTCCTTTTTTTTTTCTAAATTGGGAAAATGAGACTATATATAGCATTTTTCTGACATGGAGCCCTAAAATAGTATGTTCTAAGAGGAATACATTAAGGGAATCTTCTGCCAGCTCATTAATGAACTCTTTATGGGACTGCATAAGTGGACTGCATAAGTTATCTGATCCCTTATGCGATTTCGCTGATTACGGGTCACTTATGCGAAGCTGCATGACTTGGTGCATAGGTTATGCACAATTTCGTGAATGTGCATAAGGGAGGTGAGAATGTGCATAAGCTATGCAGTCTCCTTATGCACATTTCGGCTGGTTCTGGAACAGTGATCTTCCTCCTTATGCGAATCGCATAGCTTATGCGGCAAGTTATGCAGTTTGGTCAATGCATATTTCAGCTTGAAAACTTGTTTTTGGCATCTTTTGCTGTAGAAGACACTCCTCAATGGCAAAATTCTCTTTAGTCCTTCAAAAACACCATTTTTCCTACAAAACAAAGTAAAAATTACAAATTAGTGCAAAATTGACAACTATGAAAAACTAACTAATTAACTAATGAAATTAGCTAAAAATGACTAATAACCAAATAAAATGATTGTGAAATTAGACCTAAATGACTATGCAAGATATGTGCATCAAATACCCCAAACTCAGCTTTTGCTTGTCCTCAAGCAAACTTTAAAATGTGATGCAAAGTTTTTAGGGTGCCTTATCTAAGGAGTTATGAAAATTACCAATTAAAGTAACTTAATACACCTTTAGCCATACCAACAATCCATATACCCATCCCTCAAAATGCAAAGAATCTAATGCTTATCCAAACTTTCACCGCTTAGCCATCAAGTCAATTATCATTCAAAATCCCCAAACCAACCAATCAAAAGAGAGAGTCATGCTCAAAAGGAATTCTAGAACAATCAATAGTCAAAGTGTCTCCATATGGAATGATGGAATTGAATGAATGAATGAATAATTTTCCAATCCCATAGGCAAATTCCCTACTCCTATCTCCACTAATGTAGCTAGTACTATCAAGAGATCAAAGGTCTTTTTAGGGATGTAATGGGGCCATGGGGTTCAAAATGAGGCTAAGAAGAAAGATGGGTAAAAAGGATTCAAAGCATGAGAATATTTTCAATTTTGAAACATAAGGTACACTTTATTATATATATATATATATATATATATATATATATATATATATATATATATATTTTTTTTTTTTTTTTATATGGGAGAGAAGAATACACAATGAGGATTGTCAAGTGCTAGCATAGTTTACAAAACACATAAAAATGGAGGGACATTTTGATACTTTAACTTGTATTTTGCATTTTCTTTTGATGATTGTCCCTAAAATTGCCACCCTCAAACTCATTTCTTTTAATACTTTGGGTGGATTTCTTTCATTTTGAATGGCAATAGTGAAAAGCACATATACTAGCACTTTTACAAGGTGACAAGCACTTCTTCTCCCTTTTTTTGTATATTTTTTTCTTTTTTCTTTTTTTTATTTTTATTTTTATTTTTTAGAAAGTGTACCTAATAGTCAATATTATTCTCATGAAAAGGGTTGGAGTGTTTGGTTCATTGGCTAGGTAGTAATAAGGATTTCAAGCAAAATTAGGGACAAAAAGGTTCAAAGGGGTTTGCAAGGGTAATTTTAATTAGGAAAAAGGGCCAAAGGTTTAAAATGAGAAGGTTTAAATCAAAGAATGCCTAATCATCTCTCTTTTCAAGTACAAGCTGGTATTTCGCCTTGAAAGGTTTAGAAAATTTGTTCTAGGATTGGTGAGACATCATTTGACTACCTTATATCCAATAACTCCCTCTAAACACTCCAATCTCTAAATGACTAGTTGGGTGGCTTTTTGGCTAAGAAGATATAGGCAAGGGATAGACACTTCAAAACCTTGCACCTTTTAGGAACTTTCAATCCACAAACCCAACTAAAAGGTGAGTCAAATCACTCTCATAGGCACATTTTCAATACTCAAGGGATTTGGCAAAAGATTTTAATGCATGGTGTATGATTCCTAAAATGAGTAATGCATGAACTAAATGGAGGAAGCCTATTTGTATGCAATTTGTACAATTTCTAAGTGATGTATAATGTGTGTGTAAATGTGTAATGAATATGTATGTATGGATGTATATGTAAAATATTTACAATATATGTAAATGAACTGGGATGAGATGCTCTTATACTCAAAATGTGAAAAATAAAGCTAAAAATAAAAATTTGCACAAGCAAATTCAAAATTAGACATTGTCCTCAATTTATCAAACATTAGATATACGAAACTAAAAGCAAATAATATTTAACAGGAATTGTAAAAATTAAGAGCAAAAGAAAGAGTTACAGTATGAGAATTCAAGTTAAAGGGATGCATAAGAAGTCGCACGTGTTATGCAGAGTTAAGTCTGTCAGAACATGTGCATAGGTAAGGTGCATAAGCCATGCGGTCGCATAAGAGGCAATAGATGTTGCATAGGCTATGCAGATGCTTGCATAAGGGAAATACACTGTGCAATTCTCGCAGTAGCGATGAGTTGCACAGCTATGCAAAAGTTATGCATGAGGAAATTCATAGCTGTGCAGTGTATACAAAAAGCAGCTGCATGGGAATTTGCAAGGGGAAATGTACAACCAGCAGGAAAAGTATGGAAATATAGACAGAGTATGGGCAAATATGTACAAAAAGGCAATAAGTGCAATAAAAATCAAAGAAGACTAATGTAATAGCTATTCAATAAAACTTCAAAAGAAACAGAATTTAAAAGAAACTAATTCAGAACAAACAAACAAAATCCAAAACAAACTATAAATGTTTGAACATATTTACAAAGAAAAGGTCCTACAAGATTGAACAAAAGTAAAATAAACACTAATCTATGTCTATTGTTTTTCCTTTGTCCAAGGATGTTGCTATGGGCCGTAATGGTCATGGGTCGAAATGATGGTCTTTGGAGGAGGTGATGGAGGTGGGGGTGGCATGCCCAGAAAGATCATGAGTTGTTTCACCATCTCCTTCAGTTCTTTCTGCTTGTCCCTGGTTTCCATGACAAGGTCAAATAGTTGATCATGACGATCCTTTAGTGTATCAAGACCACTGTCAAGCTTCCTATCCACAAAGTAGATATCATCACTAAGCCTGTCAAGGTAGGTGAATAAGGCTTTAGTGTTGAATGCAGGAGGTGCTGTGGATGAGGTAGGTTCAGCTGTAGGAGGAATGGGCTGAGCAGAGGTAGCTGGAATGTCCTGAGTAGGCTGAGGGGGTGGGGTAGGTGTAGTAGGGTGCTGTGGGACTGGTGTGAAAGGTTGGGTTTCTGGTTGTGCAATAGGCTCAGTTTCTGCTGCAGGGTGGCCAGTATCAAAATATGATAAATGGAACCCTGTTTTGGTTAAGTGTGCAGTATCAAAATAGGAAGTGTCCTCAAGTGCTGGGATTGAGTGCTCTGCAGGATTAAAGCCAAAATGCTTGGCTATGACAGTAATGAGCCCACCCAAAACAATGTCACCAATGGATTTGGTGGCAATATGCAGCACATGTTCACAAAAGAAGTAACCTGGAGACACCTTAACTTTATGAAATGCACACCATAACATAAATAGTTCAGATTTGCCCACAGCACCAGAACTAGTCCCTCTGCCCAATATGGTGCTAGCCATCAGCCTATGAATAAACCTAAGTGCAGGGTCAAGGATTTGGGATGTTTTGGACCTACCAGCAGAGAAAGTTTGAGGTTGGTTTGTTATGATTCTCCAAAATTGGGCAGGATTCCAAATGCCCTTGTTGGCTACCTCTACTCCAGTATGTGGTACTCTAAAGAACCCATCAATTGCAAAACCAAAAATGCTATGAAATTGGTCCAATGACAGCTCTCTATTTTGCCCCAAGCATCTAAATGTCATAATTGGTTTATGGTCTACATCATGCAAGTTGAGGGTAGCAGAGAATGAAGAAATAAACTCCAAAACTAGAATTGGATAAACTACCTCTTGCTTATGCACAAATTCTGTCCAACCCATACCGTCAAGAAATGCAACTACATTGTCAAATAAACCCAGAGATTGTAGAGCATCAGCAGATATATACCTAGTAGGTTGTACCCTTCTATCTTTGAGTCTTTTGAAAGCGGCTTTTTGAATTGTATCAGGGATAGGCCAGGGTAGCTTTGATACACATGGGGTTCTTGAAATTGTCTTTTCTTGGAAGAAGGTGTAGAGGCTGGAGCTTTTGGCTTTTTAGGAGGTGGTTCCGAAAATGGGGTGGGTGGGTCTTTGCGTTTGGACAGAGGAGCAGAGGACATGGGTCGCACGGATTTGGATCGGATTTTGCGTTTGTATGTGGTTGGTGGAGGTGGTGGGGGTGTCGTTTGTGGTGGAGGATTGGGCGTGGGATGTATCGATGACAATGGAGAGACTTCGAGAGGAGAGGCGGGGCGGGAATGTGGAGGGGAATCCATTGCCGATGGAGAAGAGATAGGGGGAAATGAAAATGTAGGGGGATTTAGGCTTTTCGTGATGAGAGCTGGTGGAGAAGATGGGAGAGAGACGGCGAGAATGCCTAAGGAATGGAGGTTGAAGGGCGGTCGTGGGGTGAAGAGTCGGGAAGTGGAGGTGGTGGGAATTTTGTGTGCCGAAAATGAATTTGAATCGGGTTTGTAGGAGACTGCATAAGGGGAAAATGATTTATGCATAACCTGTGCACTCATTTGTACATGTTTCAAAATGATTTAAACTTCAGAGAAATGCTTATGCACAAGTGCATAGGTTATGCACTGTCCTTATGCATGTTTTGGTGACCCTTGAAATGTTGAGGAGCGAAGTCATGCGGGAGTGCATAAGTTATGCACTCCCCTTATGCATCTCTCGGCAGAAGTGGTGTTTCAGAAAATCGGGTCATGCAGAAGTGCATAGGTTATGCACTCTGCTCATGCACTGTTCGGCAATTTTTGGAATTTTGGTTGGTGGACATGCAGATGTGCATAAGCTATGCACTCTGCTTATGCACTCTGCGGTAGGTTTTGAAATTCAGAATTTTGGCTATGCAGAAGTGCATAGGCTATGCACATTGCTTATGCAGGTCTCGGCAACTTTTGGGATTTTCTGATTTCTGGTTATGCAGAAGTGCATAACTTATGCACCTTCCTTATGCACCCCTCGGCAAGGTTGTTTTTTCTGGGTTGTTGGTCATGCAGAAGTGCATAGGTTATGCACTCTGCTTATGCAACCTTCGGCAGAATTGGAGCTTTGGATTTTTGGTTATGCGTATGCATAAGTCATGCACTCACCTTATGCAAACTTCGGCAGAGAGAGAAAATGAAGGATTTGAAGTTATGCAAATGTGCATAAGTCATGCACTCACCTTATGCAAGTTTTGACAGATATGAAATTTGACAAAATGAGGTTATGCAGAGTTGCATAAGCTATGCACTCTCCTTATGCACTTGCAATAAAGGTGAAAAATGGCAAGAATTTTGGTTATGCAGGATTGCATAAGCTATGCAGTTGCTTATGCACAATTCAACAAGATCAAGAATGCAATAGAACATGGATTGCAAGTGTGAAGAATACCCTGGAATGATGAAATATAATTCTATGAAGCACAAACTATGAGAAATTTTCATCAAAAACACATCAATATATTCAAAGTTCATCAAAAGTGCATCACACAAGCATGTAAAAATGGATCCTACATAAAAGACCTTTGAGAACTATGCCATTTTGATTCAAATTCTGCAAGTCAATTATTTAGCACATAAAACTCCATAAAAATCTGCATAAAGTTGCATTTAACCACAAATGAGAAATGAAATCTCCAAGATTTGCCAAGAAAATGCAACATTTCTACCTTGAATCCTACAACCCCAAAGGAGCTCGAAACTGCAAAAATGACCAACTAACCACCATAATATCATTATAAGCACAGATATTAGAAAATTACCCACCCAACCTCACCAAAAACATGAGCCATTTTGCTGCAGACACCCTTTTTTTGCTGCAGAATGTACATTTCCTCTGCATAAACCAGATTGCAGCTCTCCCGTGACAAAGTTATGCAGCAAAAACTTATCAGTTCTTTTGAAGGACAAAATTTTTCAAGTTAAGAATTACTTTCTCAACAGTTCACCAGCCCTTTCTTCATTGAATTACATCTACAAGAGACAAAATTTAACAATGTCAAAAATTGAATTTGGGGAGATTTAAGATAAAAACAAAATTAATGAAAATGAAAGTAAATCAACAAAAGCAAAATAAAAGGACTTGGGATGCCTCCCAAGAGGGCTAATTTATAGTCCTTAATTTGGACTCTTCATGAATTTTCTTGAAAAGAGGTGAGGGATTGGAGAGCTTGTAATGACTTGCTCCTAGCATTGGGTCTCCAGCTATGTAATGCTTCAATCTATGCCCATTGACCTTAAAATTCCTGCATTTTTCACTCTAAATTTCTATTGCTCCATAAGGGAAAACCTTAGAAACTCTATACGGACCAGTCCACCTTGACTTGAGTTTTCCAGGGAACAATTTCAATCTTGAGTTGAACAACAAAACTGAATCACCTTCTTTGAATTCCTTTTTCCTCAGATGCTTATCATGCCAAACTTTAGTTCTTTCTTTGTAAATACGGGCACTTTCATAAGCATCCATCCTCAATTCCTCAAGCTCATTAAGTTGTAACAACCTTTTCTCACCAAATTGTCAAGATCAAAATTCAAGGTTTGAATGGCCCAATATGCTCTATGTTCTAGCTCCACAGTAAATGACAAGACTTACCATATACCAACCTAAAGGGAGTAGTTCCTATAGGGTTTTGTAGGCGATCCTATATGCCCATAAAGCATCATCTAGTTTGATAGACCAATCTTTTCGAGAATTGTTCACTGTTTTCTCCAAAATATGCTTGAGCTCTCTGTTAGAAATTTCAACTTGTCCTGAAGTTTGAGGATGGTATGGGGTAGCTATCTTGTGCACTACACCATACTTCCTCATTAAGCTCTCAAATTGCTTATTACAAAAATGGGAACCCCCATCACTAATTATAGCCCTAGGAGCTCCAAATGCTTCAAGACAAATTTCTTCAAGAATTTCACTACCACTCTAGCATCATTAGTTGGAGTTGCAATAGCTTCCACCCACTTTGACACAAAGTCAACCCCAACTAAGATGTATCTATTACCATATGAAGGAGCGAAAGTCCCCATAAAATCTATTCCCAAACATCAAATAATTCCACTTCAAGAATATTATTTAGGGGCATTTGATCTCTTTTTGACAAATTTCCACTCCTTTGACATTTATCACAATTCAACACAAATTTCCTCACATCCTTAAAAAGATTTGGCCAAAAGAAACCAGCTTGCAAAATTTTACTAGCTGTCTTAGAGATGCCAAAATGACCTCCATAATCAGAAGTATGGCAATGATGCAAAATACTTTGTACCTCCTCTTCAGGAATACATCTTCTAATTAAACCATCACAACATCTCCTAAAGAGTAAAGGATCATCCCATCTATAAAACTTCACTTCATGCAGAAACTTTTTCTTTTGTTGCCATGTCATACCTAGAGGTAGAACCCCACAAGATAGATAATTCACAAAGTCTGCATACCAAGGTAGTTTAGCAACAAGAGAGAAAAGTTGGTCATCCAAGAAAAACTCATCAATAGGGATTTCATCCAATTCTTCACCATCCAATTTCAACCTACTAAGATTATCAGCAACTACATTTTCAGCTCCTTTCTTATCTCTAATCTCCAAATCAAATTCTTGTAGCATCAGAATCCACCTAATGAGCCTAGGTTTAGCCTCCTTTTTACGGAGCAAATACCTGATGGCTGCATGATCTGAAAATATAACCACCTTTGAGTCAATAATGTAAGGTCTGAACTTTTCCAATGCAAAGACAATTGCCAAAAATTCCTTTTCTGTTGTTGCATAATTTGTTTGAGCCTCATCCAGTGTTCTACTAGCATAATAAATAGCATAAGCCTTTTTGTCCTTTCTTTGACCAAGAACAGCCCCAATTACATAGTTGCTAGCATCACACATAATTTCAAAAGGTAGGCTCCAATCAGGTGGTTGCATGATTGGTGCAGTGATAAGAGCTTGCTTCAACCTGCAAAAGGCATCCAAACACTCTTGGTCAAATACAAATGGTGTGTCATTACTTAACAAATTAGACAAAGGTTTAGCTATTTTAGAAAAATCCTTGATAAAGCGTCTGTAGAACTCGGCATGTCCTAGGAAACTTCGAATTCCCTTGACATTGGTAGGAGGAGCCATCTTCTCTATCACTTCAACTTTGGCTTTATCAACCTCTATTCCTCTGTTAGACACCAAATGTCCAAGCACTATCCCTTCCTGAACCATAAAATGACACTTTTCCCAATTTAACACAAGGTCAGTATCTGCACATCGCTGCAAAATTTTAGAAAGGTTAGCCAAGCATATATCAAATGAAGATCCATAAACTGAAAAATCGTCCATAAAAACCTCCATTATGTCTTCAATGAAATCTGAGAAGATTGCCATCATGCACCTTTGAAAAGTGGCTGGTGCATTACACAACCCAAATGGCATTCTTCTATAAGCAAAGGTTCCATATGGACAAGTAAAAGTGGTTTTCTCTTGATCATTTGGATGGATAGGGATTTGAAAAAAACCTGAATATCCATCTAAATAGCAAAAGTAAGAATGCCTAGCTAGTCTTTCCAACATTTGATCAATGAAGGGAAGTGGAAAGTGATCTTTTCTAGTGGCAACATTTAATTTTCTGTAATCTATGCATATTCGCCAACTAGTCACTGTTCTGGTGGGAATTAATTCATTATTTTCATTTTTGACAACTGTCATTCCACCCTTTTTTGGAACAACATGTACTGGGCTCACCCAAGTACTGTCTGAGATAGGGTAAATGATCCCTGCATCAAGCAACTTCAAAATTTCCTTTTTAACAACTTCTTTCATATTTGGGTTCAACCTCCTTTGATGTTCAATAGATGGTTTACAATTTTCTTCCAAAATGATTCTATGCATGCAAAAGTGTGGGCTTATTCCCTTAATGTCATCTATGGTGTATCCCAAAACTTTCCTAAATTTTCTCAACACTCTTAATAACTTATCAGCTTCTAAAGTACTCAAGTTTGCATTTACTATTACTGGATAAGTGTTATTAGTGCCAAGAAATTCATACCTGAGCTGAGAAGGAAGTTGCTTAAGTTCTACCTTAGGTGCATCTTCTTCCTTGAATGATGGTTGCTTAAATTCGACTTTTTCCTTTTGTGTGAGTTGAAAAACTGGAGCAGAAGTGAATGGTGGACTTCCCTGTAAGTGTTGAGTATATGCAGCTACATGAGGGTTGTCATAGTCTATGCCTCCTCCATGAATCAAACAATTTTCAAGTGGATCTTCTGGATATTTCTTCCTGAAGTGTTCTTCAACCAGCTCATCAATGATATCAACTCTCAAGCAAGTATCAGCTTCAGAATGATGCTTTCTCATAGTGTTATTAATATTGAAAATTAATTGCTCTTCACCAACCCTAAGAGTCAGCTTTTCTCCTTTCACATCAATCAATGCTCCTGCTGTAGCTAGAAAGGGTCTCCCCAATATAATTGGAATATTAGAATCTTCCTCCATGTCCAAGATGACAAAGTCAACAGGTATATAGAACTTTCCAACCTTCAGGGGCACATTCTCCAAAATCCCTTCAGGATACTTGATTGTTCTGTCAGCTAACTGAAGAGAAATGTGGGTTGGCTTTAGATCTCCCATGTTGAGCTTCTCATAGATGGAAAGGGGCATAAGGCTTACACTAGCCCCTAAATCACATAGGGCTTTTGTAGAACATGACTCTCCAATGTGGCATGGAATTGAAAAACTCCCTGGATCCTTAAGCTTTGGAGGAAGTTTCCTTTGGAGGATAGCACTACATTCTTCTGTCAAAGCTACAGTTTCATCATCTTCAAGTTTCCTCTTGTTTGAGAGAATTTCTTTCAAGAATTTTGCATAAGAGGGCATTTGTGAAAGAGCATCAACAAAAGGCACATTTATGTAAAGTTTCTTCAAAACCTCTAAGAACTTCCCAAATTGCCTATCAAGCTTGGCTTTGTGAAATCTTTGTGGAAAGGGAAGTTGTGGCTTGTAGGGCTCAGGAGGTATATACTTCTCTTCTTTTTCTTCAAATTCCTCTTTACATTTTTCTGCACTCTCTTGTTTTTCACTCTCATCAGTTCCTTTTTCATTTTCTCTCTTCTCACTGCTTTCACTCTTCTCATCATTTATAACTTTACCACTTCTTAAAGTAATAGCTTGACATCGCTCTCTTGGATTTTCTGGTTGACTTGGAAGCTTTCCAAAAGATTTGGCACTTGAGGAAGATGCTTGTTGTGCAATCTGGTTTTCCAAAGATTCATTGTGTGTTTGCATCTGCTCCACCTTGCTTTCACCTCTCTCATCTCCTCATCATGCTTATTTTGGTTGGCAAGAATCATTGCAATAAAGCTTGATGGTGGAATTTCGTTCTTCTTTGTTTTGGTGGAGGGTTCATATTTTTCTCTGAAAATTAGGCAATGGTTGCCTATTTTGTCGTTATGGAACTTGACTCTTTGTTGTGGTTGAAAATTCTGATTTTGAACTTGACCTTGCTGATTGCCCCATGAAAAGTTGGGATGATTCCTCCAATTTGGATTGTAAGTTTGAGAATAAGGATTCCCCATTTGCTTGTTTCCATAATTACCAACATATGCTGCTTGTTCTTCATAATCTACTCCACAGCTGGTTGTTTCCTCTGCATAAGCCACTTGTTGTGAACTTCCAGCTGATGATGATGAACTAACCAACATACTCAAATCTTCCATCTTCTTAGCAAGGACATTTGTAAGTGCATCAAACTTTGCATTAATCATGTTGAATGGGTCAAGATCATATATTCCAGCAGCTTGCCTCTTCTGAGTTTGAGCTGGTCCTCTTGGACTACTCCAAAGATGAGTATTCTTTGCAATTTTCTCCAATAGCTCATAAGCTTCATCTTCATGCTTTATAATAAATTCTCCTCCTGTTTGAGCATCAATAATTCCTCTGATTGCAGGAGTGACATTTGTGTAGAAATTCTGATTTATCATCCATTTTGGAATGGCATGATGTGGGCATAATCTTTCCAATTCTTTCCATCTCATCCATGACTCATAAAGAGTTTCATCTTCTCTTGGTCTGAAAGCTGTCATTTGATTCCTCAATTCTTGAGTTTTTCCAGGTGGAAAATATTGTGCAAGAAATGCATCAGTGAGTTGCTCCCAATTTGTAATGGAGTTGTGAGGTAAAGAATCAAGCCAATCCAATGCTCTATCTTTCAAAGAGAATGGGAATAGCTTCAATCTTGCTGCATCATCAGACACTCCAGGTTGTTTTTGCATGTCGCAAATCATAGCAAATTTCTTCAAATGTGTGTGTGGATTTTCAGAAGGATGTCCTCCAAATTGAGAGTTTTGGATCATTTGAAGAACTCCAAAATCCATCTTGTAACTATTTGCATCAATTCTTGGTCTTGCTATACTCTCTCTCAAGTCATCAAAACGAGGAAAAGCATGATCCATCATACTTCCCCTAGGCAGATTAGCATTTACTACCTCTTCACCATGGGCTGCATTTTCATTATTTTGACCATTTCCAGCATTACCAACACCAATTCTAATTCTTTCATCAGCCATGTCTGCTTCTAATTCAGTTTCTATCAAGGCTTCTTTTCTTTTTCTGGTTTCTTTCTTGTTGGCCTTACAAAATTTCTCAATTTCAGGGTTGAATAATAAGGATGTATCACTTGTGCTTCTAGCTCTTCTCATAAAAGATTAAGAGTACCTGAAAAAGAACAAACAAACACAAAATGAAAAGATAACAGAGATAAAACTAAAAAACAACTAAAATAATCAAGAATTCAATCTTAAACAAACAACTCCCCGGCAACGGCGCCAAAAACTTGATGCGTCCCAACCGCAAGTGCACGGGTCGTACAAGTAGTATAGAAAAATATCGATCCCACGAGGAGTTGTGTTAATGATTGAATTTTCGATATAAAAGTTGACTAAATTGAAGTATTTATGAAATTAAAATAATGAATTAATGGGTAATGGAGTATGAAGTCTAAATGTGCAAAATTAATATTCTATTCAACAATGTATTAATTAAACTAAAATTGTATCAAATTGAAATAAGCAAGTTCAAATATGGCAATATTTAAAATGGCAAATGATTAAATTCGATTAGAAATTAACAATGGTAAAAAGATGATTCCGGAGTTCGGGATTTCATATTCGAGCTATTCTGGGATTTTAAATTGGTTATCCAATCTTATGAAACTTATGAGTTTTAAGGAGATTAATTCTTAAATCCTTTGAATTCCCTTTCGAGTGAGACAAAGAGTGCCTTAATCAAACTAATCCTACTTTCGTGGAGTTAGAATTAATTAAGACCCATTAAGTTCCTTAATTAATCTGTGAATCCTCTTAATCCTTAGCCTATTTCTAGGTCTAAGTTAATTAAGTCCAATTTCCTGATTATCTATCACAAGGCCTTCTCCTTTCGGTGCTTCAACTATGGATTAAGAACATTACTCAATGGGATCCTACATTAAGCATGTCATTAAGCATACAAGAAATGAATAAAACTCATTAAGACCACAAAATATGGATTACCCAATCAAAATCCACAAAATATCTCAAATATTACAACCCTTACTCCAGAATCAAAAGTAAACTACTCACTATCCATAATGCTTACAAGATATGATGAGTTTAAATAGAAATAAAGCTTTAATCTAAGCTAAGAAGTAAGGAATTAAACACTAGAAATGTAGAAAAGTGTAAAGAAAGAAAGAAATCTGCAAATCTTGGTTGAAAATGGTGTGGAAGGTGAAAATGACTCCTTAAATTCTGCTCAGCCTCCTCTTCTTCTTCTTTGCTCCTTTTTTTTTTTCTAAATTGGGAAAATGAGACTATATATAGCATTTTTCTGACATGGAGCCCTAAAATAGTATGTTCTAGGAAGGATACATTAAGGGAATCTTCTGCCAGCTCATTAATGAACTCTTTATGCATAAGTGGATCGCATAAGTTATGCATCCCTTATGCGATTTCACTGGTTCTGGGTCACTTATGCGAAGCTGCATGACTTGGTGCATAGGTTATGCACAATTTCGTGAATGTGCATAAGGGAGGTGAGAATGTGCATAAGCTATGCAGTCTCCTTATGCACATTTCGGCTGGTTCTGGAACAGTGATCTTCCTCCTTATGCAGAACTGCATAGCTTATGCAGCAAGTTATGCACAGTTTGGTCAATGCATATTTCAGCTTGAAAACTTGTTTTTGGCATCTTTTTGCTGTAGAAGACACTCCTCAATGGCAAAATTCTCTTTAGTCCTTCAAAAACACCATTTTTCCTACAAAACAAAGTAAAAATTACAAATTAGTGCAAAATTGACAACTATGAAAAACTAACTAATTAACTAATGAAATTAGCTAAAAATGACTAATAACCAAATAAAATGATTGTGAAATTAGACCTAAATGACTATGCAAGATATGTGCATCAATCGCACACCACCTTCTCATAATCCCCTGCACCTCTTCACCACGAAACTCAAAAATTCGCCCACTCCCCATCCATTGCTTCGTAGAGAAGGCTCTGTCGATTTCATTAGTAAAAAAGCTAACAATGCTGGACGGAACCACGACAACAAAATGGAGCTTTCAAACAAACAAGTCAATGGGCTAAACTATTTTTTTAATAAAAATATTATTTTATATGCTATTAAAAAAAGTAATTTGAAAAAAAATTATTTTATTATTTTAGTGTTTTTATGATCAAAACTTATCAAATTTAATTTTAAATTATTTTTTAATACTCTTTAACTAGTACATTTAAAAAAATAATTTTTTCAATAGTAGTTCCAGCAGCAATGCCAAACAGGCTCTAAAACTAGAAAAAAATTCATTTTTTGTTATTTTATTTTAAAGATGAGCCTATAAACAAATAAACAGTAAAGGGCAGAGGCCTAGTAAAAAAGAAATCCAAGACTCATAGAAAATGTAATTACTCTACGAGAGGCCATTACTAGCGCTAGGGATGAGGTCAGCTTAAAGCTGTCGGAACCCGTAGCAAGCCTAAAAACCTGTTAATCATGAACATAATCCTATAACTCACAATCCAAACATAGTCCAAACCCATTACACTTTCAATTTCTCATTCATCATCATCATTATAAAAATCCATTTAGAATTTGAACCTTTCTATACATAAAATACTAAAGTATAATTGGTTCATACATACATTCTCACATGAGGAGTTAGCTTAGATTTAAAACATACATAATTACATTACTTATGCTTAATAACAACATCTATTAAACTTGAACACCAGTAGAGTAATTATTCCCTTACATATTACATGTCCACTAATCATACAATATACATTTAAACACTTCACAACTATCCTTGCTGCTCAAGCTCTATAAAACTCTTCTATTCCTATACTCCTACACCTTGGGTTAGGGAAAAGAGGTGAGCTTACACAGGTTCAGTGAGTAAATTAAACACATTAATTATCACATTTATTTCATACATATACAATACATCATTCAGATGAGTTTTCACATTATAAACATTTTACATAGGATAGACATGTCACCATTGACTCCCCTAATCAAATATGTCCGGCTCATACAGTGGCTCCTCAGAACTTCTGCTTATAACATGACATGTGTCATGCATCTAGAGGTATTGTAAGGTCTCTTTTTAGATTTTATGGATCCATAATATATATAATATTACATGGTCATAAACATTGAGGGAGTCAATGGGTCATGCATAATCCATCATGCACCATAAAAAATTATCCAATTATGCAATATATTCAAGTTCTAAATACATACTACATAAATAAATATGACATGATATATGAGGATGATTATAAGTTGAATTTAACAAGTTACATTTATTAAGCTTAGAATTACTCACCTCTTATAGACTATCAACCACCTATCATGAACAGTAGCTAACCTGGGATCCTTAGTTTCCTGAAACCCTCAAGTTCAATCCTATAACCATCGAAACCTAATGAGTTGTTCGAAACTCTAGAACTCTATACAAATATCAAACATCTTATTTTAGGCCCTTAGAAATCATAAGATCATGTTTTTGAACCTTGGAATCAAAGAAGAAATAAAGCTGGTAGAACCAAGTTCGGCTGTCAAAGTCTTAGACTTTGGTTGCCGAACCTTTGATCATTGGGTGCCTATTTTGGGTAGTAGCCACTGCGGCTGCCGAAGGCTTGAACTTCGACTGCTAAACCTAGAATTTCTCTAGATTTTTCTAAGAAACTATATGCTTCGACTGTCGAAACAATGGTATTCGATGACCAAACCTGGGAATTTCCAGAATTTCCAAGTCGAAAACAGCAGAATTCTTCTTCCCAAAACCTCTAAAACATATCCCAAAGCTTCAAATCACAATTCAAACACATAAACACATTCCTAAGGCCTAGAACAACTTGAATCCATGCTCCAAGCTCGCATGCAACACTTACAAACTAATATTCAAGGTTCCATCAAACTTTCATCAACATAAAAACAAGAAATCCTTAGGTTTAACTAAGGAAACTAAGTATTCTAGATCCATAAACACTTGGAATAGACATAAACAAGAACAATACTTCTTTTACCAATCAAATAACCAAAACACATCTAAAAAACATACTTTCTTTCAAAAAACTCAACAAGCAACTTTTTCCAAGATTAAAACTTAAAACCATGTAACAATCACATTCAATTCAAAATCCAACAAACTCATATGCTTAAGTGTACTTGAATTTCTCTAAAGGACCAAAAGAAAGAGGAATTACCTCTTTCCTTTGAAAAGGAGAAAAAAGTGAATTGATGGCTCTAACTTCAATCCATGTCCACCAAGCTTCCCTGAAGAAGAAATCAAGCTTCACCGTGTGCAATAGCTAAGAAAATCTCCTTAGATAGCCTTTTGCATGTGTGCTAAGTTGAAAGAGAAAGAGGAATGAGAAAACAAGTCATTTTTGGGTCAGAAAACAAGCTGTGGGCCTTTTATACCATCACTTATCGAGGGACTTTTAGTTGCCAGAAGTCATAGTTTTGGCTGCCAGAGTACATTCTGCCCAAAATCAATTTGAACAGTTAAAATGACTTCGGCTACTAAAAGTCTATCTTTCGGCTGCCGAAGTTCCTTCTACCCAAAAGTTCTTAAAACTTTTCTTTGAGCAAAACCACAAAAATATTTTTTTTATATATTTTAAAAACATCATACACTTCTTACCACCATTTCCTTACCTAATGATTCGTTAGAATATTCCATCAATGACAGAAATTCTGACGTCAACAAATTGCGGGTGTCATAGAAAACATAAGCCCAACTAAACTAAAAACACCCTAATCCCCAAATTTATGACTAGGCCTAAAGCCCAAATAGATGAACCCATAGGTCTTGGTAACCCATAGAGACCTAGTAGATGGCAAGGAAAGCAATATCAACGTCGCCTACAATTGCTGTTTCAAACAACTAAAACCTAGGATGATATTGTCAAAACAAGGGAGATCATGCTGTGGAATTCTCAACACCTGAGATGATTTAAAATTAGAAAAGCCCAAATAATGCTAGAGGGAACCTCTACACCAGAAATCGCCCATGCACCTTTACGAAATAGAATCAGGTTATTGGTCTCAGAGGCTTTACAGGGGCGAGGTAGGACTCTCAACATTCTTTGTAGCCAAAGAGAGACTGGATGCTAGTAAAGGAGCCGATCACGTCCCTAGAGATGCCTGCTCCCTTAAACTCATATAATTGAATCCTTCAATAACATAAATGTACCGGGTAATTATCATATGTAGTCACTCAATTTTATGAGTATTTTTATAAAAATTATTGAATTTTAATTTCTTTTATAAAACTCACTGAACTTTAATTTGATTTTATAAAAGTCATTGTAACCAGAAACTAAAGGTTTTCAGATTAATCTGCTGATCTATTAATTATTTTACAAATAAAATTACTTAACTAGTAGTTGTTGATTGAGAATAAATGGAAAAAGGAGAGGAGTTTTGACAGTGAGGGGGTTGCTGGTTTATGCATCTTTTTTTTTTTTAAGAAACTAATAAAATAAGGTAATTTTATTTGTAAAATAGTTGATAGGTCATTAAATTAATTTGAAAATCTTTAATTTTTGGTCACAGTAACTTTTATGAAATAAAATTAAAATTCAATAAGTTTTATGAAAGAACTTAAAATTCAGTAATTTTTATGAAAACGCTGATAAAATTAAATGATTGCATTTGATACTTACCCCAAATGTACCAGCTCACATAGTAGAAACAAAGGAGACACAAAGATCAGAATATGCAAGTTAGAAGCACCAAACCTGCACACAAGAAATCCTAAAACACTATTTACAACCCAATCTCAAAGCCAAGGAGGGAAACTCACTATCCAGAACAAGAAAAAACCAACTCTTGCCCAGAAGGAGCAAGAAAAGGTTGTAACTCGACAGAAAATGAGAAAAAAGAGCCCTAAAAATGAAAACATAAAAAGAGAAAAGTCTCTTTCTAGAAGTCTAGAGAGAGAGAGTTTTACAAAAGAGTCATATTTAATTAAAGTGTTGGGAATATACAAGTGTGGAATTCCCACATCAGAAAAAAAATGGGATGAGTGAGAGACATATAAGTGGGAAGGATCCATAGACTCATTGCCTTAAGGTTTTGGGTTGGATGTGGTGTCAAGCTCATGAGTTTGTTCTTTCATAAGACCCATCAAAAAGGATTCTCCTCAGGTGCTTTGGACTCCCCAGATATATAACAAGTGGTGTCAGAGCCTTGGTTTGGCAAGGGATAAGTATGAAAATGGTGGTTAGTGATTCTTGTGATGCTCTGACACGTGGATGAAAGAGTCAGGAGACTCCTGCTAGGCCCAATGGAGTAGGCACTCTTCTGGAGAAGAGCAGACCGATAGAGTGGAAACTCTCGATACACGTGATGGCGGAACATGTGATTACTCTGGCATGGCTCTTAGAGGTGCATGCTTAAGTGGGTTTGGTGGAATAATTGGGGTTCTTGGTAACATTGTAATACTTGAGTTAAGAAAAAAGGCTTCCGTTTAAGGGGAGCAGGCCCACTAAGCTCAATGTAAAAGATATTCACACTTGAGGGGTGATTGTACTAGCTGTGAAGTAGCTTCCGCAAGTGCACAGGTCATAGTAGTATAGTTTTAAAAATAATATCTCTCCCACAAGGAATTGTGCTTAAATTGGAAATAAAAGGATAAGCTAATTAGAATGGTAAAATTTAAAGATATTAAAAATGAAATTTAAAATTAAAATTGGTATTTGAGGAATTTAAACTAAATCAAATAATTAACTAAATTAATTATACTAGATTACCAAAATTTAAATTGAAATTGCTAATTATGAAATTGGGAGGAATTAAATCTAAATTCAATAAAAATTAAAGTGATTCTAGAGATAGGGTTTTCAATATTATTTGCATGTGATTTATCCCTAATTTAGCCAAACACATGAGAATTGCAATTTTGAGGAAAATCAATTCTTAGTTCTTTGAAACCTTTTTTAAGCATTTCAAAGTTGGTATTCATTAAATCAAACCATGTTTTCATGGTATTTTAAACCTAACAAAAACCCAATTAAAGCTCTAATTGATTTTGGAAAGTCCCCTTAATCCTCTTAGCTTATCTCTAACACCAAGAAAACTAAGTTTATTGCAAGATTATCTATCTCAAACATTCACTTTTCAGGCCATCTGTCAAGGATTAAAACTTAACTTGATGAGGGCCCATTCATCAAGCAAGGCAACAAGCTCACAAGCAATAAATCAAAATGCAGCAAATCTCATTTAAATGACTAAATCAGTTCAAAAACCATAATACAAAGTAATATTTACAAGCCCATCTCTAGAATCTCAAAGATCTACTCACAAATCATGGTTTCAAGACAAACCCAAGTATAGAAATGAAGAAATAATGAAAATCTAAGCTAAGTAATAGAAAAACCCAGTAAAATGATGAAGATTCTGCTGCTGGAGAGTTGCAGAAAACAACTTTTGCTGCTGCTGCAAAACCAGATTTCACGAGCTTCTCTTCCTCTCCTTCTTTCTTGCAAAATCTCCCCCTCTTTCTCCTTGTGGAAAGAAAGATAAAAAGAAGCTTTAATATGGTTCAGAGGTCTGCCCTAGAATGGGTAAAAAGGTAGAAGATTCTGGAGAAAGTGATGTATTAAATCAGAGGAACGAAAGTGCCACGTCATCCATTTTCAGTAAAACGACACAAGCTGAATCGGTTGTGTTACAGGTTGTGAAACCGTCTACACGAGAAAAACTGCATTTCTGACAATCGACACAACCTGTGACACAAGCTATGTCACAGGTTGTGTCACTTTCGGCCTCTTTAACTCAACTTCAAAATTTTTGCAATTCGACTCTAATTTCTTTCAAATGGCTGCTCTGATCAAAATATACCAAATTTCTCCAAATTTAACCTACAAAACAAATAAATTCCAAAAATTAAACTAAGAAGTGTAAAATTACAAAATTGACTAAATATATGCTAATATCTATAGTAATAACTATGAACAAGGGTAAATTATGTACAAAAATTATATCTAAATGATGATATAAAATGCATGCATCAAATTCTCCCATACTCAAACTCTTGCTTGTCCCCAAGTAAAATTTCATTAAAACTCATTTGGAAGGGAATAGTATTAGTCTTTAAAAACACAAAAATCACTAATCCAAGCCACAAACTTACCTCTAGCCACCAACATTCCAAATTCCCACCAGCGAAGCACAAAGAATGAAGCAATCACTCTCAACAATTACATAATAGCTAAGAATTAACCAATCAACCCAAACAACAAATATCAACCAGCTACAAGAGTCAATTGTGCCAAAACAAACCTAAATGAAATAGATAGTCAATGTGTCTCAAATAGATGGTGAGTAATGTATGGAAGATTATATTGCCAAACCCATATGCAAGCATAAAAGATATAACTGCACTAATGTAATAAGCATTTTTCAAAGAATCATTAGGTCTTTTTAAGGGTTGTAATGAGGTCAAATATGATAAAATTATGGTTAACAAAGAAAGGGAATAAGGTAAACAAAATATGAGAATAATATTAATCATGAAACTCAAAGTGCATCCAATATTCCTTTTTTTTATATATATAATTTTTTTTTCTTTTAATTCAAGAGGAAAGAAATTCACAATGAATCTCAAGTGCTATCACAATGATTATATAAAAGGACTACTTTTTATACTTTTTTTAATTTTATTTTTTTTTATTTTTTTGATTTTGTATGTCTCCCTATTTCATGTCACACCCAAAATTACCTTTGGGATATTTTGGTGACCCCTTTTTTTATTATTATTATTTTTTTATTTTTTTTTATTTTTTTTATCAGCTTTTCACAATTACTCTAGCACTTTTCAAGATGTTTCAATCCTTCAAGTTTTTTTTTCTTATTATTTTATTTATGCACTTAATTGCTAAAATATTATTCTCATAAATAGGTGGTAGTGTTTAGGTTTTATGGCTAGGTAAATGATTTGGGTTCCAAAGAAATTAGGGAATTAAGGTTAAAGGGGGGTTTGCAATGGTTGAAATGAAATTAAGGTAGGTTAAGGCTAAATGTGAGGTTTAAAAATATGAAGGAATGCTTAAATCATATTCTTATCAAATGCAAGTTAAAAATTTCGCTTTGAAAGATCTAAGATGCTTGTTCTAGGAATGGTGAGATGACAATGACCATTTTCTTCCTTAAAGGCTTATTCAGACACTCAAAACTCAAAATAACTAATCAGAATCAGCATACCTAGATAAATATATTAATTTTCAGCTATTAAGTAAGAGAAAGAATAATGCTTAAGACTTTGTACCCAGCTGGAACTTTCATTCCACTAACCATCTAAAGGCAAGTTGGATTGCTTGAATAAGCAGCCTCTAGAATTCAAAGACTGGTTTAAAAATCCAAAAATTTTAAATGAATAAATGAAATGCATAAATGTATAAATGTATAATCAACCTATATGTAACTAAGTATGCATAACTAAGTGCATGAAGCTATATGCAGTGTATATATGTGAATATGTACAAGTATGAATTAATGAGTATGTCACTATATGCAAGTGAAAAGGAAAAATAATTTTTGCAAAAAATTTACCCTCTCCCCCATACTCAAAATGAACATTGTCCTCAATGTTAAAAGATTGCAAGGAATGGGATAATTTGGCTATAAATGCAATGGGTTCTCTCAAATATTGTGCAGAAAATAGGTGGCTAATATGTGCATAAAGAATGGATATGTAAGCCTAAAGTGGATAAGGGGTACCCTGTTTCATAAGTGGTAGCACAACTTGTGCTGAAAATGACACAAGCTGAGATAAGAATTGTTACCTCATTGAAGGTGTAGTCAATTTAATTAAATAAAATTTGGACAGCTGCTGCACTCATTGCAAAAGAAACAGTGGAATGGAATCCATTAAAGCAATTAAACTCAAAAAGTTGAAATAGGGAGGTTAAGCTCAAAAATATAACCATGAAGTGAAATTCTGAAGTAGTATATTAAAAGCAAGTGAGCAAAGTACTAAAGATTCAAAAGAAAAAATGTGCTTATGAGTAACTAAAAAAAAATTACTGAATAAGAAATGTTTCAAGTAAAAGAAAAGCAACACAAGCAAAATATTAACTAAACAAGCTACTAAAAACACTAATTAATTAAGCAACTAAAATAAAGACATGAAATATGTAAATTGAAAATAGAAGCTGGTTAGTCATGAATGATAACTCTTTTGCCCTTGCCATCTTGTGGAGGTGGTGGTGCTTTTGGTGGTTGCTGTGGAGAAATGATGCTCAAAATGAGTGCCTGGTTAGTTTCTATCTGCTCTAGCTTAGCTCGCATGGCTTTCAATTCGTCTTGCATTTCAGCACTTCTATCCAAATATATATCAGCTAAATCCCTTAATGTTTGAAAAGAGACATCTGTCATTTGCCGAAAGGAGTAGATCTCATCACTGAGATTCTCCATGAATGTCAGAAGGGTTGCCATGTAGGGTCCAGAAGCTGTTGATGAAACAGGTTGTGTAGCTGGTGGAGCCTGGCATGGAGGTTGTGTAGAAGGCTGCTCAGTAGGTTGCTCAGATGGTGAGGAGGAGCTAATTGCAGTAGGGGAGCCTGGTGGTGTTGCTGCTGGTGCCGGAATCTCATAAAGCTGTGTAGCCTCATTTTTAATACAAAATTTTTGGTTGGCCAAATGAGGTCCATCCAAATACAGCAAGCCAATTGTGACTGCAGCACACCTATGAACTTGAGGGTCAAAACCAAAATAATGTGCAATGGGTGTGACCAAACCTCCAAACACAATCTTACCAGTACCCCTAGTAGTTTGGCTGAGCATATGGCAGCAAAAGTAATAACCAGGTGAAACCTTTTTACCAGTTTTGGCACACCACAAAAAAAATAGGTCATGCTAAGACATTGTGCCAACACTTGCTCCTCTTCCTAAAATTGCGTTTGCAATTAATCTTTGAAGCAATCGCAAGGAGTGACTCAAATTTAAAGGCCTTACTATGCCCAGCTTTGAAAACACCTACTAAGGGTGCTATTTGCTACCAAAATTCATGCCCATTATAATCCCTTCTACTGGTAGGCATTTTAATCAAACCATCAACGGGGAACCCGAATATATGATGAAAGTCATCCATGGGCAGTACCCTATCTTGACCGAGGCATCTAAAGTGGATTGTCAAGTTATTATGCAATTCATATTTATGCTTACTAATGGATAGGGAGGCCATAAATTCCTGCACTAGAGTGGGCTAAACCAATTCTTGTTTATGAACAAATCTCACCCAACCCAAAGCATCCAACAAATTCTGCATTTCATCATATATATTCAAAGATTTAAGTGTAAACACATCCAAATACCGAGTCTGAACAATTTCTCTAGTTTCAGCAGTAGGCAATACCCATTGTCTGGCAGTAGGTACAGATGAAGGAATAGTGGGGTTACCTGAAGATTTTCCTGGGTGCTTTACCACTGATCTCGGGATTCCAAGGTGAGCACCAGGTATGGCAGAAGTGGGTGGCTGGACTGGTTGAGGCTGTGTGGGCTGTTCGGATTTCTTTCTCTTTGTGCCGCTTGTGGTTTTGTGTGGCTTAATACTCTTTGCTTTCTTCTTCTTGTATGTAGTAATGGGGGCATCACCAGAATGGGTAGCCGGTGAGTCAGTATCCATGGGTTTGGTGGGTTGAGGTTGCGGCGTAGGGTGTGAGGGATGGGGAGGGGAGTTTTCAAAGGAAAGAGGGGAATCGATCATGGTGAAAATGGAAGAGAGGGAGCGAAAAAGAAGAAGAAGAATACGAAGAAGTAGAAGAAGAAAGAAAAAAATGTCGTTGTGGATCGTGGGTGGCGGAGGTTACGGCGTAGAGGAAGGAGTGGGGTTGTGTCGGAGGTTATGTCGAGAGAAAGAGGGAGGTAGTGGTGGGTTTTGGATATGGGTATGGGCTTTGGGCTTTGGTAATTAGGTAAAGGCTGTTGGTAAAAAGAAAATGATGACGGGCTTTGGGTATGGGTTTAGTTAAATGGGCTACGGGCCATGGGTTTGGTTTAGTTAATTAGTGGTCTTTTTTTTATCATGGGTTAGTGGGCTTTTTAGCATGGGGTTGGTCGTGGGCCCATTCTAGTGAATTGGGTTATCAACCTACAAAACAAAAAAAACTACACAAGTTAGAACACAAAGATGGAGGTTGTGCCGGAAGTTGTGAAATCTTCTGCCCAAATTGTGCCCAGTGAACACAAGCTACGACATAACCAAAATCGATTGTGCCGCAGGTTGTGAAATATTTTGCCCAAATTGCGCCCAGTGAACACAAGCTACGACACAACCAAAATCGATTATAGCATAGGTTGTGAAATCTGCTGCCCAAATTTGACAAAATTACACAGTACCTGAAAAATTGAAACAAATTAGATTTCAAGTGATTAGACCTTCATAACATGAATTCTAATTGCTCAACCTGTTATGTTCATCAAACACTCATAAAAAAAAATTTTCAAAGCACCAATTCACACATCCATATTCAAATAATTTTCTTTTTTAAACCAAGATGTCAAAGTTTGAAAAAACTTCCTCTTAAAATTAACAAAAAGAGCAATGAGTCCTGCAAAATCCACCAGCAAATAATCAACAATAGAAAGATGAAAAGTATAAGTGAACAAATTTAAAACTAAAATTTAAAGCTGAAATTTAAAACTAGAACTAAAACAAATTTTTTTAATGCTCATTTACTTGCAATGAATTGTATCCCATCTGCACAAGAAAATTAGAACAATGTCAAACTCTGAATAAAGAGTATAGAAAAACTTAAAACAAATATACGAAAGAAATAAAGAATCAATGAAAAATTGTGAGTTATGCCCAAAAATGCTAAGTTTAGGCCTTTAACTTGACCTTACTCAATCAAAATTTTATGGAGAATGAGAGAGATAGCAGGTTGCTATCTTCTCAATTGGCTCACCAATTGAATAATGCCTCAACCTTTGCCCATTTACCTTGAAATTACCAGATTTTTCACCAAAAATTTCCATAGCACCATGAGGGAAAACTTTTACAGCTTTAAATGGACCTGACCACCTTGATTTGAATTTTCCTGGAAAAAATTTCAACCTTGAATTGAATAAGAGAACCAAATCTCCTTCTTTAAAGTCCTTTTCCTTGATGTGCTTATCATGCCATATTTTTGTTCTCTCTTTGTAGATTCTAGCATTTTCATAAGCATCAAGTCTTAATTCTTCTAACTCATCAAGTTGCAAAAGTCTTTTGTGTCCAGCAGCTTGTAAATCAAAATTGATTGCTCTTATGGCCCAATAAGCTTTATGTTCTAACTCTACGGGCAAATGGCATGATTTCTCAAAAACTAACCTATAAGGTGTAGTTCCTATGGGGGTTTTAAAGGTTGGTCTATATGCCCAAAGAGTGTCATCTAATTTAAGGGACCAATCTTTTCTAGACTTGTTGACAGTTTTCTCCAATATTTGTTTAAGTTCTCTATTTGTGATTTCTACTTGGCCATTTGTTTGAGGGTGATATGATGTGGCAATCCTATGCTTTACCCCATACTTTCTCATCAATTTTTCAAATTGGTGGTTGCAAAAATGGCTACCACCATCGCTGATTATGGCATGTGGGGCACCAAATCTGGTTAGAACAAATTTTTTTAGAAATTTCACCACAACTTTTGCATCATTGGTAGGTGTAACAATAGCTTCTACCCATTTAGATACATAGTCCACCCCTACCAAGATATAATTATTCCCATAAGAGGATAGAAATGGCCCCATGAAATCAATTCCCCACACATCAAACAATTCAACTTCTAATATGAACTGTTGGGGCATCTCATCTCTCTTGGAAATATTGCCTACCCTTTGACACCTATCACACTTGCTTGCAAAGTCTCTCACATGTTTAAACATATTAGGCAAATAAAAACCTGATGTCGAGACTTTTTCAATAGTTTTTGAGACACTACAATGACCACCATATTTAGAGGAATGACAATAGTAAATAACATCATTTATTTCTTCCTCTGGTATACATCTCCTAATTATTCCATCATTACATCTCCTAAACAAAAGAGGCTCTTCCCAAGAATAAAATTTAACATCATGCAAGAATCTTTTCTTTTGCTGCCAAGATAAATCAGGTGGCAAGACACCACAAGACAAATAATTCACAATATCAGCAAACCATTGAAGTGCAAATTTCAACACATACAACTGCTCATTCATAAAAAAACTCATCAATGGCACAATATCATCATCTTTATTTTCAGTTTTTATCATAGAAAGGTGATCAGCCACCACATTCTCAACACCTTTTTTATCTCTTATTTCTAAATCAAATTCTTGAAGTAATAAAATCCATCTAATTAACCTAGATTTAGCTTCTTTCTTGCTCATTAAATACCTTATTGCTGCATGATCAGTGAAAACTATTACCTTTGAGTTGACCAAATAAGAACGAAACTTATTGAGTGCAAATACTACCGCAAGGAACTCCTTTTCAGTTGTAGCATAATTAACTTGAGATTCATCAAGGGTTCGGCTTGCATAGTAAATGGCATAAGGTTTTCTATCTTTTCGTTGGCCAAGGACAGCTCCAATAGCAAACTTGCTTGCATCACACATGATTTCGAATGGCAAAGTCCAATCGGGGTTTGCATGATAGGAGCTATTGTTAATGCCGTCTTTAACCTGCAAAAAGCAACCATACAATCTTGATTAAAATCAAATTTAACATCATGATTCAAAAGATTTGTTAAGAGTTTAGCAAGTTTAGAAAAATCCTGAATAAATCGCCGGTAAAACTCGGTATGTCCAAGAAACTCTGTACTCCTTTGACAGTGGTTGGAGGGGGCATTTTTTCAATAATTTCTATTTTGGCTCTATCTACTTCTATTCCCCTGTTTGATATTAAATGCCCTAAAACGATCCCCTCTTGGACCATAAAGTGGCATTTCTCTCAATTCAACACCAGATCATTATCAGCACACCTTTGCAAGATTTTAGACAAATTAGTCAAGCATGAATCAAAATTAGTACCATATACTGAAAAGTCATCCATGAAGACCTCCATAATTTCTTCAATAAAATCAAAAAAAATGGCCATCATGCACCTTTGAAAGGTGGCAGGTGCATTACACAATCCGAATGGCATCCTTCGTTATGCAAAGGTGCCATAGGGACAGGTAAAGGTAGTTTTTTCTTGGTCATTAGGATGGATTGGAATTTGAAAGAAACCAGAATATCCATCTAAGTAACAAAAGTAAGAATGCTTGGCTAATCTCTCTAACATTTGATCCATAAAAGGAAGGGGAAAATGGTCTTTTCTTGTAGCATTGTTCAACTTCCTATAGTCTATACACATTCTCCAGCCTGTAACAGTTCTAGTGGGTATCAATTCATTATTCTCATTTTTAACAACTGTCACCTCACCTTTTTTTGGTACAACATGCACAGGACTAACCCATTCACTGTCAGAAATGGGGTAAATAATTCCAGCAGCTAGTAATTTCAGGATTTCCTTTTTTCATAACATCCTTCATTGTAGGATTCAATCTTCTTTGGTGTTCAATAGAAGGTCTACTATTTGGCTCTAAGAAAATCCTATGCATACAGACTGTTGAACTAATTCCCTTTATATCATCAATTATATAATCCAAAACTCTCCTATATTCTCTCAAAACTCTCAATAATTTGTCAATCTCAATATCAGTTAAAGATGCATTAATTATAACAAGATATGTTCTATTTGGTCCAAGAAAAGCATACCTGAGGTTGGAAGAAAGAGGTTTAAGATCTACCTTTGGGGCATCCTCTACCTTTAATGATGGTGGTTTAATCTCCAAAGTTTGCACTTCTTCAAGCTGAAAAATTATGGCTTCAGGATGTGGTGGAGAGCTCTCCAAGTGTTATGCAAAAGCAGCTATGTTATGATTGTCATCATCAATACTCCCACCATGGACTAAGCAATTTTCAAGAGGGTCTTATGGATAGCTTTTTCTGAAATGCTCTTGAGCAATCTCATCAATAATGTCTACCCGTAAACAAGACTCAACTTCTTCATGTTTCCTTTTCATGGCTGGATTGATGTTGAATATCATTTGATCATCTCCCACTCTAAGTGTCAATTTCTCACCCTTTGCATCAATTAATGCAGCAGCTGTTGCCAAAAAGGGTCTTCCCAACAAGATAGGAATTTTTGTGTCTTCTTCCATATCTAAAATGACAAAGTCCACCGGAATGTAGAATTTTCCAACCTTGATAGGCACATTTTCTAGAATGCCTTCTGGATACTTAATTGAACGATCAGCCACTGAAAGATACATGTTTGTGGGCTTCAACTCTCCCATATTCAACTTCTCATATATTGAAAGTGGCATTAGGCTAACACTAGCTCCAAGGTCACATAAGGCATTTGCCACACAATTATCACCTATATGACAAGGAATGGAAAATACACCTGGATCTTTGAGTTTGGGAGGTAACTTTTTCTGAATTATAGCACTGCATTGCTTTCCCAAGTTGATGGTATCATAATCTTCTAGCCTTCTCTTGTTGGTAAGAATCTCCTTCAAAAACTTGGCATAACTTGGCATTTGGGATAGTGCCTCAGTGAATGGCACATTGATATGCAACTTCTTTAGCACTTCAAGGAATTTGCCAAATTATTTGTCTAGCTTATGCTTGATGAATCTTTGAGGGTAGGGAAGGGTGGGTTTGTAAGGCTCAGGTGGGATGTATGGTTTCTCTCCCTCATCTTGCTCACTTTTGCTTTCTCCTTCTTTTTCATTTTTCTTGCTGTCAGCTGAATTTTCTTCTTTTGTGCTCTCTTTTTCCTCTCTCTTGTTTTCACTCTCTTGACCAACTTTCTTACCACTTCTCAAGTTCACAACCTTACATTGTTCATGAGGGTTTTGTGGTTAGCTAGGCAGTTTGCCATAGGATTTGCTTCCCGATGAGCTTGCTTGTTGAGCCAATTGAGTCTCCAACATGCGGTTGTAGGCTTGTAATTGATCCATGGTTTGTCTCATGTGTTGCATTTCTTCCTCCAATTTGCTATTCATCTTGCTTTGTTTAGCAAAAAATTTCTCCATCATGCTTTCCAAGGTTGGCTTCGGTTCATGAGGTGGAAGGGATTGTTGTGCTCTTGCTTGATATCCAAGTTGTGGCTGCCTTGTGGGCTGAAATTGAGGCTGAAACTGAGGCCTATTCTGCTGCATATACTGCTGGTTATGAGCATAATTTGAGCTTTGACCTTGTTGAGCAAAAGTTGCTTGTGGTCTCCATGTTGAGTTGTTCACATTAGAGTAAGAATTTCCCATAGGTTTTTATTGATAACCTCCTGCATAAGCAACTTGTTCTTGCAAATAATCATCACCATAAGAAGAGTAATCAACTCCACAACTTTGGGTTCCATCTGTGTAGGCAACTTGTTGCATAGTTGTAGGAGTTGAGGTTATTGCCTTTGTGCAAAAATAACTAAGAAGCTGAGTCAACTGATCAAATCTTGCATTCATATAGCTAACTGAGTCAAGTTCATAAATCCTAGCCTTCTTTGGCTCAATTATTCTTGGATTTCCCTATAAATGGGTATTATGAGCAATCTTCGCTAATAGATCATAGCATTCTTCACTTGTTATTCTCATGAAATCTCCTCCTGCTTGTGAATCAATTGTGTTTCTTATGGCTGGAGTAACTCTGGTGTAGAAATTCTGAGCAATCATCCATTTCGGTATTTCATGATGAGGACATTGCCTTTCAAGCTCCTTAAATCTCATCCAAGATTCATACAAAGTTTCATCATCCCTTGGCTTAAAAGCTACCATCAAATTCCTCAAATGAGTGGTCTTCCCAGGTGGGAAAAATTGAGATAGAAAAGCTTGAGATAGCTGCTCCCAAGTAGCTATAGTAGCTTGTGGAAGTGAGTCATACCACTCTAATGCTGAATCCCGAAGAGAGAATGGAAATAAGGTGAGCCGAATCACTTCATCTGAAACTCCAGGCTGCCTTTGTGTGCCACATATCATCAAAATTTTCTTCAAATGAGAATGAGGATTTTCAAGTGGACTACCTCCAAATTGTGAATTCTGAATCATTTGAATGAGACCAGTCTTTAACTCAAATTGATTAGCTCCAATAATAGGTCTATTATCTCTCACATCTGCACATCTAGGAAAAGCATAATCTAACATGGATCTTCTCTGAGGATCATTTTGATTAACAACTTCATTCTGCCTATTTTGCTCATTTCCTCCATTATCTCCACCAATAGCTCTATTTTGATTCTCCATATTTTCAATTTTCTCCTCTTGCTCAAACCTTTGTTGTTCTTCTTTTTCTGCTTTCTTTCTCCTCTTAGATTCCTTTTTGTTGGCTCGACAAAATTTTTCAATTTCAGGGTTGAACAATAATTCAGTATCACTTGTGCTTTTCAATCGTCTCATAAACAAGAAAAGTACCTGAAAAACACAAGGAACAGCAGTGAAAATAAAAGAAAATAAAAATTCTAATCAGCTTAAAACAATTAAAATCCAACTTAAAAACAAACAATTCCCCGGCAACGACGCCAAAAACTTGATTGTGCTAGCTGTGAAGTAGCTTGTGCACGTGCACGGGTCACAGTAGTATAGTTTTAAAAATAATATCGTTCTCACAAAAAATTGTGCTTAAATTAGAAAAAAAAAAAAAGGATAAGCTAATTAGAATGGTAAAATTTAAAGATATTAAAAATGAAATTTAAAATTAAAATTGGTATTTGAGGAATTTAAACTAAATCAAACAATTAACTAAATTAATTATACTAGATTACCAAAATTTAAATTGAAATTGCTAATTATGAAATTGGGTGGAATTAAATCTAAATTCAATAAAAATTAAAGTGATTCTAGAGATAGGGTTTTCAATATTGTTTACATATGGTTTATCCTTAATTTAGCCAAACACATGAGAATTGCAATTTTGAGGGAAATCAATTATTAGTTCTTTGAAACCTTTTTCAAGCAATTCAAAGTTGATATTCATTAAATCAAACCCTATTTTCACGGTATTTCAAACCTAACAAAAACCCAATTAAAGCTCTAATTGATTTTGGAAAGTCCCCTTAATCCTCTTAGCTTATCTCTAGCACCAAGAAAACTAAGTTTATTGTAAGATTATCTATCCCAAACATTCACTTTTTAGTCCATCTGTCAAGGATTAAAACTTAACTTAATGAGGGCCCATTCATCAAGCAAAGCAACAAGCTCACAAGCAATAAATCAAAATGCAGCAAATCTCATTTAAATGACTAAATCAGTTCAAAAATCACAATACAAAGCAATATTTACAAACCCATCTTTAGAATCTCAAAGATCTACTCACAAATCATGGTTTCAAGACAAACCCAAGTATAGAAATGAAGAAATAATGAAAATCTAAGCTAAGGAATAGAAAAACCCTGTGAAATGATGAAGATTCTGCTGCTGGAGAGTTGCAGAAAACGGCTTCTGCTGCTGCTACAAAACCATATTTCACGAGCTCCTCTTCCTCTCCTTCTTTCTTACAAAATCTCCCCCTTTTTCTCCTTGTGGAAAGAAAGATAAAAAGAAGCTTTTATATGGTTCAGAGGTCTCCCCTAGAATGGGTAAAAAGGTAGAAGATTCTGGAGAAAGTGATGTATTAAATCAAAGGAACGAAAGTGCCACATCAGCCATTTTCAGTAAAACGACACAAGCTGAATCAGTTGTGTCGTGCCTTGTGTCGCAGGTTGTGAAACCGTCTGCCCGAGAAAAACTGCATATCTGACAATCGACACAACCTGTGACACAAGCTGTGTCCCAGGTTGTGTCATTTTCGGCCTCTTTAACTCAACTTCAAATTTTTTACAATTCAACTTTAATTTCTTCCAAATGGCTGCTCTGATCAAAATACACCAAATTTCTCCAAATTTAACCTACAAAACAAAAAAATTCCAAAAATTAAACTAAGAAGTGTAAAATTGCAAAATTGACTAAATATATGCTAATATCTATAGTAATAGTTATGAACAAGGATAAATTATGTGTAAAAATTATACCTAAATGATGATATAAAATGCATGCATCAAGGGGGAGATTGTTGGGAATATACAAGTGTGAAATTCCCACATCGAAAAAAGATGGGATGAGCGAGAGACATATATGTGGGAAGGACTCATATACTCATTGCCTTAAGGTTTTGGGTTGGATGTAGTGTCAAACCCATGAGTTTGTTCTTTCATATGTCAAACCCATGAGTTTGTTCTTTCATAAGACCCATCAAGAAGGATTCTCTCCATGTACTTTGGGCTCTCTAGATTCATAATATAAGGCAAATGTCACCTTATATTACACTCGACACATTTGAGAAGAATTACATGACAACCACAATATTGCTTACAGAAGTACGTAACATGACTTAATAATGAATCACTATATGACATATTAAAAAAAAATTAGTATAATTTAAAAAATAATAGAAATCATCTATTAAGTAATTTAATTTAAAATTAAATAATACATATATTTTTTTATCATTTATTAAGCACAAAATTATATCAGTTACTGTTGAATATATAAGATATTATATTATTTCACGAATGAATATATAAAGAAAAATAATTAATAATTATTTAAAAAATAAACAAATTATTATAAAAATGTTCAAATTCTATTTATTTAAAATATAATAAATAAATATGATAAATTACTTGAATGTTTTTAACAACCATGGGGCAAATATGATAAACGTTCAGATAATTTTATACATGTGTGCACAATTAATCTCGATTTGATCATGAAGAAACACCGCCTTCCTTATTATTTTATTATTTTCCAACTCAATCATTGGACAGTGCTTTCCTTTCATTTTGTTCACTAGCATGTATTTTTATCAACAAAATCAATAATAAGGTCATAATGAAAGCGAAATTTGGTAGATGCCATCTGATTCTAATTAATATATAAAAAAATATTTTAATTTTTAGTGGAGACTGCTTTTTCTCACATGTTAAACCTGAAAGATATAAAATCAAGCCCACTCAATGTATATATAACAGGACAGACACTAAATTTTAACCCATTTCGAATTTGAAATAATTTATAATTTATTTTAATTTATAATAAAATTCAAAATAATTTAACTTAAATAATTTATATATTAAAGTCATATTATTGAAGTTGAGAGGTTAAAAAATTATTTTTTAAAAAGGTATATTTTAAATATTATTGTAAAATTATATTTAATTATTTAGAATTTAATTTTTAAAAATTTATTAAATATTAAAAAACGAAAAAAAAAACTGTCTCACAAAGTGCCAGAGAATTAAGGGAAAAATTTTTTATAGGAACAATTGTCGTAGTTGGCACTATAAACTAAAAAAAATTAAAAAAAATTATGATATTACTCATTGGTTAATAAATTTTATTATGGCTTAATTTCTAAAATTGGATTAGTTGATAGGTGGATTGACATTTGTGTGAAAAAATAATTAATTTAAAAAAGTAAAAAAAGGAACTGCATCAATCCTAAAATTGAAGTGTTTCAAGTTTGAATTATAAACAAAATGTTTATGTGTTTTTCATTTATTAAAAAAAATTAAAAAAAAAGTTATTATATCATTTATTAGTTGATAAATTTTATTATGACTTAAATCTCTTAAATTGAATTAGCTGATGCTATAGAAAGTTGACACTTTTGTACAAAAAAGATAAACCATTTAGAAAAGTTTTTTAGCTCTTTAAAGGGGAAAAAGTTAATATATCACTTATCATATGATAAATTTTATGGTGATTTAATATCTCAAATCAAATTTATTGATGGATGATATACATAAAAATATTTGACTAATGGATTGATGACACATGGAACTCAACAAGTTGAGGTACTTGTATATACAACCAAATGATACCCATACATATGAAAGACAAGCTGCGTGATCGCTCGAAAATGTCGCATAACTTGACCGAGATATTATATAGTATAACCGTGATTTCATGTCATCATTTGATATGAAATGGCAAATCAATTATAAAGTAATAATTAAACATAAAATGATAGTTATTATTTAAAAAAAATATATATTTTTAACATATGGATAAAAGTAAATTTTATAGGATGCATTATAATTTAATTATTACACTCTGATTAACTTGTTATTCTGTATAGGCTATCCTACGTGAAATCACCGTTGTTTAATATAATTTGTTGACCTAGACCGGTATGGCAAGCTACTAAGACCTCCTTGACGAAGCCCCAAGTAAACTCAGAGCATCACCATATGGACTAACCCTTGGGAGGACACGCCCATGTTCGTAGATGAAGAGCCATTTATTAATGAGACAAGTACGTTAATTTGCTGAATAATAGTGGTACCCTGCCTACAACAAATGTCATCATTATTAAAACCATAACTGTGTAGCAGAAGTAAAGGGACACCTACCATTAGAGTTAAACCTTATACAATACGCCACTAAAGCTGAAAGCTACTACTAAGCTAGTATTACAACTTTACATTTGACAATCTTTCATTGACCTAACGGTCAGTATATAAAGCCACACATTCGATAGGTAAAACATTGGAACTCACATTCTATTCCTTATTTCTTTGGCTGTCAACTCTCTCAATAGGAACTAACTTAATCATTGGAGTGCTAATAGGGAGTTAATACCCTCTTTGGCATTCTAACCTTTCTTTGTCTTGCAGCTGGAGTCGTTGTCAAGCTTTCATAACCACTCTTAACCAGTCGAATCCATATAACCGTATAAGAATACCCTCGCCTATATTCCAAACTCCACACTTTTACCTTTATCATACAACCTCAGCACTATTTACGTGTCCTCCATTTGCGATATCCCGATGTCACAACTTCATCAATGGATGAATTGCTACTCTGTGAAAAAAAGTAAATAATTTTAAAAAATAAAGTTAGTAGAAAAAAAGGAAAAAGAAAAAGGGTTCATGAGCAGTGATATGGGATTTTATGTATATATATAATATAATAAACTGATAACTACCTAGCTTAGATTACTTTGAAAGTAATTAAAAAAAAATTCAATTGATGGAGTTGGTGAGTGGAGAAACCATAGATGAGCTACTTCAGGCTCAAACTCATATATAGAATCATACATTCCATATTATCAAGTCCATGTCCCTAAGATGTGCACTTCAATTAGGTATAGCAGATGTGATTAACAGCCATGGAAAACCCATGACCCTTTCTGAGCTAGTTGCTGCTCTGCCAGTCCACCCCACGAAAACACATCATCTCTACCGTCTAATGCGTCTTCTTGTTCACCTGGGTTTCTTTGCTATGCAGAAAGTTGCTGATAATCACTTCCAGGAAGGCTATTTGCTTCCCCCAGCCTCTCTTCTTCTCCTTCAGGACAACCCTTCAATTTCCAGACCCTTCGTAGATCTGGTGCTTGATCCAATTCTAATAGAAACAAATAATTGCATGAGCACTTGGTTCCAAAATGAGATCCCAATCCATTTGTGACTGTCTTTGGAGAGCCAATTTGGGAACATGCAAGCCATGAAGCCAGCGTTAATCATTTGATTAACAGAACGAAGGCTAGTGATAGCTCCCTGATTGGCAGGGCAGTGCTTGTCAAGTGTAAGGGGGTATTCCAGGGGCTGAATTCACTGGTGGATGTTGCAGGTGGCACTGGAAATATGGCCAAGGCCATTGTTGATGCATTCCCAGACTTGAAGTGTACTGTGTTAGATCTCCCACATGTTGTTGCTGATTTGCAAGGCAGCAAGAACTTGAATTTTCTTGGAGGAGACATGTTTAAGGCTGTTCCTCCTGCTGATGCAATTTTACTGAAGGTATACATACATATATATAAACCATTTTTTTATAAGCCAAATATATTTCTATTAATAAAAAATAAAAAAAAAATTTGAGAAAACCACACGTATGTCATTTGATATGTACAATGAAGTTGTAGCTGACAGAATTGAGCTGAATAATTATGAACAGTGTACATTACACGACTGGCCTGATGAAGAATGTGTGATGATACTGAAGAATTGCAAAGAGGCAATTACAAGAAATGGGAAGCAGCAGGGAGGGAAGGTCATAATCATTGACATGGTGATGGGAAACCAAACATGGGATAGTGATGATGATAAGATCACTGAAGCAAAGCTACTCTTCGACATGGAAATGATGGTTTTTGCCAATGGTAAGGAGAGAAACGAAAAGGAGTGGGCAAAGCTCTTCTTTGATGCAGGATTCAGCAACTACAAGATAAACCCTGTATTAGCCCCTGAGCTCCTACTGAAGTTTATCCTTAATTAACAACTTGATTTCATATATGATAAGAGGAAATAAGATCAATACTGAACCAATAGAAGAATGAGGCTTTCATATGTATGTGATAATTAGATTATGTAGTCTTTCATCTATATATGTTTCTTTGTTGGAACTATTTGTAGACTGCATCATTGTTCGATTCTGTACTTCAATGACTCATAGGATGCAACTCTCCCTTGTAAATGCTTTAGAAATTAAAACAAGGGAACTTCTTGGGGGTGTATACACCCATCCCATCCAATGAATAACCGACATATCATTAAAATAATGATGAATCCTACTATAAAATATGGTGAATCTCACTACAAAATATGACTTATTAATTTCTCATTAGTTGGGCGTATAAAATAGTTTATACACGTTGGTGTAAAAAATAGTTTATATACTTTGGTGCAACGGAGAACTTTCCTTTAAAACAAAATCTCTGGATTTTCAATAGTTCTGTTACACTTCGGAGTTGAGCATTGTTGGCAAATAGAACGGGTGGATCTGACAAATTAGTTCACACTTTGTAATTCAACTCAAGTGTTTGAATCATAAAAATCCCTCAACTTTAATTTAATTTTATTAAGATTTCTATAGACTATTATTACCGAGTTAACTTATGATTAAATATCACCCTTTATTCCACAACTTATTAGATGGGTGTATCACATATGTCTTACAATTTTAATTAGTATAATAAAAATATCTAAACTTCAATTTATAACTAAATATTACTCATCGTCTCTCAATTTAGATAGGTGCATCATAAACATTCTACAACTTTAATTTGCATCATAAAAATCTCTAAATTATAATTTAATGAATAAATAATTTTTAATACAAAGTGATAAATAATAATTTAAGATTTGATATATTATTTTACTAGTAGAAGAAAGAAAGACAATAACTATAAGATAAAGTGCAAAATGGGAAGCAAAAAGGCAAAGAAGCAATTACAAGAAACGGGAAGCAGTAGGGAGGGAAGGCCATAATCATTGACATGGTGATGGGAAACCAAACATGGGATAGTGATGATGATAAGATCACTGAAGCACAGCTACTCTTCGACATGGAAATGATGGTTTGTGTCATTGGTAAGGGGTGAAATGAAAAGGAGTGGGCAAAGCTCTTCTTTGATGCTGGATTCAGCAACTATAAGATAAACCCTGTATTAGGCCCCAGAGCTCTAATTGAGGTTTATCCTTAATCAAAAGCTTACCTTGCTACTATATTTCATATGTGATAGGAGGAAATAAGAGATCAAATGCTGACCTACTTGGAGAATGAAGCTTTCATATGTATGTGGTTATAATTAGAACTAAGTGTTATGATAGAATGGCGGGTGTGATCTGTTTCATAATCCAGTCTTTCATCTATATATATATATATATATATATATATATATATATATATATATATATATATATGTTTCTTTGTTGGACCATTTGTAGATTGCATCATTGTTCGATGCTTTACTTCAACGACTCATAAGATGCAACTCTCCTCAATTGATGCTTTAGAAATTAAAACAGAATCTCTGGATTTTCAACAATTTCTTTCACTTAGCAGAGGTGGCAAATGGAGTGGATGGGATTAGATAAATTAGTTCATTCTTCCTTTAACTTAATGGTTGTATCAAAGGTGCTTAATTTTAATTTGTATCATAAAAGTTGATCAACTTTAATTTTTTTTTATAAGCAACATTTTATTAATAAATGAAATTCAGAGGAAATTTTTAGCACGGAAATCCAAACCAATAGGTTTACCCGATACATCCAAATTAAGTAACAGCATGCTAAGTGAAAAAAAAAAAAAAAAAAAAAAAAAAAAAAAAAAAAAAAAACTTGAAAAGAAAGGTACAAAATACACTAACAAGATAGCACCAAAACTGCATTACAAAAGAAAAGATACAAAAGTCTAGGATGCATGACCAAAAAAATGCCCAAATAACAAGAGCCAAAGGCCTTAGCAGCCACAAAACCATGCCAAGAGCTGCAACAAACTGCAGCAAAATCTGTAGAAATGTCACCCACAAAAACCACCCAACCCCGAATCTATAACCAAAGAGGTACCTGCACAAGACCAAAACAAAATCTGCAGAAGAGCAGAACACAGACACAACAAAAACACAGCCAACAACATGAGTACACTTCAAACGCTGCACATATTTAGTTGAATTGAGACATATCACAAAACAACCACAAAGTCTACCGATCTATCCACGCTTTGCTTGGCAAGTGCATCCGCCATAGAATTCAACCCACGCAAAGAATAATCAACTTCAATTTGAGTATCATTTAAAATTTCTATGGCTTTCTATTAATGATTTGCAATTTCAGTGGCCTTCTATAATTACTTATTGCAGGTTAAGTTATGACTAAATTTCACTAATCATCCCACAACTAAACTTAAATAGTTGTATTATGGATGCTCCCTCAACTTTAATTTGCATAATAAAAATATGTAAACTTAAAATTTAATATATAAATAATTTTTAATACAAAATGTGTTAAATAATAATTTAATTAGATTGGATATATTATTTTGCTAAGAAAGAAAATAGCTATATATAATATCAATGATAATCTAAAATATTTGGCTTGATTTAGAAATTGACTATAGAAAGTTAAGAGGCTTTATATTACTTAAATTAAAGATTTAAAAGTTGTGTTACAAATTAAAATTTAAGTAATTTATTAATACATATTTATAAATTGAAATATTGACTATGTAACTTACCTTGGAAAAATTCTTTATATTAACTTTGAAATAAAAAGAGTGATGGGTATATTGGAGAAGATAGACAGGATTAGCCATAAGTATTTGAGAGTTTGAGGGATCTTGAAGTGCAATACTCATGAGTCTGATACCATACAAAGATTATTGGCTGAAATAGTTGAATATAGTTTCTAGTGCTAAGTATTTAAATAGTTAAATTAACGTATTTGATAAATTATTTAAAAAATATATGATAATTAATAAAATATAAAAAAAAAAATTTAATTAGGTTCGATTTATTATAAATTTTTAATATAAATATATAAAATTTATATGTTTTATAAATTAATTTTATTTTATATATTATGTTTGAATTTATAATAAATTAAATTTAAATAAAAAAATCTAAAACATCTACCAATTGCGTTTTAGATCGGCTTTAATTGTAGAGGCATTCATCAACAAGTGTGACATTCTGACAAAAAGTAACACAATGCGGACAAAGCAAAATGATATACTCTCATTTTCTGTCTATCTCGTGAAGCCAAGTTGAACTTACAGCACAATAATGAATAGAACCATAACTTTTTATTTTTTTTTTTAATTTCTTCTTTGCTCATTGAATTACAATTTTTATATTATTTATTATTTCTTTAAAAATCTCTTAAAAAGCTATTTATTTAAATATTTTAATAGTAAAATATTTATTTAATAGTAAAATAATAAGTTAATAATTATATATTTATTTAAAAAATAAAATAAATTATATAAAAATAATAAATTAATAATTATATATTTATTTCATGATAAAATAAATTATATGATATATTTTAATTTTATCAAATAATTCACATAAATTTATTATCAATTGTTAGTTAACAATCACTATAGTTGCATTTTTAATTTCAACTAAATCAAAGTTTTTTTTCTCGCATGTTAAACCTGAAAGATATTGAAATCAAGCAAACGGTAACATTTTGGTTTGTTCCCTTGCTATATATAGGAACTTAGAATTAAAGGTATGCATCAACGTAGTTAGTAGCGACCTTTAGATTACTAAAAGAGTCAATCAATTGATGGAGTTGGTTAGTGGAGAAACCATGAGCCAATCCAAGCTCAAACTCATTTAAGGAATCATACGTTTTACTTCATCAAATCCATGTCCCTAAAATGTGCAGTTCAACTAGGCATACCAGATGCCATTAGCAGCCATGGCAAACCCATGAGCTGGTTTCTGCTCTATCACTCCACCCTACAAAAACACAACGTCTCTACAGTCTTATGCGCCTTCTTGTTCACTCGGGTTTCTTTGCTTTGCAGAAAGTTGCTTATAATCACTGCCATGAAGGCTATTTCCTTACCCCTGCTTCTCGTCTCCTCCTTAAGGACAACCCTTTTGGTTCCAGTCCCTTCATTGCTCTGGTGCTTGATCCAATACTAACGGAACCATATAATAGCATGAGCACTTGGTTCCAAAATGATGATCCTTCAGCATTTGTCACTGCCTTTGGAGAGACACTTTGGGATAAGTCAAGCCGTGAATCTGTGTTTAATCGTCTGCTTAATGCATCTATGGGTGGTGATAGCTCCCTGATTGGCAAGGCGGTGATTATCAAGTGTAAGGAGGTATTCGAGGGGCTGAATTCGTTGGTTGATGTTGCAGGTGGCACCGGAAATACGGCAAAAGCCATTGCCGATGCATTCCCAGACTTGAAGTGCACTGTGTTTGATCAACCTCATGTTGTTGCTGATTTGCAAGGCAGAAAGAACTTGAATTTTCTTGGAGGAGACATGTTTAAGGCTGTTCATCCTGCTGATGCAATTTTACTGAAGGTATTAATTAACCAATTACATACAATTAAGGGCTCTGTTTGCTTATGTTACTTCAGTCCTTTATTTTGCCACTTGGGATGCTAAACCTTTTGCTAACAGAGTTAAGCTAATTGTAATTACCAACAGTGGACATTGCATGATTAGAGGGACGAAGAATGTGTGAAGATACTCAAGAATTGCAAAGAGGCACTTGTTACCAGAAACGACAAGCAAGGAGGGAAGGTCATAATAATTGACATGGTGGTGGGGGACCAGGATTATGATGATAAGTTCACTGAAACGAAGCTGTTATTTGATATAGAAGGGATGTCATGTCTGGTTGGTAAGCAGCGAAACGAAAAGGAGTGGGCAAATCTCTTCTTCAGTGCTGGATTCAGCAAGTACAAGATTAACCCTGTACTAGGCCCCAGAGCTCTCATCGAGGTTTATCCTTGAAGATGCTACTACTACTATTGGAAATATAAATTATAAATATTAGTATGTGTGTTTGAGTTAATAAGTGAATTGTGTGGAGATTAAGTATGTGAAGAATTAGTTGCCCTTAGTTTAGCGTATTGGCTATTAGCAGGTGGCGTCAGTTATGAGTCTCTGCTCCTCCAATTTATCAGTTGCTATCATATGTGAAGAGCATATAAAGAGTCATATAATTATTACAATAAATATACATATGTGTGTGCCCGCATTTGATTTAACTATGTTTGCAGGAGTGAAGTTGATTTTGTAATATTACAAATGTGGTTTATGTTATCTCCTTCCTGTAATTCCTTGCTTGGTACTATATTAGAATTTTCATTGTAAATTCAAAGGGATCATCATATTGATTAGCAACGCCTCACCCTTTCTATGTTCGGCCATCATGAAAATGGAACAATTAATTTTATATAATACTTCTAGTATTTAGGCAAGTGGCAGAGTTTCATCCGATGAAACGCCACCAAGTGCTCAGAAGTAGAGATGTGTAATCGGTCAATTGAATCAAATCAAAAAATCAAATTTTCCTAAAAATTTAAATAAAACTGAACTGATAATATAAACATAACTAAATTGAAGTTTTAATCGATCGGTACTCTTAACCAAATAACTCTAGCTCAACACAAAAATCCCAAAAATGCACAACACAATTTTCCCCACATCAACACAATCTAGGCTACTGAAAAACAGATTGAATATATCCAAAATTTCAATCAAACCTAGATGCAATAGTAATCTATTATTTATCAAAATACCAAAACTCATTATTTACACAGATTCAAAAACCTAAGAAAAGAAAATTAAGTTAAAGAACAAAAAAATTTTTAGAAACCCAGATTCATCAATTTACACTTATTCAAAAACCCAAACTCATTATTTACAGAGTCAAAAACTCATCATTTACATTCATACACAAATGAGAAGTCTCGAAGACTAAAAGATGATCGGTGACTATAGGCGATGGTTGTAGAAGAACACTGAAGATGGACGATCTGGCGAGCGAGGAGCAAACGAGATGGACATATCTACGAGGCCCAAGGAGAGATGGATCTGCGAGGAGCCATGAGTTTGCCATAAGGCATGAAGGTGAGGTCAATGATGGTGAATCTAGAAAATGGCCAGATCTGAAAGTGAATGATTGGTTTCTTTTGCTTTAGTGTCATATATATATATGTAAAATACAAAACGGCAGAACATAGTATAAATGTATAAAAATTGAGTCGGTTCGATTTTTCAGGTTTTCATTGAATTAATCGAACTAAATTGAAAAATCAATTTTTCTAAAATAAATAATTAAAACCGAACTAAATAATCAAAAAATAAAATAAAAAACCGAATTCAATAAGTTCATTTAATTTTTTGATTAAAATCGATGAATGCTTAGCTCTACTCACAGGCTTTGTCGGAGAATCTTTGTAAAATAAAATTATAATTAAAATATTTAAAAAATAAAAAATAATGCTTTCATAAGATTCTAAAATATAAAATTTTATACTATTATAATTTTATATAAAAAAATTTTAAATAAATTATTTATATAAAATATAATAGTAATTATTTCAATTTAAAAGATTTGATTATGTTGATAAAGTATTCGATTTGGCCATCTAACAGCACGCTTTACTCAGTGGTAATTTACTATTGTTCAATTATATGATCTTTTTATGAGTCTAATTTGAAAATTATTAAATTTTGATCTCCTTGTGAAGAGAAAATTTGTATTTATTTTCATTACACTCTTTCCAAATAAAAATAAAATAGTTAACTCCATGATAAATAAAAAAATTTTTGTAATAGAGAAAATAGCAATCATTGCCAAAAAGAAATAATAAATTCTCATAGAAAATGAGATAAAATTTTCTCAAAGAATGTGACAAAACTCAAATTTATTTATAAGAATAGACTAAAGATAAATATAGATCTACTCCAAAATGATGCATATGAAGATTATGAAGAAAAGAAAAAAAGTAATCATCAATGAAAACACTTACTAAGTAGCCACCAAAAAAAATTAACATGAAGAGGAAAGAGATAATCCAAATGCGAAAGATAATATTTTTAACAGAATTAATATGTTTTTAATTTTGGAAATTAAAATGATATATGCATGTATATCTTGCATTATTGGCTTAATTATAGAGAGAGCCACCATTTTTCCCCTAACAATCCATTGATCGCTTTTCATTTCAATCACTATCATACAATATGAGAAATAAAATCTTTAAGTGGGCATAACCATATCAGCTTGTCGGAAAAGTTGCATCATGGGATATATTTTTCATCTTTTTATAATTTTATATAATTATTTAAATATAAAATAAATAAAATATAATTATTTTATTAATAATAAAATAAAATTTAAAAAATAAATTATATTAAATTGAAAAGCAACTAAGCTATGAATTTTACTATACATTAAATATTTAATTATAAATTAAGTTTTAAGTATCACCAATTGACATACTTGAACGTAGAGAAGACTTACTTTTTAATATTCACTAAGCTTTTATATTTTTATCTTTTTCATTTAGCATTATAGATTATAAATTTTAATTTGATTTGTCAATTTAATTTAAATTTATTAATAAAATGCAGGCATTTTGAGTAATTTGAGTGTGTAGGCAGCTAATGATGTCTCATGACTCGTGTTAAACGTTTGGCGAATAAATCATCTCTGTCATTTTCTTTATAAGGAAACATATATATTTTTTTTATTGAAAATAAGAGAATCTTAAAAAAAAAAAAAAAAAAAATCATCTCCATCCTTGAACTAGGCTTCCCTACATGTAGAGCAAAAGCTAATGCAGGAAACTGCAACAAGAACAACAATGGATCGAGTTAACCAATGGAGAGAGGAAAAATGAGCTGCTTGAAGCTCAGACTCATATATGGAATCACATATACAACTTCATAAAATCCAAGTCACTGAAATGTGCAGTTGAGCTTGGGATACCAGATATCATCCGTAGTCATGGCCAACCCATGACTCTTTCTGAGCTCATTTCTGCACTACAAATCCACCCATCGAAATCCCACCATGTCTATCGTCTTATATATATATATATATATATATATATATATATATAAGCTACTAAAACCTAATTCTTTTAGAATTTTTAATTATTAATCTTTATTGTCGCAAGGTATTTTGCGGTCGCCTGGACGAAAACTCTTCACTGAAGTGGGGAAAAGTGAGGAGTCGCCACTTTAATTTTGAAGAAAATTAAAAAAAACCATTTGTAAAAATAAACCACTTTGAAAATAGATGTTGACCCCGTGTAGCTCAAAATGAGCATTGATTTTGATGATAACAAAACTCAAAGAGAATCTATCTAACCCAACTTTAAAGTGATGTTTAGATTCTTTGTCTTATCACTAAAGAATTCTTGAAGTTGCATCTAATGAGAAATGATACTCAAAGGCATTTCAAGACAAATACAAAATGAGAAAAGGACAAGACTATGGAAGCCAATACTCAAAGAAAAGGTATGAAAGACATAGTATTAAGGAGTGAGTCTTAGGTCTTTTGTAAAAAGAATGGATGAGAATTTAGTCCTATGGAGCTCAAAAATGAAATTTTATTTTCTGATTACTTTTTCTCTCCATGACCTTGGATACTACCATTGAAATATTTTTTAAGGTCTAAATCATTTGACATTGCAAGTTGAGATATGCAGCTGTTGACTTAGTTTGCTAACTGGTTTGCTAAATTTTTCAGTTTGCTAATGAGTTTGCTAAAAACGTTAGTTTACTAACCAGTTTACTGACTGCTCCTAAAATTTCATTAGTTTGCTAATTTATCAGAGCTGCTCAACTTCGCACAAAAGGACAAAATAACGGCTATTTTGTCTTGGGCAATGTGTGTAACGTTCCAAAAGGGTTTCAAACGGTCTAAAATAATTTGGGACTATAAATACACATTCTCTACTTCATTTACACTTGATGAAAGCCTTCATTTGAACTCCAACATTGATTTTTCATTTATTGCTTTCATTCAAGAGCTTTAAAGATTTTGAGCTACCATTGGGAAATCAACTCATCTCTTCTTTATAGTTTGATTTGTATTGAGTAAGAGTGAGTGTTGAAATATTGAATTGCATTTAAGAGAGGTTGTACAAGCACCTATTGAAGCTTGAGAGAGAAAGTGATTGTGATAGCACTTGTGAAGGTTTCAAGCTACCTTGGTAAAAGCTTGGTGTTGAGAAATTGTAAAGGGCTTTTGGTCTCTTGCCTTCAAAAGAGCAAATAGTGAAGAGAAGACTCAAAGAGGGTTCTTTGAGAGAGTGGATGTAGGCTAGTTAAGCCGAACCACTATAAAAATCATTGTGTTTGATTTCTCTAACCTTTACCTTTTACCTTTGTGCAATTTTAAATTTTCCCTCATATACATGATATTGAATGTTGGTTAAATAGATTGAGTTGATAAATTTGTTGACATATTGAGTGACTTGCGAAATTGGTTGTATATTGTATGATAAATGCTTTGTTAGATATTGCCATATAAATTGATTGAGGCTTGAATCGCAACTTAGGAACACATTGTTGAAGCACATATTATTTTCATTTTATATAGAAAAGCACCTAGTTGAACAAAGCCACAATTTTTCATTAGGCTACAAGCAAGGGCCGAAAAAATTGTTAAAGTCCAATTCACCCCCCTCTTGGACTATTTTGGGACAACAAATTGGTATCAGAGCCTGACTCTCTTGCTTAGGGTCTTACAACCTTAGAATGGTCCACATGTTCCTCAAAAGAATGGTCCAGGAACTACAAAGGTTCCAAAACTTGAAGATGAATATGATGACAATGATTGGAAGAAATTTTTATAAATGCTAAAGCTATTAATATTTTGCATTGCTCACTTAACCTTAATGAATACAATCGTGTTTCAGGATGTCAATCTGCTAAGGAAATTTGGGATAAGCTTGAAGTGACTTATGAAGGAACTGATGTTGTTAAAGAGTCCAAAGCAAACCTTCTTATTCGAGATTATGAGCTGTTTGAAATGAGGCCAGGAGAATCAATTGCGGATATGAGTACAAGGTTTACTGATCTTGTAAATCTTCTCAAAGCGCTAGGTAAAAGATTTGAGGAAGCTGAACTTGTGAAGAAAATTCTTAGATCACTTCCAAAGTCTTGGGAAGCAAAGACAACAGTTATCCAAGATACCAAAGATTTCAAAACATTCACCTATGATGAACTCATTGGTTCTCTCATTGCACATGAGATGGTATACAAGAAAGATGAAGTTGAAAATGAGCAAAAGAAGAAGAAAAGCATTGCTCTCAAGTCAAATAAGGATGAAGATAAGAAGAAAGGAGTTGCATTCAAAGTTGACTCAAGTGACAACTCAAGTGCTTCGAGTGAAGATGATGATGAAATGGCTATGCTTGCAAAAATTTGAAAGAGCTTTCAAGAAAGGAGGAAGCAAATACAAGAAATTCTTAAAAAAGTATACTCCCAAGGATAAACACTTCAGAGATTCAAAAGAAAAAATTGTATGTTATGAGTGTCACAAACCTGGACATATCAAGCCCAAATGTCCATTGCTCAAAAAGAAGAAAGGAAAAGAAGATAGGAGCAAGAAAGCTATGAAAGTAGTTTGGAGCAACAGTGAAGAATCTTCAAATGATGAATCAAGCGACAAAGAGACTGCTCTTCTTTGTATGATGGCACTTGAAGAGAAAGTAGAGAGTTCACAAAAGGAAGAAGAAAGTGACAATGAGGTAAATTCTTATGAAGAACTTGAACTTGCATTTGCTAGAGTATATGATGAGTATAGAAATTACAAGAGAAAATGCACTAAAATGAATTTAGAGATTGAATCATTGAGATCACAAAATATTACCATGTCAAATGTGCATAAAGAAAATGAATTTTACAAAGGACAAATTGCTTTGTTTAAAGAACTAGACTTAGAGTTGAAATCCTCAAAAGAAACTTGTGAAATGCTCATTGAGAAAAATAAAGTTCTTGAAGCTAAAGTAGAGTCTTTGACAAATGATTTGGCAAAATTTACAAAAGGAAAAGAAACTCTAGATGTACTTCTTGGAAACCAAAGAATTTCAAATGAGAAATATGGAATTGGTTTTGATGGTTTCATAAACTATGACAAGTACAAGAATCATTTCATTAAAGCATCTACATCCTCCTTGCCTAATGTTACATGTTATTATTGCAATAGAACAGGTCATATGATTAGTTCTTGTGCACTTAGGAAAGGTCATTTTAAGGTAAAGAAGGTATGGGTACCAAAGGGAACCTTACCTAAGGTCACTAACCCCCAAGGACCCAAAGTTGCTTGGGTACCTAAAGCTAAATGATTAAATTTCAGGTTTGTTGCAAAGGGATGAAGGAAAGTGATAAATGGTATATAGATAGTGGTTGTTCAAAGCACATGACTGTGAAAAGGACAAGTTTTCAGAAATTGCAATGAAAGATGGAGGATATGTAAAATTTGGAGATAAAGGGAAAGGAAAAATAATTGGAAATGGCTCAATTGGAACCAAACCTTGTATTGAAGATGTATCACTTGTTGAAGGTTTGAAATACAACTTGCTAAGTGTAAGCCAACTCTGTGATAAAGGTTTTGAGATAAAGTTTACTTCTTCTCTATGTACAATTAATAACTTAGATAATGATACATTGTTCATTGCAAATAGATCCAATAATGTTTACTTGCTTGACATGAATAATTTTGAAACTAATCATGGTACATGTCTAGTATCTCTTGATAACTCTAGTTATTTGTGGCACAGAAGACTAGGTCATGCAAGCATGCATACACTCTCAAAATTGTCTAAGAAAGAACTTGTTAATGGCCTTCCTAAGATTAAGTATGAAAATGAATTTCAATGTAGAGCTTGTGCACTAGGAAAGCATACTAGAGCATCTTTTAAATCTAAAAATATTGTGTCAACCACTAGTCCATTAGAATTGCTTCATCTTGATTTATTTGGACCTGTAACTCCTACTAGTCTTGGTGGAAAGTCATATGCTTTAGTTATTGTTGATGACTATTCAAGATATACATGGACATTTTTCCTTGCTCACAAAGATGAAACTTTCGAAAAATTCACCTCTTTTAGTAAAATGGTTCAAAATGAAAAAGGCTTTTGCATCTCATCTATAAGAAGTGACCATGGAACTGAATTTGAAAATCATTTGTTTGAGAAATATTGTGATAAACATGGAATCAATCATAATTTTTCAGCTCCTAGAACACCACAACAAAATGGGGTAGTGGAAAGGAAAAATAGGACTTTGCAGGAAATGACTAGAACTATGTTGAGTGAAAATAATTTGTCAAAATACTTTTGGGCTGAAGCTGTTAATACATCTTGCTATGTGTTGAATAGAGTTTTGATTAGACCAATTTTGAAAAAGACCCCCTATGAGCTATGGAAAGGAAGGAAACCAAATATCTCATATTTCAAAGCATTTGGTTGTAAGTGCTATATTTTAAACAACAAGAAGGATAACTTAAAGAAATTTGATGCTAAATCCGATGAAGGAATCTTTCTTGGGTATTCAACAAAGAGTAAAGCCTATAGAGTGTTCAATAGAAGAACTTTGGTTATTGATGAAACTATTCATGTTTTGTTTGATGAGACTAACCCTTCTATTAGAAGGAAAAATGCTTGTGATGATAATAATGAGCAGATTTTTGGAAAAGAAAATTCAATATCAAGTCAAGAAATGGAACAAGTTGATGACAAAGATGATGAAACTCAAGGAGAAACTACAATAGATGTCCATGATGCCAATGAAGATCAAATTAATGAAGAAATGCCAAATTTGGAAGAATCACAAGTAAATGAGCCCCAACATGAAGATTTACCTAAAGAATGGAGATTCCATAGAAATCATCCTCAAGAAGACATTATTGATGATCCATCTCAGAGGATGATGACTAGAGCTCAATTGAGAAGATATTTTGGTAATGTTGCTTTTGTTTCACAAATTGAACCTAAATGTTTTAAAGATGCTCAAAATGATGAAAGTTGGATTCTTGCTATGCAAGAAGAACTAAATCAATTTGAGAGAAATAAAGTTTGGAATTTAGTGCCTAAACCAAAAGATCATTCAATTATTGGTACTAAATGGGTTTTTAGAAACAAAATGGATGAAAAAGGCAATGTTGTTAGAAACAAAGCTAGACTAGTGGCTCAAGGCTACAACCAAGAGGAAGGGATTGATTTTGATGAAACCTTTGCTCCGGTTGCTAGAATTGAAGCTATTAGAATGTTGTGTGCCTTTGCATGTTACAAGGATTTTATGCTTTATCAAATGGATGTCAAGAGTGCATTTTTAAATGGTTATATTGATGAGGAAGTGTATGTTGCACAACCTCCAGGCTTTGAAAATCATGAGCATCCAAATCATGTTTATAAACTTACTAAAGCTTTATATGGTTTAAAGCAAGCTCCTAGAGCATGGTATGAAAGGCTTAGTAAATTCCTTTTACAAAATGATTTTCAAAGAGGCAAAGTGGATACAACACTTTTTGTTAAGAAGCATCATAATGATATGCTCATTGTGCAAATTTATGTTGATGATATAATTTTTGGTGCTACTAACGAATCTCTTTGCAAGAAATTTTCTAAGATTATGCAGAATGAATTTGAAATGAGCATGATGGGTGAGCTCACATTCTTCCTTGGACTTCAAATTAAGCAAATGAAAGATGGCATCTTCATAAATCAATCAAAGTACATCAAGGATATGCTAAAGAAATTTAAAATGGAAGATTTGAAGAGCATGGGCACTCCTATGAGTTCAACAATTAAAATGGACAGTGATGAAAAAGGTAAAGAAGTAGATACCAAGCTTTATAGAGGTATGATTGGCTCTCTTTTGTATCTTACTGCATCTAGGCCAGACATACACTTTAGTGTTTGCTTGTGTGCAAGATTTCAATCATGTCCAAAAGAATCTCATCTAAGTGCAGTTAAAAGGATTTTTAGATATCTCATTGGCTCACAATCAATTGGTTTATGGTATCCAAAGTGTGAATCATTTAATCTTGTTGGCTATAGTGACTCTGATTTTGCTGGAAGTAGACTGGATAGAAAAAGTACTTCAGGTACTTGTCAATTTCTTGGTCTTGCACTAGTTTCTTGGCACAGTAAGAAACAAACTTCAGTAGCTTTATCTACAGCTGAGGCAGAATATATAGCTGCTGGTAGTTGTGTTGCTCAAATTTTATGGATGAAACAACAATTGGAAGATTTTGGTTTAAAATATAATCTTGTTCCAATTAGGTGTGACAACACAAGTGCCATAAACTTGGTCAAAAATCCAGTCCAACATTCAAGAACTAAACATATTGAGATCAGACATCATTTTATTAGAGATCATGTTCAAAATGGAAATATCAAAATTGAGTTTGTTACCTCTGAAAATCAACTTGCTGACATTTTTACAAAGCCTCTTAATGAAGAAACATTTTGTAGAATTAGAAGAGAAATTGGTATGTGTGAACTGTTTGTTTGAAATTTAATTCATAATAATTTCATGTTTTACATTTTGTTTAATATGTGAGTGAACTGCTGTAATATAAGTTTGCTAAGAAATCTTTAAAGAATATTAGCTAACTTGTTTGTGTACTCGTGAAATTAGTTTACTAAGTTGTATGCTAATATTGCGTGACGAAAATTAGTTTGCTATATCTTGTACTGTTCAAATTTCAAACCGAAAGGTAATTGTTCTTGAAATTTTTCTGCATGTCCAGCAATGCATTTATCTTTTCACATTTGATATCACATTCTCAGTGCTGTGTCAGTCATGTAAAAATGTTTATGTGTGCATATAGGGACAGATAAACTTGTTTGAAATATAGAATAAAATAAAATAAAAAGTAAGAAAACTGGTTCAGTTGAAAGTACAGTGACACTGAAAAGCGCGAGACTCAAGAGGACTTAAACCCTCTGCCACACGAAACCCCCACGCGTTCTCTCTCTCCTCTGTATCGATTGCCGTCACCTCCCAAAACATACCCAATACCTCTTTCCAGCGAAACATACCCTAACTCACCAAAAATCTCAAGTTTCCTTTCCTTTTCCTCTCTTCACTCACCCAAACACCATTACCCGATTTCATTTTTGTCTTAATGGCTCGCACCAAACGAAAATCCCCTGTCGCTGCAGCTGCTTCTTCTTCCTCGTCAGCCTCTGACGATGTTCCTGTCGCGGCATTGCGAAAGAAAATGAAAGGAAAACAAAACTTGCCGAAATCGAAATCCGCTAGTGAGTCTTCAAACTCGTCTAAGGGTGTCGAATCCTCTAAATCGACGCCAGAACAGAAAAAGGCAGGACAGAAGCAAGGGATGGATACCAAACGAAAAATGCGTACCGAAAAATTTTCGGGTTCAGTGGATAAAGCACTGTTGGATTGCAAATTCATCAAATGGGAGAACTTTCATCAGGTAAACTTTCAATTTAAAGAGCTTTTTGAGTTTCAAGGATGGTTGGATGTGTGTGAATGTGCAAATGAGTACTACCCTAGGCTTGTTCAAGAATTTTATAGAACCATGAGAACTGTTGATGATGAGGATCGATTTGAAGTGATTTTGAATACCAACACATATAGTGTTTCTGTTGAACTGATAGCCACGGCTTTGAAATTGCCCAATGATGGAAATAGAATTTCCACACATAAGGATGTTGCTAGGGTGGCAGGATTCAATCTGGTTGAGTTTGAAAATGAGGTGTTCCCTGCTAACACTGCCAAAAATGAGAAGTCCACTAGCACAAAGGCACTTCAACATATCAAAATCATTCACAGTATGGTGAACTATATTTTCTGTCCTAAATCTGGCAGTTATGGGTATTTGAGTCACTTGGACATGTGTATTATGTGGCATATTGTGCATAAAGTTAGATTGAATCTAGCTTATTTAATTTTCAAAAACATGTGCAAAGCTTATGGAATTGGAAAACTGCCGTATGCACACCTTACATGCTTTGTGTTTAAAGAGCTACATGTGAATGTTTCTAAGGAAAGCTCTCAGGCTGACTTGATAGTGCTTAGAGAAATACATTCAGACACGGATGGGAGAAAGACAAGATTTGAAAAGGGTGGTTCCTCCTCTGCTAAGGTTGATTCTGAATCAGCTAGTGCAGTTTTGAGTGAAATTCAAGGGATAAAAGCTACTGTTAATGAACATTTTAGCTCAACAAATCAGTCCCTTGACATTCTCAGAAAATTTGTGGATGTGGTTGACTATAAAGTGAGTCACCTGCTCACTCAAAATGAGGAGTTAAAGAAGCTGATTATGGATCTTCAGCAGGCCAAGAAAATTGGAGTTCCAACTAAAGTTGAGGCTGCTACTCAAGTTTCGGTTGATAAGGGAGAAAGCAACAAAGTTGAAGAGTCTCCTGCTGCTATGGCATATGAAAGTGGCCAAGTAGCTAAATCTGAACCTGAACCTGCAGTGGATGCCCATGTTGAGCATGCTAGTGACCAGGTCCTTGAACCTGAGATTGGTCCTACAACTAATGTACCTACTGAACTTGATGGTAAAAAGGTTGTAGCAACTGAAAGTGAGTTACCAAAGGAAAGTGCAGCAGTTCTAGAATCTGAAAAAGCTGTTGAACCTCCACCTGCACCACCAGTTGAGCCAGCTGCTGCTCCTACGCAGCACTAGGAACCTTCTTTAAAAGATCACCAAGCTAGTGCTCAAACTCAGCTATCTGCAGTTGCTGCCCCTGCAGCAAAGAAAGGTAAGAAAAGGTACAAGTCAACCGTGTCAAATCCATACCAGACCCTCGCTGCTGCTCTTCAACCACAATCTGAAGAAGATGAGCCCGAGAAAGATGATCAAGTGGCTGAACAAGCACCTCAGCCCCCTGTTATTAAACTCCCTAGGAAGAAAATGGTGCCTTCAAAATCCACTCGCAGGAGTAACAGACTTAAATAGCATCTCATCTGGATTTTTAGTTTACTATCTGCATATTTAGTTTCCTAGTCTGTTTGCTACTATTGGTTTTTAGTTTGCTACTGTCTACCTTACTGCGTTTACCTTGGGCTAACATGATTCTTTTTGGATTATTTTCTCCTGTTTCCTTTTTGATTGATGACAAAAAGGGGGAGAATGGATATGAATATGTGATATGTGAATATGTGTTCATGTGTTCATACTTGTGTTGATGAACATGGAAATATGGAAATGTGTTGATATACTTGTGAAGTGTGATGATATGTGCTGATACTTGTGTTGATTGAAATGTGTTAATACTGGTGTTTATACTTGTGAATTGTGAATATGCTTTATAGCATAAATTCAGGGGGAGCTTATAATAGATTTCTTGGAAATTATGTGCATATATTTAGGGGGAGCATTTTCGGTATACTATACTTGGATTTACATACTCACATAAACTTTCACACACCTTTATTTTTTATTGTTGATTCAGTTGAGTTTTGTCATCATCAAAAAGGGGGAGATTGTTGACCCCGTGTAGCTCAAAATGAGCATTGATTTTGATGATAACAAAACTCAAAGAGAATCTATCTAACCCAACTTTAAAGTGATGTGTAGATTCTTTGTCTTATCACTAAAGAATTCTTGAAGTTGCATCTCATGAGAAAGGATACTCAAAGGCATTTCAAGACAAATACAAAATGAGAAAAGGACAAGACTATGGAAGCCAAGACTCAAAGAAAATGTATGAAAGGCATAGTATTAAGGAGTGAGTCTTAGGTCTTTTGTAAAAAGAATGGATGAGAATTTAGTCCTATGGAGCTCAAAAATGAAATTTTATTTTCGGATTACTTTTTCTCTCCATGACCTTGGATACTACCATTGAAATATTTTTTAAGGTCTAAATCATTTGACATTGCAAGTTGAGATATGCAGCTGTTGACTTAGTTTGCTAACTGGTTTGCTAATGAGTTTGCTAATGAGTTTGCTAAAAACGTTAGTTTACTAACCAGTTTACTGACTGCTCCTAAAATTTCATTAGTTTGCTAATTTATCAGAGCTGCTCAACTTCGCACAAAAGGACAAAATAACGGTTATTTTGTCTTGGGCAGTGTGTGTAACGTTCCAAAAGGGTTTCAAACGGTCTAAAATAATTTGGGACTATAAATACACATTCTCTACTTCATTTACACTTGATGAAAGCCTACATTTGAACTCCAATATTGATTTTTCATTTATTGCTTTCATTCAAGAGCTTTAAAGATTTTGAGCTACCATTGGGAAATCAACTCATCTCTTCTTTATAGTTTGATTTGTATTGAGTAAGAGTGAGTGTTGAAATATTGAATTGCATTTAAGAGAGGTTGTACAAGCACCTATTGAAGCTTGAGAGAGAAAGTGCTTGTGATAGCACTTGTGAAGGTTTCAAGCTACCTTGGTAAAAGCTTGGTGTTGAGAAATTGTAAAGGGCTTTTGGTCTCTTGCCTTCAAAAGAGCAAATAGTGAAGAGAAGACTCAAAGAGGGTTCTTTGAGAGAGTGGATGTAGGCTAGTTAAGCCGAACCACTATAAAAATCCTTGTGCTTGATTTCTCTAACCTTTACCTTTTACCTTTGTGCAATTTTAAATTTTCCCTCATATACATGATATTGAATGTTGGTTAAATAGATTGAGTTGATAAATTTGTTGACATATTGAGTGACTTGCGAAATTGGTTGTATATTGTATGATAAATACTTTGTTAGATATTGCCATATAAATTGATTGAGGCTTGAATCGCAACTTAGGAACACATTGTTGAAGCACATATTATTTTCATTTTATATAGAAAAGCACCTAGTTGAACAAAGCCACAATTTTTCATTAGGCTACAAGCAAGGGCTGAAAAATTGTTAAAGTCCAATTCACCCCCCTCTTAGACTATTTTGGGACAATAATAGAGATTCTAGGTTCGGGGTCCGTATACGGATGAGAAAGGTATTAGGCACCCCGCCTCGTCCCTCAACGAGGGTAAACAGATTTAACGTTATGCTCTTCATAAATTAAAAGATAATTAGAGGGTAGGGATAGTGATGATGTTAACCCTTTGTGCAAAATAAAGGAATGTTTGATGTTTCACTTATTTTGGGTTACCCAAGAACACGAGTTCGTGAGATGGCCCTTTAGTGAATAGATGTCTGAATAAAATTGTCTCTTGTATTGGAGTTATATTTAATTTGGATTTTTGTTAAGAGAGCTTGGGTGAGGAGTTTCCTCCCGATCTCTAAATATATTTTATTAAGAGTTTTAGGCGGGGGATTTCAGATAAGAACTCTCATCCGATCTCTATATATTTTATTAAGGTCTTAGCTGAGAAACGGGTAAGAACTCCCCCCGATCTCTTAGAGCGTGCGGTTTGAAATTTTAATGAAGGATCTCGGATAAAAACTCTCCTCTGATCTCCATGTTTTTTGTTTAAGTGAGGATCGGGTAAGAACTCTCCCCCAACCTCTTAAAGTGTTCGGTTTGAAATTTTTAATGAAGGATCTCAAATAAGAACTCTCCTCCGATCTCTGGGTTTTTGTTTGAATGAGGATCGGGTAAGAACTCTCCCCCGACCTCTTAGAGCATTCGGTTTGAAATTTAAATGAAGGATCTCGGATAAGAACTCTCATCCAATCTCTGGGTTTTTGTTTGAATGAGGATCGGGTAAGAACTCTCCCCCGACCTCTTAAAGTTTTCGTGATAAAAGACCGAACTCTTTACCGCTCTCCTATATGACTACCTTGTCTGAACTCTTTGGCTGGCTATATCCAATCTCTTTCGGTTACTAGTCTGGGGCCCAATCTTTTCTTGATTCTCGCTTTATTATGCTATTTCCTAGACTCGCTTAGTAGCCCGATCTCATAACTTTTCCTCCGATTCCCTATTCATTCTTTTATTATTTTTATTTATTCAAAAGAAACTTTCACATTAGGAGACTGCTACTAATATTTTATTAAATTACCTACAATTTACCCGCAACCGAAACACCTATATTCGAAGGAAATAAAAAACTAAGAACGAATAAATAATGTGAACTTATGAATAGAAAAAGTAAACCCAAGAGGATAACTATCGACCTAAATGATCTACGTGGGGATCTTTTAGTATAACTGAACTTAATGAAAATTTCGAGAATAAAAGCAAAGAAAGTAAAACGCGAGCGTTCAGCAAAGTGACAGTCTTAGACACTTACCTATATGAGGTCGAGGCTATCAAACCAACTCCAGAGATCACAAATATTGTAGAGTTGAATTTTGGTGGTATAGGGACCAATGCTTACTTCAAGATTGCGAGAACCAGGTTAAAATGCAGTTGTGCTGAAGCGACGGAAACTGGGTCAGAATAAGATCAAGCTGTGGGAGGTTGAGGCTATTGAACTAATTTTGGGACCACAAATATTGTAGAGTTAAAAGATGATGGTCCAGGGACTAATGCTTGCTTCGAAATAACAAGAACCAGATCAGAATACAGTTGAACCGAAGCGACGGTAACTAGATCGGAATAAGATCAAGCTTGGAGAATAATATGCTGGTGTTAGGGTGATGAAGACGAAACTGAATAAAAAATGGTATCACAGAATAATGAACAAACTGAAAATGAAGAATTTCAGGGTCCAAAACTCTTTCAAAAGAGATACTTAAGAAAACTAGTTTCTGAAGTTTCTCGATTTTATGCAAGCTTAGAACGGCAGAGTAACAAGACTGAATTAAATTTCAGAGCCTTTCCACTATAATCACCACCACCTTTTTTTTGTTCTGCCCTCTACAGTATTGCATGCAGGTATTTATAGGGAACGAGTGTTCCTAATTAAGGGTCAGGATCTCTTCTGGGGAGATGGAAGGTTTGGATTTAAAAGGACATAATCCGAAGCCTGAGAATTGAAGAGAATCAAAATGGACGGCTGAGATCCTATTCAGAATATCTGTCCTTTTTTTTTTTTTAATCCAACAGCTCAGGAGCTTTCCTGTCCAGACAGATCCGAAGGCTGGGAATAAAAGGCGCCGGTCCTGTCGTCTACTTTTTGATCCAAGGGCTCCGGGTTTGTCCTTACAAGTAAGATCAACGGTGGAGATTGAGATGTACAGGACTGCCATAACTGTCTTGGCGTTTGTCAGCAATGTGGGCGATTCTGCAAATGAGGCTTGCGGTGAAGATTTGATCAGGCGTGCAATGCTTTAACTACCTCGGCCCTGATTATGAAGAAAGTTATTTGGAAGTCTTTTTGTCCTCTTATTGCTTTCCGATCTCTGTTCCTTCCAATCTCTCTGTTATGACTCTTTTTCGATCTCTCTCACACCGGGTCCCTCATCACTTCCCGATTTGAGATCGCCCAAATGATGAAATTTGATCTTTGAAGGTTCTATCAATGGTGTAATCCGATCTCTTGGGATCACCCAAATGATGTAATCTAACCTTTTGAAAATGAAATGAAATTTTATTTGAAGGTCATTATTTAATTATTGCATTTGATCATGAAGAAACACCGCCTTCCTTATTATTTTATTATTTTCCAACTCAATCATTGGTCAGTGCTTTCCTTTCATTTTGTTCACTAGCATGTATTTTTATCAACAAAATCAATAATAAGATCATAATGAAAGCGAAATTTGGTAGGTGCCATCTGATTCTAATTAATATATAAAAAAATATTTTAATTTTTAGTGGAGACTGCTTTTTCTCACATGTTAAACCTGAAAGATATAAAATCAAGCCCACTCAATGTATATATAACAGGACAGACAGTAAATTTTAACCCATTTCGAATTTGAAATAATTTATAATTTATTTTAATTTATAATAAAATTTAAAATAATTTAACTTAAATAATTTATATATTAAAGTCATATTATTGAAGTTGAGAGGTTAAAAAATTATTTCTTAAAAAGGTATATTTTAAATATTATTGTAAAATTATATTTAATTATTTAGAATTTAATTTTTAAAAATTTATTAAATATTAAAAAACGAAAAAAAAAAAACTGTCTCACAAAGTGCCAGAGAATTAAGGGAAAAATTTTTTATAGGAACAATTGTCGTAGTTGGCACTATAAACTAAAAAAAATTAAAAAAAATTATGATATTACTCATTGGTTAATAAATTTTATTATGGCTTAATTTCTAAAATTGGATTAGTTGATAGGTGGATTGACATTTGTGTGAAAAAATAATTAATTTAAAAAAGTAAAAAAAGGAACTGCATCAATCCTAAAATTGAAGTGTTTCAAGTTTGAATTATAAACAAAATGTTTATGTGTTTTTCATTTATTAAAGAAAAAAAAAAGTTATTATATCATTTATTAGTTGATAAATTTTATTATGACTTAAATCTCTTAAATTGAATTAGCTGATGCTATAGAAGGTTGACACTTTTGTACAAAAAAGATAAACCATTTAGAAAAGTTTTTTAGCTCGTTAAAGGGGAAAAAGTTAATATATCACTTATCATATGATAAATTTTATGGTGATTTAATATCTCAAATCAAATTTATTGATGGATGATATACACAAAAATATTTGACTGATGGATTGATGACACATGGAACTCAACAAGTTGAAGTACTTGTATATACAACCAAATGATACCCATACATATGAAAGACAAGCTGCGTGATCGCTCAAAAATGTGGCATGACCTGACCGAGATATTATACAGTATAATCGTGATTTCATGTCAGCATTTAATATGAAATGACAAATCAATTATAAAGTAATAATTAAACATAAAATGATAGTTATTATTTGAAAAAAATATATATTTTTAACACATGGATAACAGTAAATTTTATAGGATGCATTATAATTTAATTATTACTTTATGATTAACTTATTATTCTGTGTAGGCTATCCTACGTGGAATCACCATTGTATAATATAATTTTTTGACCTAGACCGGTATGGCAAGCTACTAAGACCTCCTTGACGAAGCCCCAAGTAAACTCAGAGCATCACCATATGGACTAACCCTTGGGAGGACACGCCCATGTTCGTAGATGAAGAGCCATTTATTAATGAGACAAGTACGTTAATTGGCTGACTAATAGTGGTACCCTGCCTACAACAAATGTCATCATTATTAAAACCATAACTGTGTAGCAGAAGCAAAGGGACACCTACCATTAGAGTTAAACCTTATACAATACGCCACTAAAGCTGAAAGCTACTACTAAGCTAGTATTACAACTTTACATTTGACACTCTTTCATTGACCTAACGGTCAGTATATAAAGCCACACATTCGATAGGTAAAACATTGGAACTCACATTCTATTCCTTATTTCTTTGGCTGTCAACTCTCTCAATAGGAACTAACTTAATCATTGGAGTGCTAATAGGGAGTTAATACCCTCTTTGGCATTCTAACCTTTCTTTGTCTTGCAGCTGGAGTCGTTGTCAAGCTTTCATAACCACTCTTAACCAGTCGAATCCATATAACCGTATAAGAATACCCTCGCCTATATTCCAAACTCCACACTTTTACCTTTATCATACAACCTCAGCACTATTTACGTGTCCTCCATTTGCGATATCCCGATGTCACAACTTCATCAATGGATGAATTGCTACTCTGTGAAAAAAAGTGAATAATTTTAAAAAATAAAGTTAGTAGAAAAAAAGGAAAAAGAAAAAGGGTTCATGAGCAGTGATATGGGATTTTAGTGTATATATATAATATAATAAACTGATAACTACCTAGCTTAGATTACTTTGAAGGTAATTAAAAAAAAAAAAGAAAATTCAATTGATGGAGTTGGTGAGTGGAGAAACCATAGAAGAGCTACTTCAGGCTCAAACTCATATATGGAATCATACATTCCATATTATCAAGTCCATGTCCCTAAGATGTGCACTTCAATTAGGTATACCAGATGTGATTAACAGCCATGGAAAAGCCATGACCCTTTCTGAGCTAGTTGCTGCTCTGCCAGTCCACCCCACGAAAACACATCATCTCTACCGTCTAATGCGTCTTCTTGTTCACCTGGGTTTCTTTGCTATGCAGAAAGTTGCTGATAATCACTTCCAGGAAGGCTATTTGCTTACCCCAGCCTCTCTTCTTCTCCTTCAGGACAACCCTTCAATTTCCAGACCCTTCGTAGATCTGGTGCTTGATCCAATTCTAATAGAAACAAATAATTGCATGAGCACTTGGTTCCAAAATGATGATCCCAATCCATTTGTGACTGTCTTTGGAGAGCCAATTTGGGAACATGCAAGCCATGAAGCCAGCGTTAATCATTTGATTAACAGAACGAAGGCTAGTGATAGCTTCCTGATTGGCAGGGCAGTGCTTGTCAAGTGTAAGGGGGTCTTCCAGGGGCTGAATTCACTGGTGGATGTTGCAGGTGGCACTGGAAATATGGCCAAGGCCATTGTTGATGCATTCCCAGACTTGAAGTGCACTGTGTTAGATCTCCCACATGTTGTTGCTGATTTGCAAGGCAGCAAGAACTTGAATTTTCTTGGAGGAGACATGTTTAAGGCTGTTCCTCCTGCTGATGCAATTTTACTGAAGGTATACATACATATATATAAACCATTTTTTTATAAGCCAAATATATTTCTATTAATAAAAAATAAAAAAAAATTGAGAAAACCACACGTATGTCATTTGATATGTACAATGAAGTTGTAGCTGACAGAATTGAGCTGAATAATTATGAACAGTGTACATTACACGACTGGCCTGATGAAGAATGTGTGATGATACTGAAGAATTGCAAAGAGGCAATTACAAGAAATGGGAAGCAGCAGGGAGGGAAGGTCATAATCATTGACATGGTGATGGGAAACCAAACATGGGATAGTGATGATGATAAGATCACTGAAGCAAAGCTACTCTTCGACATGGAAATGATGGTTTTTGCCAATGGTAAGGAGAGAAACGAAAAGGAGTGGGCAAAGCTCTTCTTTGATGCAGGATTCAGCAACTATAAGATAAACCCTTTATTAGCCCCTGAGCTCCTATTGAGGTTTATCCTTAATTAACAACTTGATTTCATATATGATAAGAGGAAATAAGATCAATACTGAACCAATAGAAGAACGAGGCTTTCATATGTATGTGATAATTAGATTATGTAGTCTTTCATCTATATATGTTTCTTTGTTGGAACTATTTGTAGACTGCATCATTGTTCGATTCTGTACTTCAATGACTCATAGGATGCAACTCTCCCTTGTAAATGCTTTAGAAATTAAAACAAGGGAACTTCTTGGGGGTGTATACACCCATCCCATCCAATGAATAACCGACATATCATTAAAATAATGATGAATCCTACTACAAAATATGGTGAATCTCACTACAAAATATGACTTGTTAATTTCTCATTAGTTGGGCGTATAAAATAGTTTATACACCTTGGTGCAAAAAATAGTTTATATACTTTGGTGCAACTGAGAACTTTCCTTTAAAACAAAATCTCTGGATTTTCAATAGTTCTTTTACACTTCGGAGTTGAGCATTGTTGGCAAATAGAGCGGGTGGATCTGACAAATGAGTTCACACTTTGTAATTCAACTCAAGTGTTTGAATCATAAAAATCCCTCAACTTTAATTTAATATTATTAAGATTTCTATAGGCTATTATTACCGAGTTAACTTATGCTTAAATATCACCCTTTATTCCTCAACTTATTAGATGGGTGTATCACATACGTCTTACAATTTTAATTTGTATAATAAAAATATCTAAACTTCAATTTATAACTAAATATTACTCATCATCTCTCAATTTAGATAGGTGTATCATAAACATTCTACAACTTTAATTTGCATCATAAAAATCTCTAAATTATAATTTAATGAATAAATAATTTTTAATACAAAGTGATAAATAATAATTTAAGATTTGATATATTATTTTACTAGTATAAGAAAGAAAGACAATAACTATAAGATAAAGTGTAAAATGGGAAGCAAAAAGGCAAAGAGGCAATTACAAGAAACGGGAAGCAGTAGGGAGGGAAGGCCATAATCATTGACATGGTGATGGGAAACCAAACATGGGATAGTGATGATGATAAGATCACTGAAGCACAGCTACTCTTCGACATGGAAATGATGGTTTGTGTCATTGGTAAGGGGTGAAATGAAAAGGAGTGGGCAAAGCTCTTCTTTGATGCTGGATTCAGCAACTATAAGATAAACCCTGTATTAGGCCCCAGAGCTCTAATTGAGGTTTATCCTTAATCAACAGCTTACCTTGCTGCTTTATTTCATATGTGATAGGAGGAAATAAGAGTTCAAATGCTGACCTACTTGGAGAATGAAGCTTTCATATGTATGTGGTTATAATTAGAACTAAGTGTTATGATAGAATGGCGGGTGTGATCTGTTTCATAATCCAGTCTTTCATCTATATATATATATGTTTCTTTGTTGGACCATTTGTAGATTGCATCATTGTTCGATGCTTTACTTCAACGACTCATAAGATGCAACTCTCCTCAATTGATGCTTTAGAAATTAAAACAGAATCTCTGGATTTTCAACAATTTCTTTCACTTAGCAGAGGTGGCAAATGGAGTGGATGGGATTAGATAAATTAGTTCATTCTTCCTTTAACTTAATGGTTGTATCAAAGGTGCTTAATTTTAATTTGTATCATAAAAGTTGATTAACTTTAATTTTTTTTTTATAAGCAACATTTTATTAATAAATGAAATTCAGAGGAAAATTTTAGCACGGAAATCCAAACCAATAGGTTTACCCGATACATCCAAATTAAGTAACAGCATGTTAAGTGAAAAAAAAAAAAAAAAAAAGAACCTAGAAAGAAAAGTACAAAATACACTAACAAGTTGCATTACAAAAGACAGGATACAAAAGTCTAGGATATATGACCAAACAAATGCCAAAATAACAAGAGCAAAGGTCTTGGCAGCCACAAAATCATGCCAAGAGCTGCAGCAGAATCTAGAGAAAAGTCACACACAAAACCCACCCAACTCCGAATCTACAACCAAAGAGGAGACCTGCACAAGACCAAAACAAAATCTGCACAAGAGCATAGCATAGACACAGCAAAAACACAGTCAATAACATGAGTACACTACAAATATTGCGCATATTTAATTGAATTGAGACATCACAAAACAGCCACAAAGTCTACCAATCTAACCACACTTTGCTTTGCAAGTGCATTCGCCGCAGAATTCGACTCACGCAGAGAATGATCAACTTCAATTTAAGTATCATTTAAAATTTCTATGACTTTCTATTAATGATTTGCAATTTTAGTGGCCTTGTATAATTACTTATTACAGGTTAACTCATGACTAAATTTCACTAATCATCCCATAACTGAACTTAAATAATTGTATTATGGATGTCCTTCAACTTTAATTTGCATAATAAAAATATGTAAACTTAAAATTTAATATATAAATAATTTTTAATACAAAATGTGTTAAATAATAATTTAATTAGATTGAATATATTATTTTGCTAAGAAAGAAAAAAGCTATATATATAATATCAATGATAATCTAGAATAATTGGCTTGATTTAGAAATTAATTACAGAAAGTTAAGAGGCTTTATATTACTTAAATTAAAGATTAAAAAGTTTTGTGTTACAAATTAATATTCAAATAATTTATTAATACATATTTATAAATTGAAATATTGACTATGTAACTTACCTTTAAAAAATTCTTTATATTAACTTTGAAATAAAAAGAGTGATGGGTATATTGGAGAAGATAGACAGGATTAGCCATAAGTATTTGAGAGTTTGAGGGATCTTGAAGTGCAATACTCATGAGTCTGATACCATACAAAGATTATTGGATGAAATATATTTTATATGTATTAATGTTTTGTACAGAATACAATAACATATATGTAGAGCTGTTAAATGAAAAGATAAACATAACTTTACAAGATAATATCAAACACTATAAGCTAAAAATAGTGATAAATATAGCCATTAAAGATAATAGCATTAACAAATAACAATCACATGTAGTTATACAAAGATTATGGTGTTTTATTCAGTTATTGAATATAGTTACGAGTGATTGTTTGGTAAACTATTTCAAAAGGCATATAATAATTAATAAAATATCAAAAAATTCTTAATTAGATTCGATTTATTATAAATTTTTAATATAAACATATAAAATTTATATATTTTATAAATTAATTTTATTTTATATATTGTGTTTTGAATTTATAATAAATTAAATTTAAATAAAAAAAATCTAAAATATCTACCAATTGCGTTTTAGATCGGCTTTAATTGTAGAGGTATTCATCACCTAGTGTGACATTCTGACAAAAAGTAACCCAATGAGGACAAAGCAAAATGATATACTCTTATTTTCTATCTATCTCGTGAAGCCAAGTTGAACTTACAGCACAATAATGAATAAGACCATAACTTCTTTTTTTTTTTTTTTAATTTCTTCTTTGCTCATTGAATTACAATTTTTATATTATTTATTATTTCTTTAAAAATCTCTTAAAAAGCTATTTATTTAAATATTTTAATAGTAAAATATTTATTTAATAGTAAAATAATAAGTTAATAATTATATATTTATTTAAATAATAAAATAAATTATATAAAAATAATAAATTAATAATTATATATTTATTTCATGATAAAATAAATTATATAATATATTTTAATTTTATCAAATACTTCACGTAAATTAATTATCAATTGTTAGTTAACAATCACTATAGTTGCATTTTTAATTTCAACTAAATCAAAGTTTTTTTTCTCGCATGTTAAACCTGAAAGATAATGAAATCAAGCAAACAGTAACATTTTGGTTTGTTTCCTTGCTATATATAGGAACTTGGAATTAAAGGTATGCATCAACATAGTTAGTAGCTACCTTTAGATTACTAAAAGAGTTGATTAATTGATGGAGTTGGTTAGTGGAGAAACCATAGATGAGCTAATTCAAGCTCAAACTCATATATGGGATCATATGTTTTACTTCATCAAATCCATGTCCCTAAAATGTGCAGTTCAACTAGGCATATCAGATGCCATTAACAGCCATGGCAAACCCATGACTCTTTCTGAGCTGGTTTCTGCTCTATCAGTCCACCCTACAAAAACACAACATCTCTACCGTCTTATGCGTCTTCTTATTCACTCGGGTTTCTTTGCTTTGCAGAAAGTTGCTGATGATCACTCCCAAGAAGGCTATTTCCTTACCCCTGCTTCTCGTCTCCTCCTTAAGGACAACCCTTTTGGTTCCAGTCCCCTCATTACTCTGGTGCTTGATCCAATTCTAACGGAACCATATAATTGCATGAGCACTTGGTTCCAAAATGATGATCCTTCAGCATTTGTCACTGCCTTTGGAGAGACAATGTGGGAAAAGTCAAGCCGTGAATCTGGGTTTAATCGTCTGCTTAATGCATCCATGGGTGGTGATAGCTCCCTGATTGGCAAGGCGGTGATTATCAAGTGTAAGGAGGTATTCGAGGGGCTGAATTCGTTAGTTGATGTTGCAGGTGGCACCGGAAATATGGCAAAGGCCATTGCTGATGCATTCCCAGACTTGAAGTGCACTGTGTTTGATCAACCACATGTTGTTGCTGATTTGCAAGGCAGCAAGAACTTGAATTTTCTTGGAGGAGACATGTTTAAGGCTGTTCCTCCTGCTGATGCAATTTTACTGAAGGTATTAATTAACCAATTAAATACAATTAAGGGCTCTGTTTGCTTATGTTACTAAGTTTCAGTCCTTTATTTTGCCACTTGGGATGCTAAACCTTTTGCTAACAGAGTTGAGCTAATTGTAATTACCAACAGTGGACATTGCATGATTGGAGGGACGAAGAATGTGTGAAGATACTCAAGAATTGCAAAGAGGCACTTGTTACCAGAAACGACAAGCAAGGAGGGAAGGTCATAATAATTGACATGGTGGTGGGGGACCAGGATGATGATGATAAGTTCACTGAAACGAAGCTGTTATTTGATATAGAAGGGATGTCATGTCTGGTTGGTAAGCAGCGAAACGAAAAGGAGTGGGCAAATCTCTTCTTCAGTGCTGGATTCAGCAAGTACAAGATTAACCCTGTACTAGGCCCCAGAGCTCTCATCGAGGTTTATCCTTGAAGATGCTACTACTACTATTGGAAATATAAATTATAAATATTAGTATGTGTGTTTGAGTTAATAAGTGAATTGTGTGGAGATTAAGTATGTGAAGAATTAGTTGCCCTTAGTTTAGCCTACTGGCTATTAGCAGGTGGCGTCAGTTATGAGTCTCTGCTCCTCCAATTTCTCAGTTGCTATCATATGTGAAGAGCATATAAAGAGTCATATAATTATTACAATAAATATACATATGTGTGTGCCCGCATTTGATTTAACTATGTTTGCAGGAGTGAAGTTGATTTTGTAATATTACAAATGTGGTTTATGTTATCTCCTTCCTGTAATTCCTTGCTTGGTACTATATTAGAATTTTCATTGTAAATTCAAAGGGATCATCATATTGATTAGCAACGCCTCACCCTTTCTATGTTCGGCCATCATGAAAACGGAACAATTAATTTTATATAATATTTCTAGTATATAGGCAAGTGGCAGAGTTTCATCCACCAAGTGCTGAGAAGTAGAGATGTGTACTCGTCAATTCAGTTCTAAATTGAATCAAATCAAAAAAATCAAATTTCATTAAAAATTTAAATTAAACTGAACCGATTATATAAACATAACTAAACTGAAGTTTTAATCGATCGGTACTCTTAACCAAATAACTTTAGCTCAACACAAAAATCCCCAAAAATGCACAACACAATTTTCCCCACATCAACACAATCTAGGCTACTAAAAAACAGATTGAATATATCCAAAATTTCAATCAAACCTGGATGCAATAGTAATCTATTATTTATCAAAATACCAAAACTCATTATTCACACAGATTCAAAAACCTAAAGAAAAGAAAATTAAGTTAAAGAACAAAAAAATTTTTAGAAACCCAGATTCATCAATTTACACTTATTCAAAAACCCAAACTCATTATTTACAGAGTCAAAAACTCATCATTTACATTCATACACAAATGAGAAGTCTCGAAGACTAAAGGATGATCGGTGACTATAGGCGATGGTTGTAGAAGAACACTGAAGATGGACGATCTGGCGAGCGAGGAGCAAACGAGATGGACATATCTACGAAGGCCAAGGAGAGATGGATCTGCGAGGAGCCATGAGTTTGCCATAAGGCATGAAGGTGAGGTCAATGATGGTGAATCTAGAAAATGGCCAGATCTGAAAGTGAATGATTGGTTTCTTTAGCTTTAGTGTCATATACATGTAAAACACAAAACGGCAGAACTTAGTATAAATGTATAAAAATTGAGTCGGTTCGATTTTTTAGGTTTTTATTGAATTAATCGAACCCAATTGAAAAATCAATTTTTCTAAAATTAATAATTAAAACCGAACTAAATAATCAAAAAATAAAATAAAAAACCGAATTCAATAAGTTCATTTAATTTTTTTATTAAAATCGATGAATGCTTAGCTCTACTCACAGGCTTTGTCGGAGAATCTTTCCTTTTTATTACGTAAAATAAAATTATAATTAAAATATTTAAAAAATAAAAAATAATGCTTTCATACAATTCTAAAATATAAAATTTTATACTATTATAATTTTATATAAAAAAAATTTAAATAAATTATTTATATAAAATATAATAGTAATTATTTCAATTTGAAAGATTTGATTATGTTGACAAAGTATTCGATTTGGCCATCCAACAACACGCTTTACTCAGTGGTAATTTACTATTGTTCAATTATATAATCTTTTTACGAGTTTAATTTGAAAATTATTAAAATTTGATATGCTCGTGAAGAAAAAATTTATACTTGTTATCGTTACACTTTTTCCAAATAAAAAAATAAAATAGTTAAAAACTCCATGATAGAAAAAAAAAATCTCGAAATAGAGGAAATAGCAATCATTGCAAAGAAGAAATACTAAATTCTCACAGAAGATGAGACACTAAATTCTTTCCAAAAAAGTGATAAAACTCAAATTTATTAATAAGAATAGACTAAAGATAAATATAAATCTACTACAAAATGATGCATATGAAGATTATTAAGAGAAGAAAAAAAGTAATCATCAATGAAAATACTTACTAAGTAGCCACCAAAAAAAATTAACATGAAGAAGAAAGAGATAATCCAAATGCGAAAGATAATATTTTTAACAGAATTAATATGTAAATACAAATCTACTACAAAATGATGCATATGAAGATTATTAAGAGAAGAAAAAAAGTAATCATCAATGAAAATACTTACTAAGTAGCCACCAAAAAAAATTAACATGAAGAAGAAAGAGATAATCCAAATGCGAAAGATAATATTTTTAACAGAATTAATATGTAAATACAAATCTACTACAAAATGATGCATATGAAGATTATTAAGAGAAGAAAAAAAGTAATCATCAATGAAAATACTTACTAAGTAGCCACCAAAAAAAATTAACATGAAGAAGAAAGAGATAATCCAAATGCGAAAGATAATATTTTTAACAGAATTAATATGTTTTTAATTTTGGAAATTAAAATGATATATGCATGTATATCTTGCATTATAGAGATAGCCATTTCCCCTAACAATCCATTGATCGCTTTTCATTTCAACCACTATCATACAATATGAGAAATATAATCTTTAGGTGGGCATAACCATATCAGCTTGTCGGAAAAGTTGCATCATGGGATATATTTTTCATCTTTTTATAATTTTATATAATTATTTAAATATGAAATAAATAAAATATAATTATTTTATTAATAATAAAATAAAATTTAAAAAATAAATTATATTAAATTGAAAAGCAACTTAGCTATGAATTTTACTATACATTAAATATTTAATTATAAATTAAGTTTTAAGTATCACCAATTGACATACTTGAACGTAGAGAAGACTTACTTTTTAATATTCACTAAGCTTTTATATTTTTATCTTTTTCATTTGGCATTATAGATTATAAATTTTAATTTGATTTGTCAATTTAATTTAAATTTATTAATAAAATGGAGGCATTTTGAGTAATTTGAGTGTGTAGGCAGCTAATGATGTCTCATGACTCGTGTTAAACGTTTGGCGAATAAATCATCTCTATCATTTCTTTATAAGGAAAGATATTTTTTTTATTGAAAATAAGAGAATCTTAAAAAAAAAAAAAAAATCATCTCCTATTGGAAAGTCAGCTGTTAGCTGCTACTTGTTTTACATTTATTTAGGCATTTGTTTAGGAATTTTTGTGTGCATATCTGTTCTTACCTTTTGTTGTATGATTCTGATACAATTTTGGTAGTTTAGCTTGATTAGGAACCTATTTGTTAGCTGTAATTTTTTATATATATCTTTGATTTCTGGAGCAATAAATATCAGAATTCTTATTCTAAAATTTCATAGTTCTTTTACATGGTATCAGAGCCATGGCTGATGAAAAGAAAAATGAGAGTTCTGGATCAGGGAAGAAACTTCTAGTTCTTACACACTGAATTCGAATGACAATCCAGGTAACTTGATTACCCAAGTTCAGTTGAAGGGCAAGAATTTTGAAGAATGGGCGCGAGCTATGCGGACTGCATTGCGAGCCAAAAAGAAATATGGTTTTATTAATGGATCTGTTAAGCAACCAGCAGATGACTCACTGGAACTCGAAGATTGGTGGACGGTTAACTCTATGCTGGTTTCTTGGGTGTTTAACACCATTGAACCGATGCTTCGCTCGACTATCTCTCACATGGAGAACGTAAAGGATCTATGGGAGGATATTAAACAGAGGTTCTCGATTGGGAATGGTCCACGAATGCAGCAACTGAGATCGGATCTGGCGAATTATAGGCAGGAAGGTCAACCGATCGTGTCCTATTTTGGAAGACTCAAAACGTTATGGGATGAAATAAACAACTATGATCAAATACCAGTGTGTGTCTGTGCAGGCTGCAGATGCAATCTTACCATTGATTTGGAAAGAAAGTGTGAAGAAGAGAGAGGTCATCAGTTTTTGATGGGCTTGGATGAAGAAGGATATGGAACAGTGCGCTCTAATATTTTGAGCACTGAACCCTTGCCCAATTTGAATTGTGCCTATGCTATGGTTGTTCAGCAAGAGCGGGTGCGAACTATGACACGAACCAAGTGTTAGTAGTATGCCCTAGAGCATATCATTTAGTATGTATCTTGTACATATTTTTATTAATAAAAGGCATTTTCACTTTTCCATTTACATAATATATTTATGTGTAATAGAAAAGGTCCATTGATATTTTGTTAGAAATATTATTCTTAAGTTGTTAAGAATATGAGTGACAATATTTCTAACACAAAGTATCATAAATAGGTTCACAATCGAGGATACTTCATAATAAGGACATGACTTATCCAGAAAGATTGTATTCATGTTTGTTCCCAAGTTATTTATATGAGATATAAATAAGATGGAATGGTGAGTCTCATGCCATATAACAAACATGATAGGCACTTATAAATGATAAGTAGGCCGAACCAGTGACACTTATGACAAGCACATGGAGTTTACTCTTGTCAATGTTTTGTCATAAATCATATCAGTGCATATAATCTTTAGACCTGAGATAGCACAGTTATCTTGTATATAGGTAGTTTGAGTTTGATACTGCTTTCATACTTGTACTGTGTATGGGTATATGGGCATGTGTTGGCTCCTACTAGTTATATATGGAGGTAGGTGTTGATCAAGATGAAATCTGTTCCTCTAAGTAAATAGAGATAAAATCCTATGTTCATTTAATTGTTCTTGATGTTTCAAGTTCTGGCAGACAGATAGATTTATACGTAAAAGAGTTTCGATTAGAAAATCTTTTAATCAAGAACTGGAATTAAAAGAGAACATAATATTCATAGCAAATGGAGTTTGACATAAACCATGACTCCGGCTTGAGTTGGGATTTTGTAAGAGAGATTCTAGTGCATGGTAACATATGATTATAGGTTCATTTAAGGTAAACCTTATTACTAATTGGGTGGCCATGGCATGCTATGCTAGGTGTTAACCATGGTCTATGAGGTGCATAAAATTATTTAGAGAAATCATTTATGGTAAGAAAGAGTTCTGATGATATTAAGTGTTGATATCATGTCTCATTGCCAATTAGTGATGAGCCTAGTAAGTCACACACATACACAAGTTATCACCTATTTAAATATGATTTAATTAATTAATTAAAGAGTTTAATTGATTAATTAAATAGGTTTGGTTTGCAATTAAATTGCAAAGTCCCTAGCATGACTTGAAACCAAATCTAGATTATTGGATGTGTAGTATAAATTAAATTTATATTTAAAGTGTTTAAATATGAATTTAATTAATGAGAAATTAATTAATAGAGATAAATTAATTAATTTATATTTGATATAAATTAATTAGAAGAAGAAAAATAATTGTTTTGGGTTAAGAACTCAAAATTAAGACACAGGGGCATTTTGGTCATTTCACAGTGTGACACGTGGCACCATGAGATGGTGACACATGGGATTACACATAAGCTTGCCAAATATTTTTTAATCATGTAAGATGATTAAAATCAAGATTAAATATAGGTTTGACACTTGGCACAATGTGATTGGGTCACTTAAACCTAGAGCTAATCAAAAGGTGACATGTGGCAAGGGTTTAATGTGTTAACCTAGCTATTTAAGTGTGGTTATGAAAAGAAAAAATAACCAGCAGCCACTCCTCTCCTTTGTCACGCCACTTTGAGGCTTTTCATCTATTCTTCTTCATCTCTCATCAATTCAAAGAGATTAGCCATCAATCTCTTGAATTAAGAACGCTAGAAATTGTTTCTAGTGTCCTGTTTACATCTCTAATCTCTTAAAAGGCAGAACTTGAATTTCTAATTAATAGAAAAAGCTTTAGAAGCTGTTCAAGGGCTGCCATAGGTGTTCTTGGTGTGGACAAGCTAGAGGGACAACATCTGGTGTCCTGAAGACGAATCTCAAAGGCGCAGACACGCTGCAGTGCATCAAGAGGTTAGTGTAATCATTCTTGATTTAATCTAGGGTTCTAAAATTAATCTGATTAATTTTAAAATCTTAAATGGCAAATACAGATCCAAAAACATATTAAAAGAGTTTTAATATGTTGTTTATCATTGAAATCAAATAGATAAAAATAAATCTTGTATGATGCATGTGACCCTAGGTGAAAATTTTTGAATTCAATAGTATAAACTTGTGTTTTTCACGCTACCGTTCCTTCACCAAGGAAGAAAGAGGCAATCCTATGAGTTTTGTAATTCGAGCAGGAAGTCGAAATTCAGGGGGGGATAAAGACAAATCCTCAATTTGTTCTAATTGCAACCGAGAGGGACATGATGCTGAAAGTTGTTTCCAGCTGATAGGTTATCCAGAATGGTGGAGTAATAGACCACGTGAAACTTCTGCTGGACGAGGAGGTGGTCAAAAGCGTGGTAATGGAGCAGGACGTAGCAAGGGAGGAGTTGCTCGTGCCAATGCCACACAAGCAACTGGAGTGGATGTTGGGCGTGGAATTGTGACAGATTCAAATCGAAAGGGTCTTGGTGGATTAAATAAAGAGCAGTGGGCTGCTTTGCTGGGCATGTTGAATTCTTGTTAGAATGGTGGCAATGAGAGGCTGACAGGTACGCAGAGGATATTTCCTTGGATTATTGACACAGGAACTTCCCATCATATGACAGGAACGTTGGCATTTTTTAGTGAATTGCATGACATTGTGCCATGCTCAGTCAGGTTACCTAATGGAGAAAAGACCTTGGCGGTGAAAGAAGGAACTGTGTTGCTTGGAGGAGACTTGAAATTGCAACGAGTCCTTTATGTGCCAGATTTGAATTGCAATCTGATCTCTGTATCACAACTACTTAATGATTCAAATTTGGTTATTCAACTCACTAACAAAATTTGTGCTATACAGGACCTAAATTCGAGAAACCTGATTGGAGCGGGTGAGCAACGCGAGGGCTGTACTTTCCCAAGGGAGTGATATCGGTACATGCTTGCAAGGTAACTGATGTGGGGTCTTTTGAGCTTTGGCATAAGAGAATGGGTCATCCTTCTTATATGGTGGTAGAGTTAATTCCAGAAGCTGGTAGCATAGTTAGGAAAACTAATAAAACTTATGAAGTTTGTTTTAGAGCAAAGCAAACAAGAGAGATTTTCTTTTCTAGTGACAATAAAGCTGATGGTTATTTTGAATTGATACATTGTAATTTGTGGGGACCTTATAGAGTCCCAACTTCTTGTGGAGCAATTTACTTCTTAATAATTATTGATGATTACTCTCGTGCTATTTGGATATATTTGCTGAATGGAAAACAAGAAGTAGCTTGTGTTCTTAAAAAATTTGTTGTGATGGTTAAACGCCAATTTGAAAAAAATGTGAAAATTGTCAGAAGTGATAACGGAAGTGAATTTATGTGCTTGAAAGAATATTTTGATGAACAAGGGATGTTGCATCAGACTTCCTGTGTAGGAACACCTCAACAAAATGGCCGAGTGGAAAGAAAACATCGCCATATTCTTAATGTGGCAAGAGCCTTGCGTTTCCAAGCAAATTTACCCATAGAATTTTAGGGAGAATGTGTACTTGCAGCCGGGTGTTTGATTAATAGGACTCCATCTATGTTATTAAATGGTAAAACCCCATATGAGATGCTCTTTGGGAAAGTACCTTCTTACAAACATGTTCGGGTTTTTGGTTGTTTGTGCTATGCGCATAATCTGAATCGAGATAAAGATAAATTTGGTAGTAAAAGTCGTAGGTGTGTTTTTGTTGGGTATCCATTTAAAAAGAAGGGATGGAGATTGTATGATTTGGAAACTAAAGAATACTTTGTATCAAGAGACGTGGTATTCACTGAAACAGAATTTCCATATGCAAATGAGAAAACAATGGGTGATGAACTCATTAAAAATGGAGTTGAGGAGTTGGGTGATGAAGTTGATGGTTTAGAGAACAACTTGGGAAAGGAGCACGATGAAAGTGTGGGTAGAAAAAGTGAGGTGAATCCTGAAACGGAAGAATTGATCCATGAAAACCGTGAGGGAGTGGATAGAGGTGAAGTTGTTGAAGAGCAACTAGGTAGGGGACAAAGGGCCAAGCAACCTAGTGTTCGTTTGAAGGATTATGTGACAAATGCCATCAAAATAAGCCCCTCGGTATGCTCACCTTCCCAATCTGATTCCTCAGGTATGCCTTACTCTATAGCACATTATGTGGGTTATGATAAATTCTCTACACAACACCGATGTTTTTTGGCAGCCATTACTACAGGACATGAACCAAGCTCTTATGCAGAAGCAGTTAAGGATGAACGGTGGAGAGCAGCTATGAGAAAAGAAATACAGGCTTTGGAGGATAATGGTACATGGACAGTTGAAAATTTTCTATTTGGGAAGAAAGCAATAGGAAGTAAGTGGGTATACAAAATTAAATACAATTCTGATGGAAGCGTTGAACGATGCAAGGCGCGGTTAGTGATATTGGGAAATAATCAAGTTGAAGGCATAGATTATCAGGAGACTTTTGCTCCTACAGCAAAAATGATTACTGTGCGCACATTTCTTGCCGTTGCGGCTGCAAAGAATTGGGAACTCCATCAGATGGATGTCCAAAATGCTTTCTTACACGATGATTTGGAGGAAGAGGTTTACATGAAGATGCCGCCTGGATTTGCTTCTCAATCACCAGGGAAGGTTTGTAAACTCCGAAAATGTCCATACGGTTTGCGGCAAGCACTTAGATGTTGGTTTGCGAAATTGGCTGCATCTCTGAAAGCTTATGGATTTCAGCAATCATATTCATATTACTCTTTGTTCACTTTTCGAGCTGGGACTGTTCAATTGAATGTGCTTATTTATGTGGATGACCTTATTATCTCCAGCAATGATGTTTCAGCTATACAAAAATTCAAGAACTATTTGAGTCGTTGCTTTCATATGAAAGACTTGGGGAAGCTGAAATTTTTCTTAGAGATTGAAGTAGCCAGAAACTCGAATTGTATTTTCTTGTGTCAACGTAAGTATGCATTGGATGTAATTTTAGAAGTTGGATTACTGGGTTGTAAGTCGGCTAAAACTCCTCTTGAACAAAATCACAAGCTAGCCCTTACCGAGAGTGATGATGTGGATGACCCTGCTCAGTATAGGCGTCTGGTGGGATGGCTTATTTATCTAACAATAACTCGGCCCGAGTTGTCTTATTGTGTGCATATTCTTGCTCAGTTCATGCAACAACCGAAGAAAGCTCATTGGGAGGCAGCTGTTAGAGTTGTGCATTATGTGAAAGGAAATCCAGGTCAGGGTATACTACTGCATGTCAATTGTGATCTCAAATTGTCTGCTTACTGTGATTCTGATTGTGCTTGCTGTCCTTTGACGAGACTGTCTTTGACCGGTTATTTTCTTCTTTTGGGTGAATCCCCTTATCTCATGGAAGACTAAAAAGCAACAGACAGTGTCTCGCTCATCCGCTGAAGCTTAATATCGGTCTATGAGTACTACAACTTGTGAACTTAAATGGTTGAAAGGATTATTGAATGCTCTTGGTGTGGCGCATACTGAACCTATGAATTTGTATTATGATAGTCAGGCAACTCTGCATATAGCTGCTAATCCTGTTTATAATGAACGTACCAAGCATATTGAAGTGGACTGTCATTTTATTCGTGATGAGATATTGAATGGTAACATTCGAACAGATTATGTACATAGTTCAATGCAACCTGCGGATATCTTCACAAAGGTATTGGGAAAGGATCAGTTTGACTTTTTTCTTCGCAAGTTGGGCATTCGAGATCTCCATGCTCCAACTTGAGGGGGGGTATTGGAAAGGCAGCTGTTAGCTGCCACTTATTTTGCATTTATTTAGGGCATTTGTTTAGGAATTTTTGTGTGCATATCTGTTCTTACCTTTTGTTGTATGATTCTGATATAATTTTGGTAGTTTAGCTTGATTAGGAACCTATTTGTTAGCTGTAATTTTTTTTATATATCTTTGATTTCTGGGGCAATAAAGATCAGAATTCTTATTCCAAAATTTCTTAGTTCTTTTACATCTCCATCCTTGAACTAGGCTTCCCTACATGTAGAGCTAAAGCTAATGCAGGAAACTGCAACAAGAACAATAATGGATCGAGTTAACCAATGGAGAGAGGAAGAATGAGCTGCTTGAAGCTCAGACTCATATATGGAATCACATATACAACTTCATAATATCCAAGTCACTGAAATGTGCAGTTGAGCTTGGGACACCAGATATCATCCGTAGTCATGGCCAACCCATGACTCTTTCTGAGCTCATTTTTGCACTTCAAATCCACCCCTCGAAATCCCACCATGTCTATCGTCTTATATATATATAAGCTACTAAAACCTAATTCTTTTAGAATTTTTAATTATTAATCTTTATAATTTAAATTCTAATGAGCTTTTTATATATCACTTCGGAGTTCATCAAAGGTGGCAAACGGAATGGGTGGATCGGATTGATTAGTTTGCACTTCTTAATTCAATTCAAGCGTTTGAATCATAAAAATCCCTCAACTTTAATTTAAGTTTTATTAAAATTTTTCTATAAATTGTTATTACTGAGTTAATTTATTATTAAATATCACTCTTCATCTCTCAACTTATTAAATGAGTGAATCCCTTTAAATACAAGCAGAAGAATCAACTACTTCCTAATATGTGGGAAGCACAATCTCATGATGAATAATAAAATAGGGCAACTAAGTAACATCTCTTGACCAACTCAAATAATTAAAAAAACACATGAAAGATCTGACTCATGAACTTAAACAGCAGTAAATAGATTTTTACATTACTTACTAACATACTCCCCCTTAATGCAAAAATCTACTACACCAAACTTATCTCTAAAATACACAAATTTCTCAAAAGAAAGTGGCTTAGTAAATAAATCAGCAACTTGTTCTTAGGAGTTGCAGTGTTTTATCCTAGTGCTTCCTTTAACCACAAGCTCTCTTATGAAATGATGTCGAGTGTCAATGTGCCTTGTACGACTGTGATGAATTGGATTCTTTGTCATTGCAATGGTGGATTGATTATCACAAAAGATTGTTGTGGCCTCCTTTTGATGTAGCTTCATGTCTCCTAAAATTCTTCTCAACCAAATTGCTTGGCAAGCTGCTAGAGTAACAACCATGTACTCAGCCTCTGATGATGATAAAGCAGTGGATGGCTGCTTCTTTAAGCACCAGGATATGGCATTTGATCCAAGCTTGAACAGACAGCCCGTAGTACTTTTGCAGTCATCAATTGAACCTGCCCAATCACTATCAGAAAATCCACACAACTTAAAGTTGTTAGTGTTAGAGTACCAAAGACCATAAGAGCATGTTCCTTTCAAATATCTTAGCACCCTCTTCGTAGCACCATAATGAATTTTGCTTAGATTTTGCACAAACCGTGACAAAAGACTGGTAGCTTGAAAAATGTCAGGGTGACTATTTGTGAGATAGAGTAGACTCCCTACCAAACTTCAATACACTTAAAAATCTGCCTTCTCTTCTCCATCATCCAGGCTGTATTTATGACTGGTAATCGTTGGAGTTTTAACTAGATTACAATCTTTCATCTTAAACTTCTCAAGAAGATCATTCACATATTTTTCTTGTGAAACAAAAATTCCAGCATCACATTGTTTCACCTCTAAGCCCAAGAAATAACTCATCAAACCCAAATCAGTCATTTTAAATTCAGCTACCATAATCCTCTTGAAATCATGAATTAAAGCAACACTATTTCCAGTATAGATTAAATCATCCACATAAAGGCAAACAATCAATACCTCATCAGCTCCTTGTGTTTTAACAAACACAGCGGGCTCACTTGCACTCTTATGAAAGCCATTTTTTATGAAATGCCCGTCAATCCTCTCATACCAAGCTCTCGGTGCTTGTTTGAGACTGTAGAGAGCTTTTTTTTAATCGAAACACCTTCATTTCTTCACCAACAATTTCATATCCTCTTTGCTGCTGTACATACTTCTTCTTCCAATAAAGCATTTAAAAAGGCTAATTTCACATCAAATTGAAAAACTTACCACTTATAATGAGTAGGCATTGACAAAACAGTACGGATGGTGTCAAACCTGGCCACTGGAGAAAATGTCTCTTCGAAATCAGTGCCTTCCCTTTGCATGTATCCACGGGCAACTATCTGAGCTTTATGTTTTTGAACTGACCCATCGGGTTTATATTTGAGTTTGTACACCTATTTCAGCCCCACAACTTCTTTTCCCAATGGCAAGTCAATAAGCTCCCATGTTTTGTTTTTCTCTAATGTGTTCATCTCCTCATCCATCGCAACACACCATTTGTTGCTTTTTATAGCTTCTTCAAAGCTATCAGGCTCTTTAATTTGTGCTAGTTGACATCTCTCAGTTGGTGTATAGATCCCGGCTAAGGATCTCCATGTACATGGATGTGTAGTTGAGGAAGACAAGTTTGATGATGTAGAGTTGGAAGAACTAGTACCAGGTGTGGAAGGGCTGGTACTAGGTGATGAAGAACCCGAACCACCATTGCCACCATCATCGTCTATGGACTCTACTGGTTTAACAAATTCACAATCATTTTGAATGTAACCAGCACTTGTCTGTATCTTAGTCCAATTCCATTGATTTTTCTCATCAAACATAGCATCACGACTTATTAGTAGTTTCTTAGAAACAGGATTTTAAAATCCATACCCTTTCGTTTCCATACTATAGCCAACAAAAATACATTTCACACTATTATCATCAAGTTTTTCTCTCTTTTGAGATGGTATTAACACATAAGCAACGCAATCGAAAATTTTAAAATGTGTTACCTTTGGTTTCCACCCATGCCATGGTTCAAAAGGAGTGGGATTGGACAGTGCTGATGTAGGACTCCGGTTGAGGATGTAAGCAGCAGTATGAACAGATTCTGCCACAAACACTTAGGAAGACATTTGGCCTTTAACATACTTTTGGCCATTTCTACAAGACTTCGATTCTTTCTTTTCGCCACTCCATTTTGTGGCGAAGTACAACTAGCTGTCAATTGCCTTCAAATTCCCAATTCTTCACATAATTTATCAAATTTCGTGGAAACAAATTCTCTACCATGGTCTGTTCGCAAAATCTTAATTGCATGTCCACTTTGCTTTTCAATAGAAAACTTGAACTTCTTAAATATGGGAAGCACCTCTGATTTTTCTTTAACAAAGACAACAAAGTACTTATTGTTGTTAAGGGAAGAAGTGTGCATAGGTCGATAAACATCAACATGTATCAATTTTGCTGGTCATGAAGCTCTCTTACTTTTGCCTTTTGAAAAAGAGTCTCTATGATGTTTCCCAAACACACAGCTTTCACATACATTAGTATCATGCTTTATCACTGGCAAACCATGCACCAAATTATGTTTAGACAACAAATTTAAACTTGTAAAGTTCAAATGTCCACACCTATGATGCCACAACCAATTGTCATCCTCCAATGAAGCTGATAGTGCTTTCTTCTTGTCATTAAGAGTGAGAGGAAACAAATTATTCTTGGCCATAGGAACCTTGAGCAGTATGTTCTTCCTTGTTTTGTCTGAAAAACAGAACATGAAAAGTCTTCAAAGATGAGTCAATAACCTTGTCTTAGAAATTACCCAACACTCAACAAGTTTGAATCCAGGTTAAGGCATAAAGAACATCTTTAATGCAACTAGTTCCACTAGAATTAATCTTTACAGTTCCATTTCTCTGTGCTTCACGAACTACTCCATCTCCCATTTTCACAATAGTCTTTATCGACTTGTCCAAATTGATGAATGATACATGCATTTCATGTAGTCATTTAAGTTAAATTTCATAGTCATTTTATCCATTTGTTAGTTATCTTTAGTTAATTTCATCAATTATTTAGTTAATTTTTCTTAATTGTCAATTTTTATATTAATTTATAATTTTATTTTTGTTTTGTAGATAAATTGGTGTTCTTGAGAGACTAAAAGATAATTGTGCAAGTGAGGAGTAAATTCTAAGTCCAAAAGTGCCAAAAATGAAGCCTAAAAATTAAAGATTTTGAAGATTGTCGAAAGTTGTATAAGGAGCTGTATAGCCTATGCAACTTTTGTCTAGCTATGCACCAGCTTATGTAGAAAGCTAAAGAATTGCAGAACCTACTAAAAGTTGCATAACTTCTTGCACAGACTATGCAGCTTCATGCACCTGCATATGCACCTTCACGGAAGACAAACCTGAACTTGTCGAAAGTTGCATAACTTCTTGAATAGGATCATAACTTTTTTTTTTTAATTTCTTCTTTGCTTATTGAATTACAATTTTTATATTATTTATTATTTCTTCAAATATCTCTTAAAAAACTATTTATTTAAATATTTTAATAGTAAAATAAATGATATAATATAATAAGTTAATAATTATATATTTATTTAAATAATAAAATAAATTATATGTAAAATAATAAATTAATAATTATATATTTATTACATAATAAAATAAATTATATGATATATCTTAGTTTTATCAAATACTTAACATAAATTAATTATCAATCATTAGTCAACAATCACTATAGTTGCATTTTTAATTTCTAACTAAATCAAAGTTTTTTTCCTCGCATGTTAAACCTGAAAGATAATGAAATCAAGCAAACAGTGCCAAATTAAGATTAATAAAACCAATTATATAAAAGAAAATTAAATAAAATTTTTCATTTCTCAACCAAATGATAGTACTTATCTTCGCTTGTACTAATTTTATTTAAGTTGAAAACGAATGATTAATAATTTATAATTGAGGTACTTTAATTATTTTGTAATTAATTAATTTGGCACATCTTTCTCTACTCCCATAAAATTTTCTCATGTCTTTCCAATAATATTTTAGGATATTCTAAAAATATAAAAGGTGAATTCAATCGAAATAATTTTGTTGATTATCTTGTTTGGAAAATTCATAAATCCCAAAATTTATTTTTTTTAAATTACAAAATATATCATTTTAAAAGTAATATGAAAATTGATGCATTTAAAGTATTCTATAATTTTGCAAGAAAAAAAAATGACTTTGTATCACTCACCTGGTAAATGACGGGTTTGAGTTCACTCCTCCACTTCACCTATTGAAAGAAAAAGAAAAGAGTTTGACTATATATTTATGTTTACATGGTTAAGATATTTTTAGACTAATTTTCCCATATCGAGATTAAATCTCATCTTCAGGCGATTTCCTCAATCCAAAGTTGGTGCAAACACCAAACCCAATCTTGCCTGCTGATAAAACTCCAACAAACCCAGTCAAGAGAGCCAGCCAGTAGCTACCACTAAACCAAGCAATAGACACAAGGAGGATCACAAATCCATGAACCGGCCTTCCTTCTTTGTTGATAAATTCCTGTAAGCTAAAATTCATATCTTATTAATTACACTAATTTTATTGAGTATATGATAAATTATATAAAATATGAGAGAAGAAAACAACCTTTGGATCCTTCAAAAGTACAACTTTAATATTTAGGATCTATTCGGCAATATTAATTATTTTAAAAATTATTAACTATTCTATTAGTTGTTAACTATATTATTAGTTATTCGCTATTAGATGTTAGTCATATTTGATAATATTAACTGTTTTAGTAGCTGTTAGTTATTTTACTAGCCATTAATTATTAGATATTAGTTGTCAGTAATTAACTATTTATATAGTGATTTAAAACAGAAGCGTTCGGTAAAAATAACTATTAAATTAACTGTTAAATATAAAAATGGTAGTATCATCTTATTGACTCTAATCAAAATGCTTTCTGAACCTCTAAAAATTCGGAGAGATAATTTTTTATAAACCACTCCTTCAACCTCTAAATACTAGTATAAACAATATGCCATCGAATAATATAAATAAGTGAGATAGTGTTTTGACCTTAGTCGAAACATTAAATGTTATCTTAAAAATTATTGCTGAACAAGGCAATTAGCTATCAGTAGTTAGTTGTTTATATAGTAATAAAGAGAAATATTCGGTAAAAATAACTATTGAATTAGCTATTAAATATAAAAATACCGATATCATCATTTTAACTAGTCAAAACTCTCCCTTAACCTCTAAAAATTAGGAGGGTAATATTTTATAAACTACTTCTTCAACCTTTAAACACTAGTGTAAATACTATACCACCGAATAATATAAATAAAAGAGATAATATTTTGATTAGATCAGAACATTAAACGCTATATTAAAAGTTATTGCCAAGCATGGCCTAATTTGTGGTGGGAATATACATATGCACTACTTGAATGTTTTTAACAACCATGGACCAAATATTATACACATTCATTATTTTCATAAAGTTATGCACAATTAAACAATTAATCTCAATTTGAAGTAAAGCTGCCTTTCTTTTTTTGTCCAACTCAACCATTGATCTTTGCTTTCTTTCCATTTTCGCCACTACCATATATTATAAACAAGAAAATCTTCAAGAAAAAGTGAGTAAGATCATAATGAAAGTGAAATTTGGTAGATGCCATATTAATATATTAAAAACTTTTAATTTCTAGTGGAGTAACAGTTTTTTCTCACATGTTATGCCTGAAACGTATAAAATCAGATCTTATATAGAAATGATATATTTTAACTTAATTTGAATCTGAAAATAACATAAAATTTAAAATAATAATGATGCATAAAATTGAAAGTTCAATTGAAGGTGAACTCGATGATTGATCTGATTCAATCAATTTAAATTTTAATATTGAAATTAAATTAATAAAATTATTTTTAAAAAATTAATATTTTAATATTAAAATTAAATTAATAAAATTATTTTTAAAAAGTTAATATTTTGACTAAAAATGACCATTAACATGCAAATAATCTGAATAATTTTTCTCGCATGCTAAAACTGATGAAAGGTAATGAAATCAAGCCAACAGTAACATTCTACCATATACATATATATAGAAACTTAGAATTTAGGGTATGCACCAACATAGCGAGTAGCTGCCTTTAGATTACTAAAAAAGAGTCAGTTAATTGATGGAGTTGGTTAGTGAAGAAACCATAGATGAGCTAATTCAAGCTCAAACTCATATATGGAATCATACATTTTACTTTATTAAATCCATGTCCCTAAAATGTGCAGTTCAATTAGGCATACCAGATGCCATTAACAGCCATGGCAAACCCATGACTCTTTCTGAGCTGGTTGCTGCTCTACCAGTCCACCCTAAAAAAACACATCATCTCTACCGTCTCATGCGTCTTCTTGTTCACTCTGGTTTCTTTGCTTTGCAGAAAGTTGCTGATAATCACTGCCAAGAAGGCTATTTGCTTACACCAGCGTCTCGTCTCCTCCTCAAGGACAATCCTTTTTTAGATTCCAGACCCTTCATAGCCATGGTGCTTGATCCAACTGTAACAGAACCTTATAATTGTATGAGCACCTGGTTCCAAAATGATGATCCCTCAGCATTTGTCACTACCTTTGGAGAGCCAATTTGGGAATACGCAAGCCATGAAGCTGGCGTTAATCATTTGATTAACAAAACGATGGCTAGTGATAGCTCCCTGATTGGCAGGGCAGTGGTTGTCAAGTGTAAGGAGGTATTCCAGGGGCTGAATTCACTGGTGGATGTTGCAGGTGGCACTGGAAATATGGCCAAGGCCATTGCTGATGCATTCCCAGACTTGAAGTGCACTGTGTTGGATCTCCCACATGTTGTTGCTGATTTGCAAGGCAGCAAGAACTTGAATTTTCTTGGAGGAGACATGTTTAAGGCTGTTCCTCCTGCTGATGCAATTTTACTGAAGGTACACATACATATATATAAACCACTTTTTTACAAGCCAAATATATTTCTATTAATAAAAAATAAAAAAAATTTAGAAAACCACACATATGTCATTTGATATGTACAATGAAGTTGTAGCTGACAGAATTGAGCTGAATAATTATGAACAGTGGACATTACACGACTGGCCTGATGAAGAATGTGTGAAGATACTAAAGAATTGCAAAGAGGCAATTACAAGAAATGGGAAGCAGCAGGGAGGGAAGGTCATAATCATTGACATGGTGATGGGAAACCAAACATGGGATAGTGATGATGATAAGATCACTGAAGCACAGCTACTCTTCGACATGGAAATGATGGTTTGTATCATTGGTAAGGAGAGAAACGAAAAGGAGTGGGCAAAGCTCTTCTTTGATGCTGGATTCAGCAACTATAAGATAAACCCTGTATTAGGCCCCAGAGCTCTAATTGAGGTTTATCCTTAATCAACAACTTACCTTGCTACTTGATTTCATATGTGATAGGAAGAAATAAGAGTTCAAATGCTGAACTACTTGGCGAATGATGCTTTCATATGTATGTGGTTATAATTAGAACTAAGTGTTATGATAGAATGGTGGGTGTGATCTGTTTCATAATCCAGTCTTTCATCTATATATGTATGTTTCTTTGCTGGAGCATTTGTAGATTGCATCATTGTTCGATGCTTTACTTCAACGACTCATAAGATGCAACTCTCCTCAATTGATGCTTAGGAATTAAAACTGAATCTCTAGATTTTCAACAATTTCTTTCACTCGGAGTTGAGCAGAGGTGGCAAATGGAGTGGATGGGATCAGACAAATTAGTTCCCACATCCTTTAACTTAATGGTTGTATCAAAGGCTCTCCTCTATTTTAATCATAAAAGTTGATCAACTTAATTTTTTTTTAATAAGCAACATTTTATTAATAAATAGAATACAAGAAAACTTAGCATGGAATTGCTAGCTAACCCAAGTTGATAGACTTACTACTGGTTATATAAACATAAACAAATTGAATCAAATCGATAAATCGATTTGGTTCAATTTTAACTGATCGATACGGTCAACCAAATAACTCAGCTCAACACAAAAATTCCCAAAAATGAACAGAAAAATT